>NW_016107383.1:3335049-3429326 GCF_001604975.1 Cebus imitator | reverse complement strand
CAAGTTTCTTTGTGACATTTACCATTGACGTTCCAAGTGTTGGCCTGGTAACTTTAACCGCATGTGCTAAAGAGGGTGGCAGACGGCTAGGAAAGCAGCAACAGCGTTGGCTTTGATGAAGATGGAGGCTTTGATGAAAACGGAGGCTTTGCCTGTGAGCGGTTTCAGGAGAGAGGGGTCAGACAGAGGCCTTCATCAGGCCCTGCCATGGGAAAGGAGCACAGCGTGTTACCACTGAGGCGACTGGAGTAGTCATGCGTGCGCACATGTGTTCGTGTGTGCGTCTCTGTGCACATGTGTGAGAATGTGTATGTGTGTGTACTGAGTGTGTGTGCTCTGAATCAGTGGCTGAGGTCAGCTACAAATCCGTAGCAGAAATTCTGCCAATCACTTCAGCCCTATAAGAAAAAATAAATAAGTAAAAACATCACAAGCATGGAGACATTTTTTAAGAGAAAAAGCATCATTTTTTCATCATTATTTTTGATAGCAGTAAAACAAAAAGAATAAAAGCTTTTTTAAAATGGCTTTCAGTATTACTGTTTTTTATGTAGTGATAGTTTCTGTTGCCATGTATTGAAGGCCCTATGCCTAAAGTTTGACTAAAGTTTAGGATGAAGTTGCTCATAATTCAGGTATTTTATTTTACTTATGTCTGAAGCTTCCTTTAAAAGCAGAGTTTGCTGACTTAATATATCTTTGGCCACAAAAAAAAAAAAATGGTGGTGGAAGTGATGTGAGGGAATGCTCCTTGTGTTTTTACCAAGTTTTTTGCCTACTGTGTCTATGCTCCCTGGGGCCCTGCCTGGTGCAGTACGGTAACAGTTGGAGAGTAGTGCCATCTTGTGGCCACACTGGGAATTAAGTCTAGAAAGTAAGAGGTAGTGGGCAAAATGGCCACTATTTCAAGTGTCTAGTCTGGGATTTCCAAGTAGTTGGGCAGAATCAATTGAGTTAGAATCCCCAAGCTTCTCTTATGGTGCTGGAGGCGGGAATTAGATCACATCCCTCTAACACCTGAAGCTGGCTTTTCATTTATGCAGCTTAGTTTAAGGTTTTTTGTTTATATATTTTTTAAACAGGGTTTCTGTTGCCCAGACAAGAGTGCAGTGGCATGATCACAGCTCATTGCAGCCTCCAACTCCTGGCCTCAAGTGATCCTCCCACCTCAATCTCCTGAGTAGCTGGGACTACAGGTGAGTGCCACTATGCATGGTTAAATTTTTAATTTTTTGTAGAGACAGGGTCTCTCTATGTTGTCCAGGCTTGTCTTGAACTCCTGGCCTCAAGTGGTCCTCTTACCTTGTCATTAGGCTTTTAAAAGCCACTTGCCTTCCACAGTGTGAGTGAGATTAAAATCCAGTCCTGACAGAGTTTCTGATAAAAGGAGGAAATTCCTGGGAAATATGGGAAGAAGAATCAACATATTTGAACTAGGATAGAGGCATGAAAAGTAGATCAAGAAAACAGAGCACCTCATTTTTGTCTAGTTAATTTTCTAAAAATGAACCTAACAAGAAATCTTTGAGATGCTACCTTCTCAGATGCTGTAGGAGGAGCTGTTGCTTCATGGTCAAATTTACTTGGCCTATTTATGAATTTTCTTGTTTCTTAAAATCAGAAAAACAATCGTCGAATTTTTCTTTGTTAGATGCCGTGTAACTGAAAGCTTTGTAAACCAATAATGTAGTTGTTCTTAATAGATTGTATTTTCCAGATCTGTTTATCTAGTTCAAAAATATTTATCATCACAATGTACAGTAGCTTTTTGGGATGCATTACTATCCCATGGAAGCAAATGATATTTAGAAATCTTTGGAGAGAACACTTTTTTTTTGTGGAAGAGGTTAATATATTTTTCTGGTTTGTTCTACATTTCTAGTGAATGGTCTTGATGCTATGTGTCTTATTTTTAAACAGTAAACAGTATTTTGTTAATAATTGTGAGTAACATGAAATAAGTCAGAGCCCTTATCTTCATTTAACATATGTTCATATGGAAAATGGATGCACCTATGTCATCTTGGAGCAAGTGGTAGAGTGTCTAGGGTCACTCAGAATCAGACAAAATACATTCAGATCCCAGCTTAACTACTTACTGGCTACATAAATATGGACAAATTGTAAAATAATATGAATTTTGGTTTGTAAAACTGGAGCAATATTACAAACCACAGGGGGCTTTTTGATAACCTGGAGATAACAGGGATAAAACATTTAGCACCTCTTTATTATAAGAAGGAAACAGACAAATTCCTGGATCCAGATTCCAGACAAATATTGATCACCATTCTGGTTCCTAACGCATCTTCAGTCCAGTCTGACCTTAGAGGAACCTCAGATACTTTAAATTCCTTGTGGGAATCATCGCAGAAGACAAATGGCATTCGCAGTTTGGCTAAGTTATAGTGAATACCTTTGTTATAACTGAAGAGGGTAGGAATTTGAATCAATAAAATGTTTCTACTTCAAGAATATAGCAATGCCTGAAAAACCAGGGTGGCAGGAGTAAAATTTAATGGCAACTTTTTACCTGGATTCCTTAAAGAGCGGATGTTTATTTTATTAAATTTGGTTTGACTGTAATTTTGACTTGAAAACAATTCTCTAATCACAGTTGAGTGTTTGTTTATTCATTTTCCAAACTACCACTTTTCCCATCCCCAGCTCGACTTCAATATATTCCCAAAAACCTTTTAAGAATTTAAGCCCCAGATGAGAATGCATGTTGGAACGATACTTACAAGCAACCTATAAGCTGCTCCAATAATCTTAGCAGCAGCCGAGGCAGCTGCTATCAGCCTGACATGGTCCCAGTGTTCCAATAACCACACACAATAGGGCCACACATGTTCAGCTAGTTTTATTTTCACATCTCTCTGTAACTGGAATGATATTGCACATCTGACAAATGGAAAGGGATTAAACTGACAGTGGGCTGATGTTAATTTCAAGCTCCAGAAATGACATCGTAACCAATAAAAAATTCTTTAATCTGTTAAAGATGAGAAATGGGTTTGCCTGTTTTCAGTAAAAAGAACAAGGTTATAATTTGTTATAATTTATCGAATCTGGGGTATGTGTGTGTGTGCACACGTGTGTGCCTATGCACCAATGTGAGCATGTGTATATTCTGTGGGTAAGAATGGCAGGTGTGGATTAAATAGCTTTCAAAGATCTCTTGCAAGCTTTTTTATGATGTCAGGAGAATATTAATATTTTATCTGTTTCATGGATGGGGAAACTGAAGCTTAGAGAGTTTAAGGACTTGTCTCTGTTCTTACAAATATTAGAAGCAAGATGTGAAGAAATTAAGGTCTGTCCAAGTTTGAAGGAACTAGTTGTTAGTTCAGGTAAAATCTTATCTAGAGTTTGGTTTTTCTCTTTGAATACATGACTCTATTTTATTCATTCTTCAAGAGCTGATTGATCCTAAAGGACGGATTCACAATAATTAAACTCCCAAGAGACTGATAGATAAACCTGATGCCAATAAATTAATACATGATGGTAAAGATTCTCGGACTCTGTTATTCACATTAAGTTCCCTCTCATTATAAGTGAGTTCAACAGAACAAGAGAGAGAAGAAAGTTGCTCAACAGAGTATTCAAGTAAAGGTACCTGGAAAACTTCAAGAGCTTCTTCCATTAAACAATGGCAAAGTCATGATGTGATCTAGAGATATTTCTGCTTCCTGTAAGCTTCTTCACTGGATTGCAGCCTCTTGTGTGTAGGGACTGTTTTATTGTTTATCTAGGTTCTGAATTAAACCTGAAATGCAGGAAGGTATCCAATAGTTATTTGCTGAAAGTGTAAAGGAAAAACTTATAATGACTGTCTAGAGAGAGCTCCCCCTTCCCAAGATAGTGACTTAACGTTATAGCTCTAACCTTACCAACTTGTGTGTTTACTCACAGGGTCTTAGTGACCTCCGACTGGTCTTGATCTCTGTGAACAGTTGGCATTGTTAGGTAATGTTTGCTTCCTCTTCAAATTCTTTCCCACTAGAGAACTCTTGTACTAACATTCATACTTCTTCTTTCTCTCTGTTTCTTTTATTTTTTCAATAATTTATTTGCTTTTATTTCCTAAATGTATGTATTTTCTAAAAATCTGAACCCAGCAAATTTCCCCTTTCTCTCTTGAGAAACTTCCTGGTCATTCTGGAGGCTAAGTGAAAAATGGGTCTTGTGATCATATAGCTAGGAAAATACTCTGTATGACCTCTTTGTTGTGAAGAAGTATCACACCCAGTAGCAAATCAAAGACTGATGAAAATCAGCTTTTCTTTGTAACACTAGCATTTTCTAAATTTATTAACTTATAAAACTGTGTTAGTTAAGGCAATACTATCTGCCATTACAAAGAACCCCAAAAGTCAGTGACTTAACATAGTAAAAATTTATTTCTCATGCATCAACCTTATGAGTTTCCCCTTAGTCTGGGAGATCTTCTGATCTGCTCTCCACCATGTGGTGACTCACAGACCCAAGTTCTCTCAGTATTGTTGCTGTGTCCTCCAGTAAGCAGATGAAGAAAAAAAAAAAAAGAGAGAGAGAGTGGAAGACAATGATGGAAAGCACTTATCCTGCCTGCCCACATTCCATGGGTTATTTGGCCACACCTAACTGTAAGGAAGATTTGGAAATGTGGTCTAACATAGAAGGAAATGAAAATCAGCTTGGATGAACATAGCAATCACTGACTTTTATTGCCACATTTTTTTCTCCAAGAAACAGAACAGACTTACTTTCTACCAAGGTAAACATTTCAGGTCCCATCCATTCAATACACTCCATGACCAAGGTCTACAGGTGATGTGTAGTCCTTCTATGTCCAGATGTGGTTCCTTTTAGCCCAGCAACCTGGAAAACTAGAGACAGGTTACTCTACACACTTCTGCTCTAAAACATTCAAATACAAAATAATGAAGATTATATAGGATAGTTACAATTTAAAATTCCCCTTTGAAAAAGAAAAGATTAGAAGATACACAGAAATTATAAATCCCTGGAGGTTTTGAAACCTTCTAGGAGGAGATATTAAAGCCCTTTACTCTGGAAATAGGTAAGGTCCATTTTCAGCTCATTTATTGTCTCTGAAAGAAATTCCCTTGTCCATTGTTCTCTGTAGCTCCTGGCTCCACCCTTTATAAACTTTTTCTTTATTCATATTTGAAAATGGTGTTCCTGCCCATGCTAGTTTGGATCTACCATGACAGTTTTAAAGCCTAGCAAATAATCACAAGATTATTAGGCTTGGCTTGGGATTCTTCTGCAATAAAAACTCCAAAACTTGGCAGTTGCTAATCTAAATGTTTCCGTTTACTTTCATATATCAATAATCACAGCCAAATCTTTTTTTTCTAGATACAATTCTTAGTCCTGCCTTATTTCTCCTTTACCCCAATGCCTTTCTCTCTCTTTCCCATGCTTTCTTATTTTATCTCATTTTAATGGAAACTGCTTTTTAGCTACCCAAAACATGAGACTTGGTGAGGGAGTAACTCTTTTAACTGGTATTTGTCTCAGAGGGAGTTATTAGCTGAGAATCATATTGAGCTTTTTATGCTTAAGACCTTTTTAATTTGGAATCTTACTATTGGGAATCCAGAAACAGCCTTTCCAACCCTGTAAAACACTTAATCTCTGTATTTTCACTATTCCCCTATAAATCTATTTTAAAATAGCTGATTATTTTAATCAATAATTAATTTGTTTACTTTGCATACCATAAAATTCATCCCTTTAGAGTGTACATTTCAGTATTTTTAGCATATTCACAGAGCTTTATAATGTAAAACCATATGACTATCTAATTCTGCAATATTTTACCTACCCCCAAATGAAACCTGATGCCCATTGGCCATTAATCCTCAATCCTTCCCCTCCTACCAATCCCTAGAAATTACTCATCTACTTTTCTGTCTTCAGGGATTTGCCTATTTTGAACATTTCCTGTAAGTGGGTTCATATACTATCTGGCCTTCTGTGTCTGGCTTCTTTCATTTAGTATAACATTTTCAAGGTTCATCTGTGTTGGAGCATGTATCAATATACAAGTTTTACACTTCTTCTGTTACATTTAGTTTTAAGCATTTTATCATTTTTATATATATATATATATATATATATATATGAGAAATAGAATTATTTTTTCTTCTACCAATCTCTGCTTTTGGATTATTTAATCAATTTACAATAATGTATTACTGAAGTGGTATGATTTATGTCATTTTACTATTTGTGTTTTATATGTCTCATTTTTTCCCTCTATTCCTCCATTACTAACTTACATTAAATAGATATATTTTTTTAATTTCCTTGTTGTGTACTATTTAACTTAATTCCACTGTTGCACCATTTAATTCCAATGTTATTTTTTTTTAATATGTATTTTTGGTTTTTTTTTTATTTTTTTTATATTTTTTTAATTTCCTTGTTGTGTACTATTTAACTTAATTCCACTGTTGCACCATTTAATTCCAATGTTATTTTTTTTTAATATGTATTTTTGGTTATTTTCTTAGTAGTTTTCCTAAGGATTACAATTAAAAATTCAGTTTATAATAATCCAGTTTGGATTAATACCCTCCTGATTTCAACAGTATGCAAAATCTTTCCTCCATTATACCTCTCTCCCTTTCTGCCTTTGTGTTGTTAGTCACAAAAATTGCATTTTTATATATTGTTTGATTACTGCTTTTATGTAGTTGTCTTTTAATTCAAACACAAAAAAGTTCAAGACAAAAAAATATATACTATACTTTTGTTTGTTTGTTTTTGTTTTTGTTTTTCCCATTTATTTTATTGCATTTTAGGTTTTAGGGTACATGTGAAGAACATGCAAGATTATCGCATAGGTACACACGTGTTTTTACATTTACTTATAGAATTACCTTTTCCTCCAGCTTGCAAATGGCAGATTATGGGACTTCTCAGTCTCCATAATCATGTGAATCATTTTCTATGATAAATCTTCTCATATCTATATACATCTATATATATATCTGATGTTTTCTGTTTCTCTGAAGAATCCTAATACATTAAATAATATTCTATTACATAAATATATTACAATTTGACTATCTATTCAAATGAATGAGATTTCCCCCTCCTCTTTTTTTCTATTACAAATGAAGCTGCTGTGAACATTTTGTTTTGTTAACATTGATTGAAATTACTTTATCATTTTTTCTTTTTTAGTTTGTTAATATGGTGAAATACATTGAATTGTTTCACAGATGTTTAGCCAAACTTACATTAGTATATCTTTTTACTTCCTTTCAGCCTATTTGCATCATTTTATTTAGAGTATGACTTGTAGGCAGCATATTGTTGAGTCTTGACTTTTTATTCAATCTGACCATCTCTGCCCTATAATTGGCAGATTAAATGATTTACATTTAATGTGATTATTGATATTTATAACATTTTGCTATTAGTTTTATATTTTTCTAATATGTTTTTTGGTCCCCTTTTTCTCTTTTTGCCTTCTGTTAGAACAATTGTGTATTTTCTATGATCTTATCTTCTCTCATGTCTTGGCTTATGAGGTAAACAGTTTTGTTCTTATAATGGTTACTTTAGGGTTTATTCAATACAACTTGTCTGCATTCCTATAATATTATACAGCTTTCTATACAGTAAAAGAAACTTAAAACAGTTTATTTCAATTTTCCCTTTTAAAACAGACCTTTGTGCTGTATTTGATATGCATTTTACTTCTATATGTTCTATAGCCCATGATTTTTTTTTTTTAACTTTTTTTTAGGTCCAGGGGGTAAACTGTGGGTCACTGAGACTTAGTGTGCAAATGATCCCATCACCAAGATAGTGATCACAGAGCCCAGTATGAAGCTTTCCAACCTATGTTCCTTTCTCACCCTCCATTCTCAAGCAGTCTCCAGTTCTTTGCATCGCTGTGTATCCAATGTGTAATGCCCTGGCCTGGCGCAGTGGCTCACGCTTGTAATCCCATCACTTTGGGAGGCCAAGGCAGGTGGATCACCTGAGGTCAGGAGTTAAAGATCAGCCTGGGCAACATGGAGAAATCCTGCTTCTACTAAAAATACAAAAATTAGCCAGGTATGGTAGCACATGCCTGTAATCCCAGCTACTCAGGAGGCTGAGGCAGGAGAATTACTTGAACCTGGGAGGCGGAGGTTGCAGTGAGCTGAGATCATGCCACTGCACTCCGGCCTGAGTGACAGAGCAAGACTCTGTCTCAAAAAAATATATATGTAGTGCCCAGTTACAGGTGAGAACATGCAGTATTTGGTTTTCTGGTCCCACGTTAGTGCACTTAGGATGATGGCCTCCGGTTGCATCCATGTTGTTTTAAAGAACATGAGTTCATTCTTTTCTTAATGGCTGTGTAGTATTTCATGGTGTATATATACCATATTTTCTTTCTTCACTCCACCATTGGGCATCTTGATTCCATGTCTTTGCTATTGTGAATAGTGCAGTTTTAAATGTATAAGTGTCTTTTTAGTAGAATGATTTATTTCCCTTTGTAATCCACAATTTATTATTTTTATTTAAACAGTAAATTATTATAAAATTTTAAAAAATGTTTTATCTTTACCTATGTTTTTAATATATGCTAGTTTTCTTCATCTCTGTGTAAATCCAGATTTTCATCTGATATGTTTCTTCCTTTTAAAGTATTTCCTTTAACATTTCAAATATTTTAAGTTTATTGATAATCCTTTCTGCTTTCATATGTCTCACAAAGTCTTTATGTTACCATTAGTTTTGAAAGATATTTTCACTGGTGTTATGATTTGACTGTGTACCCACCCAAATCTCATCTTGAATTGTAACTCCCACAATTCCCACATATCATGGGAGGAACCCAGTGGGAGGTGATTGAATTATGGGGGAAGGTCTTTCCTGCACTGTTCTTGTGATAGATTATGAGTCTCATAAGATCTGATGATTTTAAAAATGGAAATTTCCCTGCACAACCTCTCTTTTTCTGCTGCCATCCTTGTAAGATGTGACTTGCTCCTCCTTGCCTTCCACCACAACTGTGAGGCTTCCTCAGCTGCATGGAACTGTAAGTCCATTAAACCTCTTTCTTTAGTAAATTGCCCAGTGTTGGGTATGTCTTTATCAGTAGCGTGAAAACAGACTAATACAACTGGAAATAGAGCTCTAAGTCAAAACTTTTGGAGATCTTTAAAAATACTGCCTCACTACTGTATATTTACATTTTTTCCAACAAGAAGTCTATAGTCATTTTTTTTATTTCTTTTTTATCTGTTTCAAATGTGTATATCCTCTCTGTTTTTAAGGCTCCACTTGATAACTGGTTTTAATCATTTTCTCAGGATGTACCTTGGAGTAGTTTTATTCTGCTCAGGGTGTATTGGGCTTCCTGTATTTGTAGGTTCTTAGTTTTCATTCAGTTTAGAAGAAAAATTGGCGTTTCTTCAAATGCTTTTTGTGGTAATCATTCCCATGTCAGAGATTTCAATTACATACATATTAGGCATCTTAAAGCTGCTCATAGTTCACATTGGTTTACTATATTTTTAAAGTCATTTTTGTCTATTTAATTTTGAGCAGTTTCCTTTTACTTTTAGGTTTGAGGGTACAAGTGAAGGTTTGTGACATAGGTAAACATATGTCACGGACATTTTTTGCACATACTATTTCATCATCCATGTAGTGAGCCCAGTACCCAACAGTTATCATCCTGCCCTTCTCCCTCCTTCTACCCTCCCCACTCAAGTAGACCCCAGTGTCTGTTGTTTCCTTCTTTATGTCCATATGTTCTTATCAATTAGCTACCACTTACAAGTGAAAATATGTGGTAATTGCTTTTTTGTTCCTGAGTTAGTTTGCTATGGATAACAGCCTCCAGCTCCATCCACGTTCCCACAAAAGACATGATCTTGTTCTTTTTTATGGCTGCATAGTATCCCATGGTGTATATCAACCACATTTTCTTTATCCAACCTGCCATTGATGGGCATTTAGGTTGATTACATATCTTTGCTATTGTGAATAGTGCTGCAATGAACATTCACATGCAGTTTTAATTGTGCATTTATTAACATCTTTCCTGCATTTTTTTATCTGCTGTTAATCTTATTCTTCATTTCAGACATTTTGTTTTTCATCTCTAGAATTTTACATTGGGCCTTTTTATACCTACAATGTCTCTGTTTAATATCCTCATATTTATTCTACCTACTGGTTATCTGCAATATAGTTATAATAGATGTTTTAATATTGTCTGTTATTTTTAGGATCTGTTTCAAGAATCTGTTTTACTGATTGATTTTTCTTCTCATGATGGATCACATTTTTCTTGTCTCTTTGCTCGCTTGATAATTTGTATTGGCTGCCAGATATTGTGCAATGTACCTTGTTTGCTAGTTTTGTGTACATTTAAATATCCTTGATCTTTGTTCTAAGGTACAATTAAGTTACTTAGAAATTGATTGATCCTTTCAAGGCTTGATTTTAAGGTGGGATCACAAGACTTTAGTCAAAGGCTAATTCCGCCCCAGTGCTCAGACAATATCCTTTAGAGTACTCTACCTGATGCTTCCTTGTATTACAATGTTCATTCAACTCTAGCCAGTAGGAGCATAAACTCTTCCAGGCTCCGTAGGAATCCTGGCGGTTGTTCCTTTGAATCTTTCCTTCTGATTCCTTTTTTGGTCCTAGTTGGTTTCCTCACATATATGCACTGAGTAATATTCAGTTGAAGTCTCAAAAGGAATTCTCTTCAAATCCCCAGAGTGCTCTATCTGTGCAGGCCTCTCTTATTTGTGAAGCAATATCATGCCTGGTTGTTGTCTCTATAATTTAAAGCCACCTTGGAATGTACAAGTTCTCAACTTTCTCTGGTTACCTCAGGGAGACTGCCGGGCAGTGTTTGGATTTCCCTTTTCTGTAAAACAACCAAAAAACTATATAAATATAGTTTTGCTCATCTCATTTGTTTCTGTTGTCTTGTTCTCTTGCATAGCTTCTTTCCAAATGTCTGAAAACCACTATTTCATATATTTTGCTTGTCTGTTTAGTTTTTTTAAGGTAACAAGGTAAATCCTTCCCCTCATACTCATGGTCAAAAAGTAAAAGTTATGAAGTATTTTACGGATATGAATATTCTAAGGAACATATATATTGAAAAGACCTCTCTAGAGACTGTCCCATGGGGAGGCAGTACGTCTGAGAATCCTATCTTGTACCTAACACACACTTGCAAATTGAGGTAAATACTTGGGAGCAAGCTTATTCATTCTAATGTCTACTCTGTCTGGGAGGTTCTATTCCATTTGAACTCTCAATACATGCTGTAATGGCTCATGTTTTTGTTCGCATTTTGCAGCATGAAATCACCCTTGCTCAGTTTGAATCAGGCTGATTGCCAACCCATTGCTTGGACCACTGCCGGGTGTGATTTGGCTGTAAATAAATATAACTGATATAATGGTTTCACACGTGGTTATTTTGGCCATCGTAATATAAGCAGTTACAATCTGCTGCTGGCTAAGTATTTTGATTGCCACTATTCACCATAAAATGTCAGTGCGGTTGTGATTTATAGCGATGACCTTAGTAGGTATAATTGAATTTTCCTGGCATTGTGGAGTTGGAGCACATCTGCAAATCACAGCTGGCAATGTCTCTGGTTAATCTAGGCATAAATACAGCTGGGCCAGTGAATAAGCATTCAAAAAGAAAAAAAAAATCCAAAACAAAACATAACTAGAACCAAGAGTTGATATAGAAATTCCAGTTTATTAGCTCATTTATTTACTCAACATCTTGAGTTAAGTGGTAGAATATGTGAGAAATCCAACATAACACATATGCAAAATAGTATTTAGCCTATTATAGCTTGCATTCCATAAAACAGATACATACAATTGCAAAGGAAAATAGCTTTGAAATGTTAACTGATGTAAGTTTCCTGTTGTTTTTCTTGGAATTACCTGTTGCTCCATGACTCTTTAGACACTTCAGTTCCCAGTTAGAACTTTACTAATTTAGTATTTCAAGGTACTGACGATCAAGACAAAAGAGAAAAAAAAGGAAGTTTTTCCAAGGTTTTGAGTTTTAAAGTTTAGGTCTCCCAAATGATAGAAAGGAAAATAGCAATGCTCTTCCGATCTGATACTAGAAAAAGTCTCTCAGAGTTCAAGAAATGGGGAAAGTCAGAGAGGAAACATTTTCAGTAGCGATTTGGGGTTCTGCACAAGGAGAGATTGCATGCTGCTCAACCCAGAAGATAGAAGGAGGAATGACAGGGCCAGAAAGCCTGGAGAATCTGTGCAAAAGGAATCCATGCCTACTTTCTTGTGAGAACCTGGAGGAGCAGTAAGAGCTTGTTCACCAGTTGCTTCCAGTTAGATAGATTCAAGACCAGTGCATTTTAATTGCACATTTTGAAGTCCTCCACCCCAACAAGATGCAGATTCTTCAGAATAACTCTCACATGTCTGAGAGAAACTCCAAACTTCCTCCTATTGAGGCTAATCATGGGCTTCTAAAAGAGGATTAGCCAAGAATGAATCAGACTTTAGATCGTCACTTACGTAGAACCAGAGAGAGAACTGTAGAGATCAACAACAGGACCCGCAGTGCCCTGGTTCTCCCTCCCAACCTCTTCTGCCTCCTCCTCATGTAAAGCCTCCTAACGTTAAACCCAATCCTTAAGAGAGGAGAAACCCTGAATTGACTAAGAGATTTTTCTGCTAACCAGCAGAATAGGGGATTTGTAATAAAACTGTTAAAAAATAAAAAGGTTTTGCCATAACCAAGTTAAATTACTTTTCTTACACTTCTGAGTTTGGGGTTTAAGATTTAAAACAACTACATGGTAGAAGTTTCTGTGATACCTTTAGCTTACTATTTTCTGGGCCTTATCTCTAATACCAGCATTGCAAAAGATATTCATTCAACAAGTCCTGGGCAGTTATGCAATTAGAACCCAGAGAAGGAATGTGAGATACCATAGTCTGTGAGCTACTGCAGCTGAAATTAATCCACATCAAAAAACTCAGTGGCTAAAAGCAACCATTATTTATTGTCATTCACATGTCTTCATGTTGGGTGGGGTTTGGAGGCTCTGGGGTTGGCAGCCTTGTTTTATGTGGCTTTTTTTCTCCTTGGACCAGCAAGACAATCTGGGTATATTTTCCTTGTGATGAGGGAGGGGCAAAGGGCAGGTAGAAACATAATGCCTCATAAGTCCTGGTCTAAAAACAAACCCACTGTCACTTCCACCCACATTTATTGGTCAAAGTAAGTCATGTAGTCAGCCCAAAGCAAGGAGTGGGAAAGTGCACTCTGCTCAAGATGTGTTCATGGCAATGGTGTAGTTTCAGAGAGGGGTGAATAGTTTTCCAGTCATTTGACTGATCACAGGTGAGAGTAAAGAATTTTTTAAAGTGCCACCTACTGGTAGCCAGACACTTTGCTAAGTGCTTCACATGCTACACACGGAGGTCTGTAAAATGGTATTATATAGTCTGCATTGTTTTATCCTTTGTTTCCCTTAGCATATGAGGAAACGGAGGCTCAGAGAGGCCAAGTAACCTTCCCACTATGCATAGTTTGAGACTGAGCTGAGATTCCAACTTGTATCTGTTAGACTCCAAAGCCTGTGATTTGGAGGAACCAGGCTATTGGCCAGATCTCAGGTTTCCTAATGCTGAATCAAGCCCCCTTTTCCTGAATGACCTTGTTTCTAGATGACTAGATAGTTCCAAGGGGTCTCTTCTTTTTCTAATTTCAAGCACAGTCCTTCTTCCTTTTTTCCTGTTTGAGTTGCTAATTAATTCAATGACTTTGCCTTGATTCCTGTTAGTAGGTAACACCATGATTGATACCATCTGGAAAACATTTATTCAGGTGTTCAGTGGAAAGTTTCACAGAACAGGAGATGTAAAAGGAGACCCACAAGAGGTGCTGTGTTTGCATAAGTGATAAATTACCAGCCCTTGGATTATCTGCCAGGAGCTCTCCCTCCAGGTTTGGGAGCAGCACCTTTTCTGCTGTGGTGCCAGCTGTATTATTTACCACTTTTAGTAAAGCATGTGCCCTCTGAATGAAGTGAGGAGAGTGGAACCACTAAGCTTGCATAAACTGGCTTTCAAGAGAATCTGTTTTCCTCCAATTGTATCAAGTGCCTTCTCCCCGGGTAGTCATACGTCATACTTTTAGAAGCTCAGATCCCAACAGCTGGAGATAAAACTCCCAATGTAATGGAAGAAAACATGTTGACAGTTTTAATTGGTCCCTAAAGTAAAACCTGAGAAACGATTTATTGGTTGATAGATTTGAGACTTCCAACTTAGCAGAGCTGGGAAGCATATGGGAAAGATAAATGCACTAGAAATTTGTGGCTATTTGTTAGAAAGTTAGTTTTATTTCATTGAGTATATGATAATCAATTGAAAAATCCCTTTAAATTTCATTTATTGCTAAAGTTAATGATCCATCTACTAACCTCCAGGCATGAACACCTGCATCTTAGACCATGCTGTGGTTTTCTACCAGTATTGAATCCTTCAAGGGTCCTAAATCTGTAGACCCAAATAGGCAAAATCTCTATTCCCAGCCATAGGACTTCATTAATCAAGTGAGAAATATCTGGTGAGGCTGAGGAGCTCTGCAAGCACTGAGAGGCTGACCATCAAAGACACATGAGAACTTCTATTACTGTATACCCACATTCATCAACAATTGCTGCAATGACACCACATAAAAATCCACTCCCAAATCTTCCTGGGTTATAACAGCAAATGTTTTTGTTTTACTCATGAGTATGTACATCGATTTCTTGCTCACAGGACTGCAGGCCAGCTGACACCAACTCTGTCTGTTTCAGATTACAGGTCAGCTTCATGTCAGCTTCTTGCACTTTTCCTTCCAGAACCCAGGATCAACGTGCAGAATCGTGGTCATGTTCATCCCATGGCAAAATATAGAAACACAATAGGGCTAGAGAAAACTAGCTGTGTTTTTTTAAAGCCTCATCTTGAAATTGGCACATTATCACTTTGCTTATATTCCTTTGGTTAAAACAAATCGCATGTTCTCAAGTCAGTAGACCAGAAAAATATACTCTACCCCATGGTGGGGGGGGGGAAGAGAGAGAGAGAAGAGAGAACACAAATATTTGCTAAAAAATCATCTAATAAAACCCAACTTTATTTTTTTTAATAGAATATGACCTTTGTTTTTCTCTTCTAGACAATTTAGGGCAATTGAGAGTGCAAATAGGAATATGTGCATGAAATAACTCATGGAGAGATAAAGAGAATAAGGAACTGTAAACTTTTTTTGTAAATTGTAAAATGTCATGTAATATTACAAATAGGAAACCATTTATTAACCACCCATTATGAACTGTGGAAGGTAAAATGTTGAGAATAATTTATTCATACAAGTCATTCTGACTACAAAGCCTGCTAGTCTACACTGTATAATGAATTTAAAATATAATTTTTAATAATAAATATCCTAGTGATAAGGGCCTTATAATTTTCTCTTTAGATAGAGGTTAGGTATTGTGCAAGACATTTTTTGGCAGTGTTCAGGGTAGGTTGCAGGATTGGCTGAAGGAGAGATAAGGAGGGAAATAAAGATGAATAAGATGTGCGTTGTACTTTCTAGAAGCTTAAGCCTTGTAGTAGAAATAAAATATGTTCATGAGGAATAACCCTTCCCTTCCTCCCTCTTTTCTTCCTTTCATTCTTTCCTTTCTGTACTGTGACGGGGCATAGTATAATGGTGAATAATACATATTCTGGAGCAAAACTTCAAGGATTTAAACTCTTGCTCTATCAGTTGTTAGGTCTATATTCCTAGGTAAGTCATTTAACCTCCATGTGCCTTAGTCTGTTCGTTTGTAAAAGGAATAACATAATTGCAACAAAAATTGTTGTCCCATCACTTACCCTTAGCATTTGCCTATATGTCGTGAAGGCTGCTAACAATAAAACTCTTATGAATCTCTGCTGAAGAGCTTTTCTTTTCTATTTTTTCTCTGGTCATAGAAGTATGGTCAGCCCACCCAGAGTACTCACAAGGAGCACTTGACCAATAATAGGCACAGAGATAGTAGATAAATATCTCATCTTCCTCACCCCTAGTTTGATATAATGCTAAGGTTTATTCTGCCTATATTTTATTGTTTTTCAATGAGATTAAGCCCCAGTTACATATTATGATAACTCAATTTGATAACAAGAATTTGTACAAAAATTCTTGTGTCAGGACTGCTTCTGGAGAATCTAAACTTAATAGTTGTATCTATGTTGCATGGTTCTTATGAAATTAGACATGTTAACATATGCATGATGCTCTTAGACCAGTGTCTGACATTTAATAAGTGCCACATTGGTGTTAGCTGTTATTACAACATTAGAATGAAAGTTCCATGAGGGCAGAGCTTTTTTTTTTTTTTTTTTTGCATACTTTATTTAAACTCAGATTTTTTATTCTGCTTTTGGTAAAACAGGCTCTTCATGGTTTACAAAAATTTTTATGAATTACAAAAATGCTTTTTCCTTTTCATGTTTTTTCCTGTATTGCCATTTTTTTTTGCCTGTATTCCCCCATTCAAGATTGGCTGCCACAATTAGAAAGCACAAGGACTTTCTTTTAAACTTGCATCTGTAGTGGAAACCTTAGTGGCAGACAGTAACTGTTATGGGTCTGTCACATAGATGCAGTTTTATTCACTTCTGAATTTTTAGCATCTATAACAGTGCATAATCCATAGCAAGTACTCATAAATATTTGATAATAAATTTAATTAAATACTTGGGTGCCTTCTAGGCTTTGGTGGTATGAAAAAATATTGGAATATATACATATCTTGGACGAGCTTAAAATCCAGTCATTAATCGTTACATAAGCAGAAAAATTACAAAAAAAAAGACAAAAAGATCTACAATGGTGGTAATAGAACAGGTAAGTAATAGATAAGTAAGAGAAGATATGATGAAAATGCAGAGGAAAAGATTAAATTTAAATAGTTAGATAGGTAGGCAAGAAAAAGAAAGCTTCCTGAGGGAACATTTATACTGGGCCTTAAATGACGGAGAATATTACCTAAAAAGATAAAAGCTCATTTGCAGGTTTGGAGTTTTCTCTGTGCCATGCCTGTTATGTGACTTGCCTCAGAAATTTCTTTGATGGAATCTAATTGCAGTCTTTCTTAAGTACTTGTCAATAATTAAGGTAACGTTTCCATCCAGATGATCAGTGCCTTTAGGGACCAGCAGCTTTATGGCATTAGTGACAAAAAGAAACAGCAGGATAAAAGGATCCTATGAGTCTTGAAACCAAAAATTGCCAGTTTTTTCCCAAAGGAAAAAATCACATAGTAAAAATAAATCTAAGAACAATTGGAACAAAATCAAAGCAGGGCCAAAAAAAAAAAGAAAAAAAGAAATTAGGATTAGGGTCTTAGGGTCATTGCATTGGTAAATGCAAAATAACGGTAGAGAACCATTAAAGAAACCCCAGGAAATTCAAACAGTGCTTCAATAGCTCATGCCTGAAAGATCCCAGAAATATTCTATCAGTAGCACGGAGACCTATCCTTAAAATTAACTCTGTTGATCCCAGTTACAGTGAAGGTTCAAACACTTGTAAGACAGGGCAAGTTCCAGAAGACATAGACAAAAGAAGAAGAAGAAAAAGAAGGAGAAAGAGAAAGAAGAGGAGGAGGAGGAAGAGGAAGAAAAATAAAAGAAGAGGAAAGAGAAGGGGAAGGAGAAAAAGAAGAATAAAGAAGGAGAAGGAAGAGGAGAATGAGAAGAAGAAAAGGAGGAGGAGAAGAAACAAACTGTAAAAGCAAAATACAAATGAGGGTAACAGTTTGGAGGGCAAAATCCATAGATCTCTAATGAAGAAAATAATAGAAACAGGGAGCCTTGCTGAATCAGGCTTAGCCCAGAGAGGCAGAGAAGAAGATAAACAAAATGTCATAGTTTTAATACTTCCTAGTAGTCAGAGAGGAGGGATCCTTTTATATGTGAATCTGCGATTGCTTCCTTGGCCTACCTCCAACCTCTACAAAAAATCTTTCTTTTTTTTGCAGGGGGAAGGGGGGATTTGCCAGTTTTACATTTTTTTAATTGTACTTTTGGTTCTGGGGTACATGTGCAGATCGTGCAGGCTTGTTGCATAGGTACATACATGGCAAGGTGGTTTGCTGCCTCCATCCCCCCGTCACCTATATCTGGCATTTCTCCCCATATTATCCCTCCCCAACCTCCCTACCCCCTGCTGTCCCTCCCCTAGCCCCCTCAACAGACCCCAGTGTGTGATGCTTCCCTCCCTGTGTCCATGTGTTCTCATTGTTCATCACCCACCTTTCTTTTGATAGTCTCATTTAAGCAAATAATTTAAAAAATATGAAAAAGCTATTATAAGATTAAAAAATACAAGTGAATTTTTATGGACAATCTTGTCCATTGAAAAACTCACATTTTTGTTTACAAAGATTCAAACTGAAGTCAGATATTTTACTTTCAGTAAAAAGAAGTAAAGAAAATGACTAAGGCAGTGAAAGAATAGCAGAAACAAAATATTTTAAAAATTGAGATGGTTGGACAATAGAAAGAGATGAAAAGAGCTGAAGGAAATAAAGCACAAAATAGAAAAACTCAGGAAAAAAAATGAATTAGAAGAAATACAAAATCAAGTAGACATTATAGAAAGCATAATGTTGGAAATACATGTAATGGGAAAACTGAAAATAATGAACTGAAAATAAGGGGACAAATTATTTAAGAAAATCTGAAATATAAGCAGAATAGAGAAGCAGCATATGTGTAACTAGAGTTTCCAAATGAGCAAAAAATCATTGGGGCAGAGCCAATATTTATAACTATAGATTAAAAAAAAATTTTTCCAGAAACAAAATAAACCTTAAATCTGTGATTGAAAGAGCACTGTGTTGGGGAAACAGACTTTATAGTTTTAGTGCAGGCAAGTTAACTATTAGAACAAAACACCAGATTCCTCAGAAGCTCATACCGGAATCCAGAATTGCTTCAAGAGGTTCCCTAAAAGGTACAATTTTCAACTGAGATCATCAGATAAACAAATTAGGAAGTATGACTCATACATAGGAAAAAATAAGTCTTCAGAAATAGACTTTGAGAGAGCCCTGGTTGGATTTCATAAAGATTGAAAGTAACTGCTTAAAATGTCTTCAAATAATTTTTAAAAAGCATAATCAAATTATTTTTAAGTACATAGTTTTGATTATTGAACAAGTAGAAAATTTCAACAGAGAATTAGGAATTCCCCCCCTCCCCAGAATCAAATGATAATTCTAGATCTGAAAAAAAAAATGAAATCAAATAAAAAATTTGCTAGGTGGGCTAAAGAGTGGTTGGAAGATAGCATAAAAAGATACAGTGACTCTGAAGATAGATTGATAGAAATTATCCAATCTGAAGACCTGAGAGAAAAAAAAAAGTAGCCCTAAAAAAAAAAAAAATCCATAGCTTTAAATATCAAATCATATCAAATCTATAGCTTTAGTATCCATAGCTTTAAATATCAAAGTCAGTAAAAAATAAAATTAGTTAACTCTCCAACAAAGAAAAGCAGAAAATAAAATTTTAAACAAGCAGAAAGAAGGAAATTAAAAAAAAAAATAAAGCACAAGTTTATAACAAAATAAAAATACCATAGATTTAAGAAGAGAAACACAAAAACTGGTTCTTTGGAAAATCAAGAAAGTAGACAGTGGAATGGAATTTGCTAATCTAATTGGAGAAGGGGTTAGAGAGAGGGGGAGAAACACACAACCACACAGGCATCCATTAGTATAACGCTACTTACCTCTGTCTCTGATAGGAGTGACCTGCCTGATGTGTGACTTTGTAGAACGAACTTGTTGAACTGGAGATGGTTAAGCTACAATCATTGCTCTGAAATTTAATAATCAAAGGAAGAGAATGAGACAGTTATCTTACCTTTCTGGTTTGATCTGTGTGTCAGAAGTCATCACATAGTTTTCATGGAAACTACGAAAGGAAAGTTCTTTTATACAGAGTAGTTCCCACTAAAAAATACAAAAATATAGAATTGAAATTCATCATCTTACAAGCCCAATGAAATAACAGAATAACAGTAGTGAGCAATCATTTCATAAGTGACTTACAAATTGTGCTATGCTCCTGTGCAGCAGCATAAACATCACCCAAGAATTTGTTAGACGTGAAACTATTTGGTTGTAAACCCAAAACAATTCAATTAGAAATTTTGGGGTTGGGGCCCAGCAGTCTCTCTTACAACAAACTCTCCAGGTAATTCTAATTAGGAAATCAAAAGCTAAGAATTGCTTTATGTCACACTGGCTCACATTATTTGATTCTGCAGAAAAATCAAAGAGGATTAAGGCTGATTCAAGGACATGAAAGTTCTCTAGGACATCCTTGTTTTTATTGCTTTCTGATTTTGGCCAGGGTGGAGGTTTGGAGGTGGTGGAAAGGTTTTTGTATTTTGGAGGCTCAATAATGCTGTCATGTTTCTTCTTCCCTTGGTTCTGACCTTTCAGTTAAGACTGTGTCTCAGAAACACTGCAGAAAGGTCAGAAAGATCTTTTCTATCCAACTTTACTACCTAGACTGTTAAATCGTAATTTTGGTTTCTGAAGCCTCCCTAAGGAACTGGGACAAATTGAGTTAATCAAATTTTCTAGACTCCTTTGATTCTTATACAGGCATACAGACCTGGCTCCTGTCATTTTGAATTTCTGAGCCTTTTTTTTTTATAAAGAAAATTGAATAATAACCTCATGTGATTTAAAGCAGTTTGCAATTCTCTTAGCAAAATGACCTATATGTGATAGAAATGTTGAACCAACAATTCCTGCATTGCTTTGAGCTTTTCATGTGACCATTATAGTGTGTACAGGTATTCTTAATTTGTATACCCTCCTGGAGGGCTGTATCTGAATTCTGTGGATTTCCCTTTGTAGCAAGCTAAATGTTGCATGCCATTAGGTATTAAATTAATGCATTTTGATGATCAACCTGCCCTGAAGACAATATTTCTCTTTTGAAATATTTGTGTGTGAGTGAATGCATTCATCCTCAGTCCTTTGTACTCAAAGTCCTTGAGGTAGCAAAGTCCTCAAAATGCCTGCAAGCTGAGTCTTTTAGCTCACAGAAGGTAAATTGGGATCAGGATAACATAATACCATTTCTGACCTCTCCCAACATGTGTGACAGGGATTCTTGTGCACTACCTCAGTATTTCTCCCAATTAATTTTGAGAATCCCTAAGTGGCGTTTCAACTATGAGTGACAAACTTTGTCCTCTTGTGTGCCATGTGGGCTCTGCCATTTGTTCACCTTCTAGTACTACTCCAACCCACTATGGTGAGCCTCCTGGTAAAGTTAATCCCAAAGCAGCAGCTAAGTAGAGTTGGTACCTGTTTAGGATAATGATGGAAGATGCCAAAAAGCTGCTGCTATCCATTGCCCTGTGCACTCATGCTGTCAAAGGAGCAGTGCTGAAGAGGTTGATAAGGATGCCATTTCCTATCACTGCCCAGTGCCTCATACTTGCACCATATTATGACCACTTTATTGACTTAGCTTTTTGTAGTTTTTAACTGACCTCTTTGAGCACACTTGTCCTCAGAAGTAGGCATGTGACTGAGCTGGCAAATTATCAGAGTGTCCAATTTGTTACATGATTACCTCTCTTCCATTCTGGCCCCATGCTGTAGAGCCTAACCCATGTGCTCAGCTCTCAGGCTTTGGGATGAAATTCTCAGACCCACTTCACCAGGTCTACAGACATCCCCAGATGTGCCTGAATGCTAGGATAATTTGGCTTGAAGGCAATTATTTCTATCCCTGCTTTAGACAAAGTTGGAGGGTAATGTGGTGAACATAAATTAAGGAACAATATCAGATTTGACTCCTCTGAGGCCATCCGAGCTAAAAAGTGCTCTTAAAATGCAAGGGAAGGGAGTAACACAAAGTCCCATAATCTCTAGAAACATGTCTTCATTTACTTCATTCAACAAGTATTCATTAAATACTTACAATGTTCCAGACTGGGGATTGCAAATAGGTTCCATCTTGTGTGCCAGCGCTGATCAATTGGTGGTTACTGCCTGTAGCTGTCTGAGTCTGCATGTGGGCTCCACAGGGAAGTGTCATGAGTGATTAGCAACGTCAGCTATAGTAGAAGGATTTAGTAGTAGTGGCAGCAAACACAGCAGGTATTTGCTATCCGTGTTCCAGTCTCCAGAGATACAGCAGTAAATAAGACACATGCATATCTTTAAGTAGCTAAATTCCCTGGCAACAAGAATTCACAGAATTTAATTTAATTTAATTTAATTTTGAGGCTTAGATTCCCTTTCCAAAAGATGTCCTTCAGTCATTCAAGCCAACTCTGCCAATCTTGGCATGCACTGGTATTTTTCTCCTACCTCTGCCATGTTTTCATCTGGTTCTGTGGCATCTGCAGCCAGCCATAGCCTCGCTCCTTGTTGTTAATGCACAAGACTAATTCATCTCCTGCCTAAAGGAATTGGGAATGGCACTACAAAGAAAAATTGCCCCCTGACTCAAGAAAAGTCTGTCCTGGACCAATTTCAAAAAGTTCAGCTCCCTACAGAATGATGCAATTCGACATCCCCATTAAAATAACCAGAGAGAAGAGTCAAAGAGGGAATGAAAGGAAGAGACTCATATTTCAAGCCGAAAAGAAAAATCATTTAGTTGACTTGCATGGGGATGAAAGAGACCTCAGCCCCAGAAGCTAATTACCTATAGCATTAATTCAGGATGTGAGAGACAAAAGATGTACCTTTGTAAAAATGCCCCAAGATAGTCAATTGAAGCTGATTAGTAAAAGCAAAGCTGGAGGGTAGGGGGGAGGGTGTGCAGGGAGTTGTGATTCATGGTGTCTTTTCTAATTTCCTAAAGAATCGCCAGCATATGAGTTCTATAAAAATCAATTAATCATTTGAAGCCAGATACATTCTTTATTGAACCTGGCCTTTCCTTATTAAATATAGTGATGAAGACCAGAAATAAGGAAATAATACTTAGCATGATCCATCAAGATTTCTATATATTTTACTGCTAATGAAGCAAAAATACATTTTTATCCAATAGATATTGAGATAATCAAATATCAAGCCAAACTGTCTCTTCAATTTCCTGACACAATTAATGGATGAATACAATGTTCATTTAAAAGCAGGGCTTTCCTTCACCTCCACAATCAACGTAAATAAAGCATCTGGTTTGCTTTCCTTTTGGATCTTAGTAAGTGGGGGTAAATCATCTGAGTTCTGCAATGACAAAGTTTTATATCATGCTTGAACTGCTTTATAAAGAAAGAAAACATGGCCTTTGTTAATGAATATCTGTTATGTGTCTTATGTTACCCTATTTTTCTTCAAAAGAAACCATTTTGTTTTTCTAACCACTCTTGCCTTTTTTTCCCTGGGACAGCACCTGTTGTCTTCTGGGAATTGTCCTTTCTTTCCCCCAAGTCCAACTTTATGATTTTCAGTATAAATGTCAATAATTGATCATGGTCTTACTCCTTGTTTCTCTCCACTACAGATCAAGGGGTGGGCACTAGAATCAGGATGGGTCAGAGTTCCTTCCCTGATATTTTAAAACTTGGGAACAGAGGGAGCCTCATGCTGCCTTTCCTTACTGGCGGAAGTATTTGGCAGGCATGTTCTGGGGAGCCAATGCACAGAAAGACAGAATGGACAAAGTCCTGAAATGAGAGACAGAAGATTTTGACTGAATCCTTTTTCTTGCAGAAGTCTAGCAGTATCCATTCCTGTGGCTTGGATGCTCAATTCTTATATGAGATGCTCCAATACTCTTCCTGTTTATTCATTTTGATTAAGCTAACTAAATTTGAACTGTGGTAACAAAGAGCCCAAACTATGGAAGTGCCTACTAAGTGTGCTAGCAATTGACTTGGTGGTAACGCTAAGCAGTTGGGACCATTTCATCTAGTCAGTGGATAGACATTGATAGGAAGACTTTAGGGAATAACGGGGATTTGGGAAGATTCTGAGGGATAGTTAGGAATGGGCAGGGATGCTGAGGCAAATTGTACCATTAATAAAAGAATAGGATGGCAATTTGCATTCAGATGATCAAATCCCAGGCCAGGTGCATTGTAGAATCTGTGAGGACACCCTAGTGCAGGACTTACATACACAGCCAGGAAGTCACATGATTAGTCTTTTGTTTCCTATCTCTCCCCAACTACTTGCTCTCTATGCTTACCTTTAAATTTGGCATCACTTGTCAGCTTTGATATCCACATCCTCCCTTAGCATCCTCTTTGGTCAAACCTTAATTACCTCTCCTTGACTTTCGGCCTTCTAGATGAATTCCCCCCCAGTTTTCATGCCCATGGTTTTCACCCACAGCCAACTGACCTTTGTCCTAGGCCTGACCAATATAGTAGCCACTAAACACGTAAGTCTATTTGAATTTATATTTTTGAAGTTAAAAGTTTAAAAAATTACATATAAAGCTACTCAGCCAGATTTCAAGCACTTGATAGGCACATGTGTCTAGTGGCTACTGTATTGAACATTTCCATCCTGGTAGAAAATTCTGTTAGACATCCTTGTCCTATAAGGTTGCCTGACCAGACTACCATTGGTTGCCCTCTTGACAGCTACTAAGAAAATGCATAAACAATAATAAAATACAACAGCCAGAAGTGTCCTTATTTCTCCCAGGGATGGAAAACATGTTACAAGTGCTTTCATGCCTCTCATGGGCCATGCCCTTGGCAGACATCACTAGTTAATCACAGCATTATTTCCCACTGAACCAAGACAGCTTTTACAGTCTTTCTGAATGCTCTGCTCCTGGAAACTTCTATCAGAAATGACCAGGGTGGATATTTGACATAAACCATTTAGAACCTGTTTCAAGTACAGTCCCCTCATTTAGCTTAAGAGAAAATCAAAGTCCAGTGAAGCAAATGAATAATAGAACCTGGACTAGAGTTTAGGCCTTCTGTTTAAAAGCAGTATAGCATGTTCACTAAAGCAGTATAGCATGTTCAGTATAGAATTAAACCGCTTGGGTTTGGACCCCAGTTCCACCTTCTAATTTCTGTGTGATCTTATACTTACTGTTTTTAAGCCCAAGTGTCCTCATTCTGAACTGGGAATTTAATAACAGTACCTTCCCCATATTTTTTTTGGGGGGGATTCATCTAATAGTGTAAAGTGCCTAGCATATAATAAGTGCAGAATGAATGATAGTTATTATCACCTCTGTAGCTTTTAGGGCTCCAGTTATTATTTCCATCATCTAAATGAGAAAGCAAAAAATCAAAGGGGTGAGACCGATGTCAGGTTCACATAGCTAGTTCATCACAGAGAAGGGGTTCTCACCTAAGTCTTTCAAATCCAGCACTCTAACCACTATAACATGTTCTCTAAGCAAATCTGGCTTCTGTAGATTCTCTAAAATGACTTTTCACCCTTCCAGTGCAGGGTACTGAAAAATCCATGTATTTGTGTTCTCTTACATAGCCCTTTGACACAGCCAACAAAGATCCTGACAGATAAATTGGTGTGGGCCTGTCTTTCTGGGACCTTCGTGCCTAAGTAAGCTTTTTTACAATCTGTCCATCAGCTGGTTAGAAATGGGCTTATAGGTCTAGGTCACGCTCTACTTTTTCCACTGCTTCCTGGGTCTGTAAAAGTTGTGACTTGCTGGGTGGAAGCAATAAAATGGCTGTTATTTGATAGATTTTGACTTATAAAGACTGCATTTTAACTTAATATTGTTTTCTTCATTTTGCAAATAAGAAAAACAGAGAACATCAGCAATTTGCCCAAGGATAAACAGCTAATAGGTATTGGAATTGGTATTATTCAAATCTAAATCAGTCTGACTAGGTTAACCACTGTTAACTAGGTGTGACTTAGGAGGCTGGGCACCTAACGAAGACAACAGGATGCCATATGGGAGGGATGCAGTGGCCAGTCTCACCAGAGGATGACTGCTGGCTCTTTGAAGATGACTCTTATCGCAGCAAAAGCCTTCAGACATCATGCCTGACTGCTAGTTGCAAATGTCATTTTAATAAAACTGTATTCTAAGCCACTTTTAATTACTTGCTATTGCAGAATTAACTAAGGAGCCTAAAGCTTTGCCATCTAGGAGTTTGTTATTAGGCAACGTTTTCATTCTTTTTCTATTTCCCTAAAAATCTTAACCCAACCTTTACATTCTTACCGACTTTCCTTTTGTCATTTTTGATTAGTGGCAAGCAATACAGGTCTTTAGGAGTAAGGCTGTTTAAGAACTATCCCCCCCGCAAAAAATGAATGGTTGATTTATGTGTTTGCATACATTTGTAACTGTTTATAAAAATGAAACTTTCTCCAAGAAGATATTTTGTGAATATGAATGCTTTTTAAACCTGAGCATCATCAATCATTTTTTTTGTCCACAATGATAAAGCAGATTATTTGTCTAACAGTCATACGTCTTTGTTTTATATACTAAATGTAAGTTTTATTCTCAGTAGCTAACTGAAAAGTAGTTCTTTTATGACAGGCTATGTCACCATAGTAAAATAGCTGATGGAAATTTTTTTAATGTGTAAGTTAAGTGATTGTACTTATATGACATCAAGTACTTAGATTAACTGATTTTTCTTCCTCCAGAAATCTATTTTTTAACCCAACTGGAAAATTGAGTTTAAAAATAGATGGCATCTAATCCCTTACACATTACATGCTTATCTAAATAAATAGCAAACCTGTTTCAGCACACAATGCAGAAGAAAACAGGAATCTTGTGCACTAAGTGGCGTTTGTAAATGTTAGTAATTAGCAAGTTTCAGCTGATGGTCACCTTACGATATCAGAAGCTGTGATTATATATATTTGAAGCATTTAGAAAGAGGAAAAACATTTTAAAATCACATGCAAAGCCTCTCGATATTTTATCGTGGCCCCTATCACTTCCTCTAGCTATTTGTTCTTTTGTTGCGGGATGTAAGTTTAATCTGTATATTTTAAGTATATAATATGTATACATTAAGTATATATGTATATGTTAAGTATATTAAGTATATCGCATACATCTTAAACATATTGTAAGTTAATATAATATGAGATATATATAGTGCATAAGACTCTATTTTCTGCCTGAGAAATTCTGTTTCTGTAAAACTGGTGGTGAAGGCTATTGCTGTTTCTCTGGGGCCAGGCTATTTCTCTGTTTTCAGAATTATTTCAAGATCGGTTTTCTCAGGCATAGAGTGTATACAGATGAGGTCTGTATCTTCTGCATGTTGATGTGCTCCTGTGCAGCTGGATCTATCCCAGTTCATGGCCCTGGGGCCAAGAGAGATTATTAATGTCTTAATGAATTACCTTAGGAGCACCATGAAAAAATCAGTAAGAGTGTCAGCTTCCCTCAGGGACTCTGAAACCAGGAACATTTTCGTCCATTGTCAGTCCTGCTCCCTGAAATGTTTTTCTTGTTAAATCTCAGCTGTGTCATCTTTGGCTTTTTTGGCATTTCTATGCTGAGAGTAGCAGAGACATTCTTAGCTTTTTTGTTTTGCAATTCTGTAGTTCACTGTTGGGTAAGAATGATTTCTAGGCAGTTTGCAACACATTTAGAATCATTTGGGAGAAGAAGGGGAAAAAAGACACATTCAACCCATGATAAACTAAAATCATTTCCTATTTCCTAGTGAAATAAAAGCCAGTTTTCAAGTCTGATTACCAATTTGACAGTGCAATTCAAGACTTGAAACTTCTGTTCCATTCCACACCAGTTAATCACTTCTCAACAGTCACAAAGGAACCCAAATGCTATTGTGATTCTCTAGGTGGGTTTTGATTGTACTTGGGCACTATCTTAGGGTGCTATTTTAAGTCTGGCTTTTTAGTTTGGTTCTGCCTTAGCTGGGTTTTCAACACCTGAAATCCCCTTCTACTGAAGGCATTGTGGAGAGTACGGGGGAGCCACTAGATGGCAGGAGTGCACTACCTAAAATGGGAACCGAGGTTAAGCAGCAAGCTTTGGCATTTCTCTGAACACTGGCAGTGAGGGGGGTAGGGGAAGAAGGTACGCTGACTATTGATTGGCCCGGTGACCCCTGTCTCCTCCTCCTCTCTTCCATTTCTAATTGCAATCCTGGATGCTGTTCTCCTGCAGCTTCTCAAGCCCTCTGCCAGAATGGGTGGCTTCAAAAATTGTCCTGCTGGACTCCAGGGTGGGTTTGCAAGATGACAGAGCAGCTTTAGTTTAAGGTGGCTGAAAGATGTGTTTTGTTTTGTTTTGTTTTGTTTTGTTTTGTTTTGTTTTGTTTTTTTCCCCAGCACTGGGGTACTTGCAATTGTTTGAAGAAGATCCTAAATATGCCTGGGTTTGGAAGTCTTGGCTTCTGTCGGGAATGATGCAAGAGGTCAAGGCAACTTATAATAAACAAACCCTGTTTTCTGCCGTGACTGTATTGCTCATTCATTTTCTCCTCCCTTAAGTGTATATCTTTTTTGTTTATTTATTTTTAGAGGTAGTCTCACTCTGTCACCCAGGCTGGAGTGCAGTGGCCCTATCTTGGCTCACTGCAACCTCCGCCTTCTGGGTTCAAGCAATTCTCCTGCCTCAGCCTCCCAACTAGCTGGGATTACATGCCACTGCACCCAGCCAATATTTTGTATTTTTAGTAGAGACTGAGTTTCACCATGTTGGCCAGGCTGGTCTTAAACTCCTGACATCGTGATCCAACTGCCTCAGCCTCCCAAAGTGCTGTGATTACAGGCATAAGCTACCGCGCCCAGCCTTAAGTGTATATCTTAATACACTTACCTTACTTACTTACTAGTTCCTACCACGAACTAGGTGCTAGGGATACAACCATAAATGAGACATAGTCAGGCCCTGCAAGAAGCTTACAATTTAGCTATGAGAGACACAGGCAGATAGGCAATTAAGATGGGTGATCATTGCTACAATAAAGATACGGTACTCTTTAGCTTCACAGATGAACTTTCTAATGGGGGTAAAAACCACAAGGACATCTCAAGGACAACTAAGAGTGAGCCAGGCAAATAGTCAGGAGAGGAAAATTCCAACCTAGAGTCGAACCTAGAGATGAGAAGAATATAACCCAACTAAAATGAGAGAGTGCTGTCACTTGGGGACTTAAGAAGTTGTCTGGCTGAAATATTGGCAATGGAGGAGCAGGGAAGGAAAGCAAGTGCCAGATTAAAAAGGGTCTTGCATTATCCTAAATTTACCATATCCGTGGGGAGCCAAGAAAGCCGATATGCAATGTCCTGGGCTCATTTGCTCTTGAGACAGGTCATTCTGGTAGCGATTAGAGAACAGGTCAGAGGGAGGAAAGAGGGGAGCGAGTTAAGCTCAGCATTTCTGATGCCACAACTGAAGCGTGGCCAGGTGATAGAGAGAAGCCGGCCAAAGGAAAAGGTTTATTGGGAGAACAGAAAGGATACTTGGAAATTTAATTATATATGTGGGGTAAGAGAGCAATACAGGAAGTCCTCATATAAGATCTTTGATAGCTTCTTGGAAACTGCAACTTTGCGTGACACAATGTATAGCAGGTCCTCTAATAACATCCTTTTGTTCAGCATAGTTTGTTAAAATGTTGATGAGGAAAAAGAATTGTTCCATTATGCATTATGTCACTTCAAGTCACAGTTTCCCGGAATCTAGTGATGACATTAAGTAAGGAATCACTATATTCTCAAGAATAACTTCTTGGCCCTCATCTGGGGAAACTGCAGAGATTATTTTGCCATTAACTGAGTGTAATACCAGGCAGAAAGTTAATACTGAGCCCTAATAATGTGTAGTGTACTTTGTTAGGATGTAAATAGCATGAAATTATAGTTATTTAATGAATATTCATTAATTCAGTTCATTCATTCAAACAACATTCAGGGATCATCTCCTTTACATAAGATAATATGCCAGGTCTGCATACACCAGGATGCCAAAAGGTTGCTATTTTCAAATCTTCAGGGGGCTTAGAGAACATTTTTTTCTTCTTAATAGATGATTTCCGTGCGTTGTTTTTTTTACTTCTGTTGTATATTTTGAAGTTTGACTAGGTATTATATTATTTTTAAAAGTCATTTTTATGTAAGCCTCATCACCTCACCTAGACAAAAATTTGCTTGGGGCCAGGTAGCAACCATAACATTGATACCTCCACAAAAAGCTGTTTGAAAATATTTGTTGAATACAATGAAATACAATTATGATTTTTATAATTTCTAACGCTACTTTTGACACATAGTTTAGGATTCCCCTACCATTGATATTATCATGAGAATTAAAAAAAAAAAAAGAGAGAGAGAGAAAGAAAAAAAATAATTGAGTTGAGTTTCATCTTAATTTCTCTACTTCTGGAGACATTCTCATAATATCGCAAGTAAGCAGAGCAGAAAAATAGTAGAATGACTAGGTTCTGTTATGTGAGTATTCGATATATTACTGATAATATCCCTAATATCTAGGAAACCTTACATTAAATATGTATACAACAACGACCCACTGTTTGTTTCTGTGTCCTTACTCAACATTTGCTGAGGTCCTAGATGGTAGCATTACATCAGGCACTGCTGATAACTGAGTTAACAAAATAAGCACAGTCCTTTTTCTCATGATGCTTAAGATTTAGTTAGGACAATAGATTTTAGAAAAAAAAATACATGCGTACAATATTCCCATAACTAATATGAACCTGTGTTAACCCAGCAAGAGATTTTTTGCTCATGATCATACATTTGTGGAGGAAATATGTAACAATGCTTGTGAGACAGAGAAAAACAAACATGAAGATGTGAATCTGTTGCCTGGGTCATCATTACAGAGCCAGAATTCAGCCATTCACGGTCAAATGAAATAAGCAGCTAATGAGAAGAGATAGGTAATCTCCCAGGTCCTTAGAAAGAACCTTGGCACCAGAGGTGGCTAACGGCCTAGGCTCCATCTCATTTATCAATTCGAATTGATTCGAAGTGGCCGCCTGGAGTATCATGCTGAGCAGGACTTGGTGGGAAAGAGGGATTGTTTTTCAAATAACAATTGCTTAGGAAGAAAGGGGGTGACACATGCCATGCATTTGTTAACCTTTCACTACACGATGGCTCAATCAATGATACTGACATATTTAAAGAAAGAAGCAGGAAAAGTTGAGAGGAATGTCTGGAAACACAAGCATCAGGGAAACAACCTAGGTTCCACTGCATTCCTGGATCTGGGAGGCCCTGATGTTCAGATCTGTAGGCAGGTGAATGCTGTTGAGGGGAGGAATATATTTTCAGGCTTCACTGTGGTGTCAGGACACTTGATAATCTATTTTTCTTTGCTCAAATTCTATACTCAATGAGGCCTTTTAATTCAGCTGCTAAGTTCACCAAGATCAGGAAAGAAGACAGCTAGTAAGAGGTCACTGGAGACAGCTAAAATCCAGTTTCTGAAACTGTAAGCTGGAGGATTTGGTCCCTGGTTATGTAATTCCTTCCAAGGTCATGCCTTCCTAGAGTTTCTTATTGGTCAGTCTTGCCTGGCCATAAACATTGCCTCAAAGTGCCTTTTTTTTTTTTTTTTTTTTTTTTTTACTTTGATGAACCCACATGAAGTTTTATCAGTTAGCCAAATATGCTAATTTCTAAAATATATAACCAATGCAGAAGACTGATCACAAAAGTAAATTATTCAAGAAATTCACAGTCTATGTTTGGATCGATACAAACTTTAAAAATAAACAAATGTGACAATTGAAACATATATAAATTCAATTTTGATGACTTTTTTTTGCAAAAAGGTGCTATTAATTTTCTCTTCTCACTGGCATCTTCCCCTGATCTCCTTGCAAGTTCTGCAGAAGTCTGCTTTTGAATGTATTTAAATGCAAATTCTAAGTTTACCCACACACTTCTGTTAATGATGTGAGAGTTCTAATGTATTTTATTTCTCAGTTAAAAGATGAAGCAAAATGCAAATTTGAAGACCATTGAAGGAGTTTTCTTTCTGCCTTTTAAAATACCTGGAACAGGTGCCATCCTTCAAGTTGAAATACACAGAAAAAAATGCCTAATAACATTTGCTACTTGGCCTTGGCAGCTGGCATTGTATTTTTTTGCAAATGAATATCTCCGGATTGAGTCACAGAAACTATGTGCCACATAAAAGTGCATGTGAAATAACTTTCTCCAAGAAAAAGAAGGACTTGAAAACATTGTAGACTCAAGAAAACACTTTTCTAATGGCTCAGCAGTCTGAGAAGTTCATTTGGAAGCAGGGCTAAAATGGAAAAGAATAGGAAGGGGACAGCAGTTGGGAGCAGAAGGCAGAAGACAGGTAGAAGCAGATAAGAAAAAGTCATAATAAACCAGAACTTCAGGCAAGACAGGGTGGTGACTGGGTTAGGTATTATGGAATATTTGATAGATTATCTCAACTGCAAGATCAGGCTAAGGCATTGATTCAAGGGGTTACAGTTTTCAAAGCACAAGCCACATAAATTATATTACACCCCCTGTAACACATTTATAAATGGCAACAAATTTTTCCCATCCCAATATCTGAGCAATGAGACTGTCACTTTTCCTATCAAAAGATATAGTGAAACACCTGGCAGCGTCCATGTGAGAGCCCTTCTCACATGGACTCTGCCAGCCAGGTAACATGTTTCAGCAAATGGGACCTCTATACCTCTGACACAGAAGCTTGAAAAGCGTGTATGTGTGTAAAGGGGCTGGCTCTCTGGAAACACTGCTTGAGACCTGTCTAGTCTATTGAAAGATGTGAGGGGCTGAATTGATTCCCTATTGCTGCTATAACAAATTATTGTGAACTCAGTGACTTAAATGCCACGTACTTATTTTCCCATAGTTCTCAAGGTCAGAAGCCTAAAATGGGTTAGTGTGTTAGGTGTTTCTTGCATTGCTGTGAAGAAATATCTGAGACTGGGTAATTTATAAAGAGGTTTAATTGTCTCATGGTTCTGTAGGCTGTACAGAAAGCATGGTGTTGGCATCTGCTCAGCTTCTAGGGAGACCTCAGGAAGCTTACAATCATGATGGAAGGCAAATGGGGGTAGGTCCATCATATAGTGAAAGGAGGGGAGACAAAGGGAGAGTCGAGGTGGGAGGTGCTGTGTACTTTAAATGACTAGATCTGGCACGAACTCACTATTGTAAAGACAGTACCAAGCCATGAGGGATCTGTCCTTGTGATCCAGACACCTCCCACCAGGTTCTACCCTCAGCACTAGGATTACAATTCAACATGAAATTTGTCTGGAGACAAATATCCAAACTGTATCAGCCAGCAAGACTGCTCTAGGGGAGAATTCACCTCCATACCTTTTCCAGCTTCTAGTCACTACTGGGATTCTTTCTGGTTGTCTCTTCCTTGCATGGTTCCAATCATGCTTTTTGTTATAACATCTCCTCTGACTCAGATTCTTCTACCTCCTTTTTAAAAGGTCCTTTGTGATTAGATTGGACCCACCTGGATAACTCAAGATAATCTCCCCATTTCAAGATTTTTAACTTACCCCCCATCTGCAATGTTTCATTCGTCATGTGAAATCACATATTCATATTCACAAATTTTGAAGATTAGAGCATGCACATCGTTTGGCAATCACTTTTCTGTCTACCACTTAGGTCAAATACAGGAAAAACAAGGAGCTTCATTCTGGAGCCCATATTGAAGTACCAGATAAGTGAATGAGGCCAGCTTGGCTTTTCAACCCCAGCCCAGAATAGAGCCATGTCAGGGAACCCACATGGGATCAGCAAAATAAAGAGCCATATTACAAAATTACAAAAAGTAATATGAAATTCATTTTTAATTTCTTTTGGATTTAGGCCATATAATCCACAAACCCTAATTTAAATAATTTATTTTTACAATAATTTCAGTCAACCTTTTGGAAACCTGAAATTTTATATCTTTATTGGCAACGGTAGAATTTTGAAGAGAAGATATAACTTTGTGACTTCTTCAAATAGTTCCTCTCCTCATGGTATGAGAATTGAAACCCTTTTTATGTTGTATACACCCATTATATTTTCCAACTTACCTATAAATACTACTACTTTTCTGAAAAATAAGAGATGGAAAGGATTTTCAATTCAACATCCTAATGGTTCTCTAGTAAATATTTGGTTGTTTCTCTAAATCTTTATGTCTGTTTTCTTGAAATAATTTTAAATGCTAAGAGGTACTTGTGGCCCTTATCAATGCCATTGGAAATTGTTCCAATTTCTTATTTTCTAAAATCACAGATGCTTGAAAATATTCCTATTCATCCCAACTCTTGGAATCACAGAACAGTGTGTACCACAGCCTCTGTGATGTTTTAATTTCCATAAGACATTTATGGACTACTCTGTTCCAATTAAATTATCATCTATCATTTGAAATTTGTGATGCACTAATGTCTGCATTGGGCTCTATGGAATGCCATACAAATCAAGTTTAAAATACACGGTCAGAACTCTCTAAGAAGTTCAATAAAATTTAATTCCACACACTCATTGGGGAAACAATAAAAAGTCTCTTTGGTCCTTCATTAACTAAAATATTAAATATTTGATTTGCAACTCAAGATCCTGACTTTGAAGATTATTATTGTGCCTTCTAGGTCATCTTCTTCCTGGAACTTTATCTTGAATATTGAGTTCATTGTCTTGGAAACTGGAGAAATCTGGGATTGAAAACTTTCAATTACATTTTTCTATTGTAGGGTGTTAGGGAGATAAAGAGAGGAACATATATTCTATTTTACAAGGTTTCCTTGATGAGTGTGGGTGATGGATCAATTCTTCTACATTTATGTCATATCTTCTAGCTTGCCTGAGATTTCTCCCTCTGTGGTCATGTGGCAGTTTTAAAACATGTCTATGAATTATTTGAAACTTTGTACACTGAAAGGTGAGTTCTGGCTGGGTGCAATGGCTCACTCCTGTAATCCCAGCACTTTGGGGGACCGAGGCGGGCAGATCATGAGGTTAGGAGTTCAAGACCAGCCTGGCCAACATGGTGAAATCCCATCTCTACTAAAAATACAAAAATTAGCTGAGTGTGGTGGCAGTTGCCTGTAATCCAAGCTACTCGGGAGGCTGAGGCTAGAGAATTGCTTGAATCTGGGAGGCAGGGGTTGCAGTGAGACGAGACTGCGCCACTGAACTCCAGTCTGGGTGATGGAGCAAGACTCCATCTCAAAACGAGACAAAGCAAAACAAAACAAGAACTTAATTCTTGTTCCAGGTTAGGAACCTGTTCTATGAAAGAGGTATGTTGTTGAGAAGAGGCACTGAAACTTGGTAGTAGGAACCTAGGTTTGTAGACTAAGAATTACCACTAATTGCGTGAATTTGATCAGAACATGTTCTCTCTAGGACCTAATCTCCTCATCTGTAAAATAGAAAGTTTGGACTAAATAATATATATGATTTCTTGTCTAAAGTTTTGTAACTCTAACAATTTTTAATAACTGTTGAGATGGACAAATCAATTCAATGAGTTGTATGGAATATCTCCTAGAAAAAAGTAGCTAATTTCTAAGTGTGATGATTCACCTATAAATTTGTAAGAAGTTCTGTGCAAAAATATTGAAGAGCTTGATTCCGGGATTGGAAAAATGATGAAGTTATCTTACGTATTTTTATTGAACTGAAAACTATGAGCTTTTAAAAGATGACAGTGATTAGAAAAAGCTTTTCTAATTCCACTGTCATTAACTCAAAGGTGTTATATGTTATTTGCAATAACTTAAATGTGACATTTGATTCACCTCCACCCTCTAGGGGTACAGGAAAAAGGAGCCTTTTGATTTTTTTAATTGAATGTTTCTGTAATATTTATAACTGAAGGTGATGACTAGTAGGCTTTTTGGAGCAATAAAACAATAAATTAAATTAAATTAAAGTATTTTCAGGTAAACAGGAGAATTAAAGGTAGTCTTTCATGATTTCTGTCATTCCTATAACTGTATGTCATTTCACATTTCACAGTGGTTATTTTTTTTAATCTTTATTGTTTTCTAACTTTATCTTACAATCTGTATGGACTACTCAAAGTTTGGTCTAAAATTACTGTTTGATTTAAAGATGTATTTTGTGAGAAGGAAAATAGTGTATTGAGATGTCCCCAAAAGGCTAGGGAGACCCAGAAGAGGATGTAACTAAATCTGAATCAGGGCTGGGCACTGTGGCTCACACCTGTAATCCTAACACTTTGGGAGGCCAAGGTGGATGGATCACCTGAGGTCAAGAGTTCAAGACATGCCTGGCCAACATGATGAAACCCATATCTCTACTAAAAATACAAAAATTACCCAAGTGTGGTGCTGGGCATCTGTAGTCCCAGCTACTTGGGAGGCTGAGGTAGGAGAATCGCTTGAATCTGAGAGGCAGAGGTTGCAGTGAGCTGAGATCACACCACTGAACTGGAGCCTGTGTAAAAGAGCAAGACTTCATCTCTAATAAATAAATAAACAAGTCTGAATCAGGTAAGACTTCTGAGGGGAGGCAACATTTGAGTTGGACTAGTAAGTGGCAGAGGGAGACTTTTAATCCCCCAGTTTTTCTCATCCTCCAAACTCCAGGTCTCAGACCTGGACTGCATGGCTTTCCATTTCCACTCCCATGTCTACTGTCTGGCCCAATCTGCAGATCAGACCTCATTTCTTTCCTGGGCTTTTCTGACCATGGCAAGTAGGATCATGCTAATACCCATATTTTAACACTGACACCAAAACTAATGCTCAGTACTCTGAGCACTCACTAGGTGCCAGGTCTTTTATTAACAGGGAGATCAGATAACGTTGTCAAAACAGGGATGCCTTTTTAAAAACAACTTGATGGGATATATTGACACACAGTAAACTATATATGTTTAGTATATGCAATTTGATAATTGTTAATGTATATATTCATGAATGAAGCCATTACCACAATCAAGATGACAAACTTCTCTGTCACTCCTGAAAGTTTCTTCTTGCCTCTTCATAATCTGTCCCTACTACCCACTAGGCAACCACTGATCTGCTTTCTGTCACTGTGGATTAGCTTGTGTTTTCTAGAATTTTATAGAGATGGAACTGTGCAGTGTTTACTCTTTTTTATCAGGTTTTATTCACTCCGTGGCCTTCCATGCACCAACAGTTCATTACTTTCCGTTGCTGGGTATTATACCATTGTATGATGTAAAACAGTTCATTTCTTTGCCTGATGATGGGCACTTGAGTTGTTTTCAATTTTTGAATACTACCCTATAAAGCGGCTATGAATATTCATATTTTAAAATAATGATGGCTTGGATTTTGACAGGCAGAAAAGGCTGGATTCTTTTCAGCTCTATAAATCCATTTCCATCTCACTCTGGGTCTTAGCAGACACCATTCATTCGTTTGGAACCCTCTCCTTTGAAAGCCTCATATGTGCTCCCATTTTCACTGTCACCTGAAAATCTCCGTCTCACTCTTCCTGTCTTGGTATAGACCTCACTTCCTTCCAGAATCACTTCTCTGATCATCAGTGGGTCGTGTACCCGCACGTATGTCCAATATGGCACCTGCACTTTGCCCATGACAGGATTTATCACTCTGTATTGTAATTGCTTGTTTAATGTCTGCCTCTCTTAGGATCTCATTGAGAGCAGGATCATCTTTTATTTATCATGGTATCCCCAGAATTTACATTGACTGAAGAAATGTATGCTAAATGGTTGAATAAATGGGTAAATGAATGAAAAGTAAAGAGTAGGATAAGTACAAAAGGGAATTGAGAATATTCTATAATTAAGTTGTGGTGTTGGCTGTACAACTCTATGCATATATTGAAAATAATGGATTGTACAAACTAAATGAGTGAATTGTGTGGTATGTGGTCTATATCTCAATAAAGCTGTTTATAAAAAGGAACTTGAGAAATAGTAAGCCATCCAGATGGAAGAGCATGTTACATAGTCTAGAAAGATCTTTAACATTTCAATATCAACTCTCAGTGTGCTGGAAGATTGAATGATCAAAACTCAACTTACCATCCACAGTCTTTATCCCAATATTGTCTCCTTACTGGATGCATTTACTGACTCTATTTATTCATTTTTGTTACCAATCTTCAAAGCATGCTAGGATCAGTTTTCTAAATGCTTTTGTTTCATTTTGCCTCTGTGAGTAGCAATCTAATCTAGACTGGATGGCATAATAATTTAGGAGAAAAGAGGGGCTCATTCCATGCCTGGAACCCTCACTCTATAGGAGAGCTGATGCAAATCCAAACCTCTATTGCCTGCACCAGTGAAGAATAAGTGAGGCTTTGCCAGTGTGGATGCTAATATGGAGAGGAACATTTTTATGGACATATTGAAGGACAATTATAACTCAGTTATAAGAGTTATAGGCCAGGCGTAATGGCTCACACCTGTAATCCTAGCACTTTGGGAGCCCCAGGTGGGCAGATCACCTGAGGTCAGGAGTTTGAGACCAGCCTGGCCAACATAGTGAAACCCCATCTCTACTAAAAATACAAAAATTAGCTGGGCGTGGTGGCGTGCACCTGTAGTCCCAGCTACTCGGAAGGCTAAGGCATGAGAATTGTATGAACCAGGAGGGCGGAGGTTGCAGTGAGCCGAGATTGCATCACTGCACTCTAGTCTGGATGACAGAGTGAGACTCCATCTCAAAAAAAAAAAAAAAAAAAAGATATGATCCACAAAAAACAGGGCAGTAAGGCATAATCATCAAAATAATCATTGAAGAAGGACATGTCCTATGGCGTGAAACTACACAGTGAAGGTGGGTAGCAGCAGGAATGTAAGACTAGAGAGGCAAGTTGGTGTAAAATTCTTTGAGGGTAAAATTTCTTTGACCTGAAAGAGATTTGGATTTTATCCTGTGATTAAGGAAGAGCCAGCTTTTTTAAAAATTAGGCTTTTAAGAAGGAATAAATGATGACTACAGGGTCATTGTGAGGATAAATGCAGTAACAGCTACAATAGCATGTTAAACCTCTGGGAAGAGAATGCAGAGTAAATTAAAATTTCTTTTACTTATCTAATTTGACCACAGCCTAAATTAGCCTTTCATTTGAATTCAAACTTCCTACATTCATCTCTGCTCTGTCTCTCGCCTTCTCTAAAAGTCTCTGGTTCCAAGCACGGCATTGAATGTGTCAGCATAAGGGCTCTCAGGAGATCTTATTTTGTGTGTTTAGGATCAGGAAGAGATGTGTGGTCTTGGCTCCTCTCCCTGTGGAGCTGTCTTCTATCACCACAGAAATTCTACCTAAAATTGAATGTTATTCAAAGCTATCTGTCTTGAAGGGAACCATGTTTTAACCACTTTGATTTTTAATCTGTTGGCTTGATTTTCATCCATAACTACATCTTGATTTCAACACTTTATTAGATATATACTTCATCCTCATCAGATTTTTTGTTTGTGTAACAGTGCATATGTATGCTGTGTGTGTGTGTGTGTGTGTGTGTGTGTGTGTGTGTGTGTGTGTGTGTGTTTGGCGTATATGGGTAGGTGGGGGATTGTATTCCTTTATATTGCCACAGAATTAATTATAGCAACCTTAATGACTCAAAGCAACACTCCTTTATTAACTGGGAGTTCTGTAGATCAGAAATCCAAACAGGCTAAGCCAGGTTCTCTGCTTACAATACACAGGACTAAATCAAAGTGTCAAATGGGCCAGGTTCTTATTGGGAGGGTCTGGGAAAAAATTCACTTTCAAACACACATTGTTGGCAGAATTCAGAACAAGGATTTTTAAAAATATATGTAACTGCAGTGCAATTATCAAAATATGAAAATTCAGAATTGAAAAAACACCATTTACATCATCCACTATAATATTCAAGTTTGATCATTTCTGCCAACAGGCCTACTAAAACTATTTTCTTCCCCAGCCAAGGATTCTATTCAGAATCATGTTGCATTTATTTGTCATGCTCCTTTAGTCTTCTTTATTCTGTAGTAGTTCTTTAGTCTTTCTTTATCTTTCTTGACACTGACACATTTTTTAAGAGCACAGAGCAGTTATTTCTAGAAGTTTCTTAATTTTGATTTTTATTTCCTGATTAAGTATTTTTGTCAGGAATGCTAGAGACACAATGTTGTATCCTCCATGGTACATCACATCAGGAGTCATGGGATGTTGATTTTTTTCAATATTGGTGTTATTACCTTTGATCATGTGGTTACTGTGTTGTCTTCCAGTTTTCTCCACTGCAAAATGTCTGTCTTCCCATTTGTAAGAAATTTGTGGGGAATACTGTTTATAAATATATGTTCCTCATCAAACTAATTTTAGCATTTAGTGTTAATATTTGAAACTCCATTTTCTCCACGTTAAAGCATCTTATAGCATCTTACTATAAAGAAGACCTGAATTTTTTGTTTGTTTGTTTATTTATGTCAGTATGAACTCATAGATTCTCATTTTACTAAATGTAATAATTTATGTATTTACTTATAGTGAAGGTCAATTTGACCCAGATGTAGATACTGGGAGACTGTTCAACTTGCTCTCCTGCCCTATTGATACATCCTCATCATCCCTGAGTCCTTTCTAGCTTTTTAGTACAGGGCAATGTTGCAGGCTTAGCTTGTTTTTAAACCCTAAAAACTCTTTTCTCCAAAGAGGCCTATTGGGTTTTAAAATTTTATTATTATCTTTTGGCATTTTTGTGGATACATACTAGGTGTATATATTCATTGAGGACATGAGCTGTTTTGATACAGGCAAGAAATGTGAAATAAGCACATCATGGAGAATGAGGTATCCATCCCCTCAAGCATTTAACCTTTGAGTTACAAACAATGCAATTATATTCTTTAAGTTATTTAAAAATATACAACTAAGCTATTATTGACTATAGACATCCTATTGGTTTTCAGAAGAGAATGTGACTTAGAAACTAGTCATAGGTGTGCTCATTGTTTCTGGTGTCACTTTTGTGGCTTTTGTTTTGAGGGAGCTTTATTCGGTCAGTATTAAATCATATTTTTAAATAGACACTATATTTTAGAACAACTTTAGATTACAAGACTACAGAAAAGTTGAGAAGATAGTTGACTCAGACTTGCTAAGCTTTACTTAAAGTTCTTTTCCTGGGTTCCATCTAGAAAACCAACCATATTACAAGTAGTTGTTACATCTCTTTAGGCTCCTTTTGACTGCAGTGGTTTCTCAGCCTTTCCTTGTTTTTACAACCTTGGCAGTTTTGAAAAGTATAGGATATTTCTCTATCGGCTTTTTCTTTCTTTCTTTTATTTTTATGTTACTCTTACAATTATACTGGGATTATGTATATTTTAGAAGAAGACCACAAAAGTAAAGTGCCAAGTTAAGCACATTATATTAGGAATACATATCAACAGGATTTACCACTGTTAAAGGTGACTTTGCTCGCCTTGCAGGAGCGTTTGTCAGATTTCTCCACTGTACAGTTTCTCTCTCCCATACTCGCCTTTTTATGTTGTACTCTTCGCAGGGAGATCACTGCTAGAAGCCCACACTGTGTTTCCCTCCTTAAGGACAAAGTATTTACATAAATTCTTTGGAATTTTTCTGCCTGGGAGCTTTGTCTCTTTTCTCTCATTTACTTATTTATTTATTCATATAAATATGACCTCATGAATATTTATGTCATACTTTGAGTTATAATCCAATACTACCTTATTTGTTTTGTTGCTCAAATTAATGATTTATGCTTTGGCCATTGGGAGCTCTTTTAGTTGGCTCCACTGCCCCTTTGACATTCCCCTATCAATTTGGTTGATTGGTTTTTGAGCACTTCCTTACTTTCTGGCAGTATAAGATGCTTCAGGCTTGTGTTGTATATTTTCTGCCCCAGTAAGCTTGCTTTTCACAATGGTATTTGTTTGTAATTCTAAAGCTATCTTCTGTGTAGGTCTGGGAAAATGATTGATATATTGTGGAGAATGGTAGCCAGATTTCTCTCTCTGGGAAAGAAGTTAGAAATATGGGAAGGAGAAAGAATAGAAGGTACCCTATGGGTTTGGATTAAAATTTAATTGCTGCATAAACTCATGGTTGTAAATTTAATGATATCTGTGGTGATACTCCTTGTCTCAGAGTCTGTTTTATCTAATATTAAAAATCGTTATTCCAACTTTCTAATACTTATTGTTTTCTTGATATATCTTTTCCTATCTTTTTATTTTCAGATTCTTTTCATATTACAAGCAAATTTCTTATAGATAATAATAGTTGGATTTTGTGTTTTTACTGGAAAATCTCTGCCTTTTAATGGAAGTAATTAGTCCATTTACATTTTATACAATTATTGAATCTTAGTGCAGTATTTATCTACCCCAGTACCACCATTCCTTTGCAGTGTTTGTTTCTCAGATATTCTGCCTTAAAAATTCCAGTCATTTCTGAAACTTGTAATTACAATTTCTGCCTTCATATCTTAGTGAAACCTCAATTCTGCTTGAGTTTCTTCTTCCTCATCTGCAGCAGAGAAGTCTGAGAGATCATGATATGATTATAGTCCCTATGTTCTGTGTTTTCCTTCTTTCAAAGATTGCAGTACTGTGCTATCTGTTGTTCAATGCTTTGAAAAGTTGCCTCACATATTTTATCTATTTTAATTCATTGTTTATTTTATTTTTTTAATTTATAATTATTTTTAGTGGGAGCTCAATTCTAGTAAAATTACTCTACCATGCTTAGATAGATACCCAAGCAATTCAGTTTTTAAACTAAATATAACAATAAAAATACCATTGCCATACTATAAAGTCAGGTATTCTGGTTACCTTAATATACGGGTTGTTTTTGCAGGCAAAACTCAAATAACATTTTACTTATAAATTACCTGAATATCTTTAAATAGGAACTTTAACCCTTTTAGCTAACTGTAAATTTGGCCAAAAACTGAAAAAAAAAAAAAAAAAAGGGAAACATACGTGGAGTAAGTGACAGGATATGGATATTGTCCAAGAACACAGCACTTATATAAGTATGGTACTTGGCTCTCCACAAGTTCTTTTACATACTTTTCCATCAGGACTCCTGTTGGTTACAAAGGACAGAAACCTAGCTCAAAATGAATTAAGCATTACTGGCTTATATAAACAATGTCTCTGAGTCTCTGGGTTCAGTTATACTGTGGAGAATCTGTCTCTCTTCATGTCTCATCTGTCCTTACCCCTGTGTTGGCCTTGTTGGCTGATAGTTTGACATTAGCAGCTCTTGGCTTATATTCTGCTAGGTTAGCAAGCACAGCAAAAAGAGAGCTCCTCCATCAGTCAGCAAATAATTATTGAAAGCCTGATACTTAGGGAATACGGGATATATACAATGATGAACTAGATAATTAATGTCCTTGCCCCCATGCGTACACCCAGGTGAAATGAGAGACACAATAAAGATGTGAACAAGTAAAATAATTTGGGACCCTGAAACTAATTTGAAAAAGATAATACAGGATAATGCAGTAAAGACGATGTAATGGCTACTATTTTTAGTCATCCACAAAGGCCTATCTTGTGTAGGAGACATTTGTCTTAAGACACAAATGATTGTGAGGGAATGGCAGCAAGAGAATGGTCCACGAAAAACACTGCAAATGGGAAGAATGGCAAGTGCATGGCTCCTGATATGGGAAACAACGTGGCCTATTTGAGATATAGAGTGAAGTGAATATGAAGAAATAACAAATGATGAGATAAATGAGGTAGGTAGAAATTAGATTATAATAACTTTATGGACCATAGTAAGGAGTTTGGATTTAATCCTTGTTACAATGAAAGTTTTTGGAAGATAGCCAAGTGATATGATGTTACTCATTCTTAAAATGATCATCCTGAAGCCTAGTCAAGAGGAGTTTCCAACAATAAACCAGGACTGGGAGTTATTTGTCTGGCTTGGGTGATGTGCCATTCTTAAATCAGTCACTATGGCCAGGCTTATGCAATGCTTTGATTGGCCCATCTCAGGTTATCCTGTTTCTGAGGCCAGATGGTGAATTTGACTCCATCTGAACTACATGGACTGAAACTAGGAATGAGGGTGATATTCTCACATTGAGGTGGTATTTCCAGAAGAAGAGTAAATGGATGCTGGGAAGATACAAACAGCAAAAACACATCTGCTCATTTTTCAAGTTGAGCAAAGAGTGGTTACTATTATTGTAAAAGTGTTGAAGCCCTGTTGTATTCTGAAGGACGCTATTGTTCTTACAGACAAGAGAATTTATCTCACCAACTTGAGAGATAGCAACACACTAAACACAAGTCTGAACTCTGAACAAGATTCAGAGTTTCTTATCCACAAACATTTGTTGAGTACTGACCTGCACATCTGGATTTTAAAATAATTTGCAAATATAAAATATCTCATTAAATAAGATGAAGATATGTTTTATATTATTTTAATTTTGTAAATTATGGCCAGAGATCATAGAAGAGACCACAATTGGAAAAAGAAAATCTTGTTTGTTATTATGTTCTCACAGGGTGAGTTGAGGCTAAAATACTTCCATTTCTGAAGCACAAATATTCCTTATGGGAAATTCAAGTGTGTCTCAGTCTTTAAGGATGTACTTCTTGAGCAACTTTGAGGAACTCGAGTATAGTAAATCACTAGTATTCCTTGATATTCAACTGAGAATTCTGAGGGAAATAAACTGTGAAATAGTTGTGCTGCCAGTAAGAATGCAATATATTCTGTCTATAAATAGCGTATCTCCTGAAGGTTAGAGGAAAAATTGCTAATGCCACACCCAGGGAAAAAATGGAGGAAATAAAGGGAGGTTCGAAAAATTGCAGATAATTGAATATCATCTCATCATCTCAATTCCAGGAAAAGTGATTGAGGGTTTAATTACATTTGGATTCTTAAATAAGTTAACAAGAAAGAGTTTTACTCACAGAATTTCCATATAGCATTTGAAGTTGAATAATAAAACCTATCTTAAGGAAAAACTGGTCTACCTAGCTGGGAACTTTTATAAAATTCATCCAAAAAAAAGGCCTGGTTTCTTTTATGGCATCTCTGCTCCTGTGGCCAAAGTCAGAGTATGAATAATTCAAAACACTTCTTTTTTCTTAATAAGCAAAGTGTTTGATGTTTGGGAGGACAGTGATTTTGGTATCCCACCTGATAAAGTTTCTTGTCTATTATTAGATTGTATTATCCACTGGTCAAAACAGGTAGTCATCATTCTTATCCACAAGCATTTATTAAGTACTTACCTACACAAAGGACTGTGTTAGATGTGGAGGGACGAAGAAGCATGTACCCTATCTATAAGAAACCTGGTTAGAAAATCATGGCAATCATGATTCAGAGAGGAGAGACCAGTGTGGGTTTGGTGGCCATGCTGGTATCATTAAAGCTGGTATATTATTTGAAGAAATAAGTAGCTGTCCAATCCATGTACAGAAGAAAAGTATGTGGCTGGAGCCATGCCATTTTTGCTTTGTCTTCAGTTACTACGTGTTTCTCCTGGGTTAGGTCTTTTATTATTACAATTTCAAATCCTCTTTCTATGTGTTAATAATGATGGCATACTTTATGTTTCTAGTCTAGCCTTTCTCTAGGGAAGATTCATGTTCTGCCTTCTACTGCACATCTCTAATATGAGAACTTTGACGTCAGTGTGTCCAAAACTCAATACATTTTTCCCTATACTTGCTTTTCCTTCCATATTCTATGTGTTGGTTAAGGGCACCACCAGTCACTACCAATTTAAGCCCAAATCTAAGAATCATTTTGGACTCTTTATTTTCTTCGTACTTCCTTTACCCCATTGGCCTCCTAATTCTGACAGTTTGACTTCCCCTTGTTTCCTACTACATCCCCCTTTGCACTTGGTAATTACTTGCATTGAAGCACTAGTCACATAGTGCTATATGTATTTGCACATGTGTACGTGAGCTCTATGGTTTCTTAGCCTTTAATCCCATTTCTAGTGCCTAATGCCACACTTAGACCATGGGATGTGCACACAAAATGCTTGTTGAAGGAATTGTGTGTTAGACATTTATTATTTATTCAATCAGTTACTTAATAATTCATCCAACTTACATTCCTGGAGGACTTGCTATGTGATAGGAATTGTGCTTTCTTACTATTGCAGACGCAATGGTGATTGAGACATCATCTGTGCTGTCTGGTAGCTCATAGAGGACAAGAAAGAATAGACACACAAACAAGACCGAAAAACCAAAATCAAGATGAACCCAGTAATCTTAACATTTATCTTTTTCAGTCTCAGCATGTGCATATATGTATGTGTCATCTTATTTGATAGTGATGTTGGATATTTTGCAATGTTTCTCTCTCTCTCTCTCTCTCTCTCTCTCTCTCACGTTATTTCAATGTGGCATCAGTTAAAATCTCAGGTTGAATTGTCACTAACAAAGGACTTTGAAGAATAAAATCATTTTCTCTTAAAAGGGCATGTTCCTGTGAATATGAATCCTGGCTATGAAAATGAAAACACCATGGGCTCTTATAATTAAAGCCAATCTTGATAAAAATAAAAATTCATCTCTTAACTACCCACACTTGAACATAAATCTAGATGCAGTGAATTTAGGGACTGTAGCCAAGAAGTTAGTGATAAAAATCTGAGAATATTGATTATTCTAGGTACACTGAGAAATTGACTTAAGAAATTAATTAAAAACCCCAGAAATGGAAAAAAAATAGCAAACTTTAGTCTTTCCCAGAAATCATCTTATCTCAATCACTGTCTTTCAAGAAGAGGCTCTTTCAGGTAAGTGCTAAGGTTTACCCTGTGTTTCCCTTATTGTCTGACTACCTCCTGATCCACTTTGAAGACTTTTTTTTTTTAAAGTCAAGTAAGTTCTGTAGCTCTTTTGAAGTATAAAAAAGGAAGAAGAATATTCTTCAGGTTGAACCAGCTTGCAGGTTATTATACTGCCACTAAAAAATTGAAAAGGCTCATGATGAGTTTCCAAAATGTAATCAGTCTGCACAACAACAAAACCCAAATGTTCTCTGTGTTCAGAATGGGAGAAATGCTATTCCATTTTTTTTCTTCAGAGACAGGTTACAGCACAAACTAGGCAAGATACATTGGATCAGCAGTTAGTACATTATCTCATTTAGCACACCATTAAAGTGCTTAAAACATCCCTACTCCAAATCCTGCCACACTCAGTCTTAGTAAACACTGCCTCTTACTTCATCCTAAAAGTTGCAGCCATGGAGTTTGATGTCCCTTAACTGTCCTGTCAAAATCCATCTATATCCACTTCTACCCTTTAATCCATTTCTTTCATCTCAGGGGCTATGGGAAGGGACCACCACATTGGGATTATTTGCTGCTTATAAGAGAGTCTAGAAAAAAAATGGCTTAAACAATATAGGGAGTTCTTTTCCTACCTATCACTAAAATTAGGAAGAGATATTGTTACTAGAAAGAGCTGGTGCAGAAGCTCTGTAGTGACAACAGGGGCCTAGGTCCCTATGATTCTTCTGTTCCTCCTTACTTAACACTTAACTTTCATTGAAAGACTTGCCGTATGTTATTAAAAAAAAAACGTGACTGCAGCTCTACCCATCATGTCCACATGCCTGGAGGTAGGGAGGAGGAAAGGAGAAAAAAAAAGTCCAAAAGACATCTTCCCACTTCGCCATCTTTTAAAGGAGATTTCCTGGACCCAACAAATTCTGCTTATATATCACAGGCCAGCATTCTGTTGCATGGCCAGCCCTATCTTCAAGGAAAGGCAAAACAGAAATCCTTTTAAACTTGGTGTATCACCACCTTAAAAAAAAGTACCATGTTAAACAGATAAAATGTAACAATGCATTTGAGTCAGTAACTCATAGTTGCTGCTATAATATCTTAAACTATTTCTTCTATCCTCAAATACTCCCTTTGGTGAAATGCTAAAAAGACAGCAATGAGGAAAAGGAACTGAAGCTTTGGAATGAAACAAAGGTGGTCTCAGGCAAATTCTGAGTTCATGACTAATTAGCTCTTGGATCCTGCTCAGGTTATTTAAAATCCCCAAGCCTTAGTCTCTTCATGTATAAAACTGATGAAAACACTTATTGTGAACAGCCTGTTTGGGAACATCGATGCAAAGAACTGGAACATAGTAAGCACTCGATTATTTGTAGATATATAAAAACCATAAAATAATGCTTCGATTCTTACTGAAACAGCATGCCCATACCTCCTTTTGGCCTCTGTAGTCACCTTAGTTTCCTACCTGTCAAATAAATATGGATGTGTCCAGGCTTCATTCTTGGCTCCCTGATCTCTTTATTCTACATTTCTCATCCATTATCTTGGCTTCAACTAGCACTCAAATGATGATGCCTCTCAGCTTAGACTTCAGACTCAGACTGCAGACTCGCTCTTGGGTATCTTCAGCTTCAGACTTGCCCCTGGATATCTCCAAAGTATCTGTAGTGAGTTGAATAGTGACCCCCCTGAAATGCTGCAGGACTTTTCTTGGTCACTTTGCCAGCTGAGGATCTCCATGACCGGCGACATCCCCACCCAGGCCTCACGTGGCCCTGGGTCTGCCACAGGAGGCACCCTGTCAACTCAGCCCACTGGGCTGTGTCTGGCTTGCACACCAGCCCGGATCCTGCAGTTATCACAGGATCCTCACTCAGCCCATGGCTGTGTTACAGCTTATACCCACATTCAGTGGTTCCCAAGACCTAGTCTTGGGTCCAGAATAATGAGGTTATGCTCACAATTGAAGGGTGAGGAAGGCGGAGAGGAATTTTATTGAGCAACAGACAGCTTTCAGCAGAGAGGGGATACAAGGGTGATCCTGCACCCAAAGTTAGGTGGTCTCTTCCCCAGTGTGGCTGGGTTCAGGGCTTTTATGGACTCAGAATGGGGTAGTGCATGCTGATTGGTTTGTGAGTATGCAAAAAAGCTAAAACACCACTCAAAGGTGAGCACAACAATGTGAAAAAAAACAATTAGGGAAGGATAGTTATATGTACAATAGGTGAAGGCTGAGAATCAACCAGAGGAAAGCACTTCAAACAGGAAGAGATATTCTCAATCTGGTCTGTGAATTTGACTTGTAGCTTGGCTTTCAGGCTTTAAACTGTCTTGAGCTTGAAGGTGGAGTTTCACCGGGGACCCGTTCCTACCTACCTGGGCATTTGACTGCTTCCTGCTGCTATTAAAATGGTATGCCCCGGAGAAACTGAGAATGTGACTTTATGTGGAATAAGAGTCCTTGTAGATGGATTGAGGTAAGGTTCTTGAGATGAGATCATCTTAAATTAGGGTGGGTCCTAAATTCAATGACAGGCATCCTTATAGGAGAAAAACAAAGAAGACACACAGATGTAGGGGAGAAGACCATGTGAAGACAGAGGCACCGACTGGAAAGCTGCACCTCCAGCTAAGGAACACCAAGAACTGCTGGCAGCCATCAAAAGCTAGGAGAGAAATACGGAACAAAGTCTCCCTCATGTCTTCAAGAAAAATACAACCCTGCTGACACCTTGACTTTGGACTTCTGGTCTCCAGAACTTTGAGGGAATAAAATTCTATTATTTTAAACCACCAAGTTTATAGTAATTTGTTATGGCAGCCCTAGATATTAACTAATCCAATATCTCAAACTGAACTCCTCATTTAATTCTATGAATGCCTCTCTCTGCCCATACTTTCTAACTTATTTTGTGATACCACTATCACATAGATGACACAACTTGTTATCCTCAACTTCAACCCCGCCATTTGCCCCCTCACCCAACCAATTGCCTAACTTTTATATCTGATTAATTCTCCCATCTGGCCTTTTTCTCCAAAGTCATTTGCCACCTCTCTGGGTTCAAGCTCTCTGTATCTTTTCTGGACTTGTACAAGAACTTCTCAGTGTGCCCCCCTACTCCTAGTAGTGTTCTACTCAAGTACAGGACCTGCACATTTGCCAGAGAGATATGGCCAAAATACAAAACTAACCATGAGTCTGACTTGCTTAAAACTCTGTGATGAGGTTTTGTTCTCTTCTGGATGAAGCCCAAGATCGTGCCATGGTCACCCTGCACAGTCCAACTTACCTATGGCCCTTTGTACATTCCATCCCTGCTCCTGGCATATTTTCCTGTTCACTGCCATGTACCAATTTTGCTGTCCAATGTCATTTGCTATCCATGATGACTTATCTTGTGCATCACTTTGTCTGAGAAGTCTAACTGATTCCTCTTCCAGGTAGGCATTTTACTCTGAGCACCGACAGTACCCTGGATGTTTACCTTGATCTGCAGGCTTTGCATGAGGTATTAAATTTAAACAAATTCATTATGGTGATAAACAAAGAGTTTAACCACCCTACTATTTGAGCTCCTTGAGGACAGGAAACATTCTTCTTTACCTTCTTATCTCCAGAAACCTGCACAATGCTTGGTGGATGCTGGTGCCTGGTAGACCCTCAGGAAATGACTGTTGAAGGACTGAAGGACTTAATTATTTCCCCTATTAAACGTCAGTTCCCTATCAATGTTTTATCTCCATGCTTGGCACTCCCACTCAATTAGTAACATTGATGTCATTGCAAATCTTTTTTCTTAGTGTCCATTGCAGCCAATTCATCCCAAGTCTCTCATTTCTTCTTTAATCAGAGAAGGTCTCTACAGAGACCCAAAGACCAGTAGTTTAATGAACAGTCTCCAGAGTCAGAGAGTCTTGATCAAATCCTGGCTTTGCCTCTTCCTAAGTCCATGACCCTGACCAAATTACTTAATCTCCCCAAGCCTCCTCCATGCATCTGTAAAATGGGGATGATCATAGAACCTACCTCACATGATCACTGTCGTTTACTGGTCACTAAGAAAAAGGGATGAGATAAATGTAGGGTAGTATATCAGATGAATTGAGAATTTTACTGCTCTTTTCCTGACTTCAGTTTTCTATATAACCTTAGTAATTATGTGACATAGATATAGTCTTTGAGGCATATATTAGAGTTTATTAATTATTGCTTTCCAATGGTGTAATAATCTTGTGCCCATTCCTCCATGTGATCTGCAAGCCTTGTTCAGGCCAGAACCACTTACATTTTTCTAGAATGATTTTTATGAGTCTCTCAGTTATTCTTCCTACTATGTTGCATTGCTACCCTTAACATTACATGCCCTGTTTTTATATGAAGTCTTAGATTCCTGTTCCAAAGTCTCATTTTTATCAGAATACCCCTTCTTATAAAAAATTTTTTTAAAGCTTGTTTTCCATCAAATTAAACTGAAATGCTTCCTCCTAGTCCTCAAGGTTCTTATCAAATTGTTTTTCCCACAACACTGACTTCCTGACCCTCTCAGTTATTGTCTACTTCATACGACATCCCTGACAGTTGCTTCAGAGCCACCATACAGTTTTAGTCAGGATAATATTTTGGAAAAATATGACTGCCCTTATCTCCTTTGCATTTTTAGGTTCATGATCTTCTCTCTAGTGAGGTTGAGGCATCCATCTACCAAGAGAAAATAAAATTTTACCATAAGAAATAATTGAGAAGGAGCAAGGTAATGTTGAACTTCTGACATTCAGGATAGAAATTATCAGTAGGAAAATAGCTTGTGGTCAGGTTTTCTGAGAAGGAAAAATTTTTTTAAATTCTCCTAGTTTCTGTCTATTAGTAAAAAGATCAAAACCCACAGCACAAGTGGAGTGGGTTCTGTGATGGCTAGCCCGTGCAGTTTGTTGCCCTGTCTGGAAAGAATATACAACAGTGAAAGAGGGAAAACCCCATTTTTTCTAGCTGCAGTGGCTCATAAAAAGTGCATGGCACATGGAGCTAAAGCAATCAGTTGAGTCTGTACAATCCAGACATGGGTTGGAAGGAACATATCTGATAAACTGAGGAATATGGTGCCCTGGTTTGTGACTTTTATTCTGTGAATAATGGCAACAACTCTGTCACATAGATAGAGTTTTGGGATTTTGTATTTTATGTCTTTTCAGTTTCATTTTCTTCTTTCTTGTTAAGCTGTAAGATCCTCCAGGTCAAAAAAGAAACACGAACAAACAAACAACAACAACAACAAAAAAAAACTTCTCACACCCCATGGTTTAGTTTCTGAATTATCAGTACCAAAGAATGGGACATATTTTTCCAGTAACCATGGAAATCATCATTGAACTACTGGGTAGAGATTGCGAGATGAAAATACATCAATAAAACTTGAGAGAGAAACATGTAAGATCCTTATTTACTCCTTCAGGCTAACGAATGTTCATTGCCTTTCAAAGAATTGTGGCCGTGATGAGTATGTGAAGAAATTTACATTTTAGTCTCCCATTGGTTGGTGTAAATCTTTCTGCAATTTCATATGTTGCATTTAAGAACCCCAAGATCAACTGAGAATCAGAACAACTATTTATGCTAAGAGTTGGTAAAATGATTATGTGGACTATAGCCAGATAGATTTAGTAATAAATAATTTATGAAAAGTCAGAAGGGGGTAAACATATTTTGAACAGATTTATTAATCTTTTATTATCAGAGTTTTGACCTATATGCCAGGAAGCATGCTTGCACTAGGCTCCCAGAGATAAATGATGTTCTGTGCCTTTACATAGCTAATCTTTATGGAGCACCATTCTAAATATACAAATAAAAATTTATTAATTCTCACCACAACTTCAGGGCGTATGAACTATTATTGGCTCTTTCCAGATGTTCAAGGTTACACAGTTAGTAATTACTGAAGCCGGCATGTGAATCAAAGCAACCTGGCTCTGGACTTTGTATTCTTTACTAATGTGGTTTACAGTCTGTAATGTGGTCATATGAATATGTACAGGGTTGGCACCAGAGAAATCTGGGAAAATAACAGGAGAAAATTTAAAAGAATATGTTTCTATCTTGAAATGGGGAGGGTCTTTCTAAGCATGAACCAAACCCAGAAACCATAAAAGAAAATACTGACATATTTGTCTATATGACAACCAAGAACCTTGATATAGTCAAAGAAGCTACATATGAAGTTGAAGGTAAATGCCTACTTGGAGAAAAACAATTTGCCACTTACCCATAAAGAAGGTAACGATGTTAAAAGAAATCCTGTAAATCAATGGGGGAAAAAAAGCCAAAGAGGCAAGAAATAAAGAGAAGGCAAATCACAGAAGACAAAACACAATGCCCACACACTCATGCAAAAGGATTCTTAATATTGCTAACTTAATACAGTATTGCTAATAATCAGAGCAAATGAAAACCTTGAGATATTTTCATCTTTTTAATTTGCAAACTGTCAAAAGTTTGCTAGCAGAATTACATTAGGATGTGAATACACATCCTTGTTTGACTCAAAGATAGGAAAGCCTCAATTGGATTCTTGGGAATTAAGCAGTATGCAATGATTTGGAAATTTCAGTAATAATTATTGAAAGAGCCATATTAATTTTTCTCTATCTGTTGAAATTAATTGATATTTTTTTCATTGATAAACCCATACCAAACTAAATAAGAAAAATGAAACAAAACACAAAAATTCAACAAATTCAACATACTTATAATGATTATTCCATACTTTCCTGGGAACCTACAACTTTCTACTAATAATGAGATATTCCCCTCATGATTATGGATGCCTTCACGGAGACAACATTTGTAACCACAAGCTATTTTTTGCTTTATTTTTACACACAAGACATTTGCTATTCCAAAGACCAAAATTAATCAGGAGTTTCTGGAAATCTGAAGTGTGACAAATATGTAGAATTAACACCTGTTCCTATTATTTACATAATCAAATTTCTGAAGTTTTTTGAAGGCAGATACTTGGTACTTTAGGTAGGGGCCTTAGAACAATTTTCTTAAGGAAGCTGAGAAAATCAGGGAAGAGGAAGTTAGGCACTTTGGAAAACTTTGAAAAGTGCTCCAAACAGATAGGTAATCACCATGTGATAAACACTGCATTTCACAGACCATCTCTTTAACAAGATTCACTTTATGCTGACTCAGATGTATCAAGTGATAGAACTTCAAAAATAAAAAATGAAGAGAATTAAGGCATGATCCCATTATCCTTCTGAGAGAACTGCTGACTTCACTGGCAGCAATATTCAAAAGACTTATGTACATTTCTAAACTGGGTAGCTAGAATTCTTTTTTATTTTTCTCCTACAAATATTTTAACTGAGACCCTCTCTGGATAACTTTCATCTTCTATCATTTTCTGGATGAGAACCCTCAAGAAAGATGGAACAGAATACTCTGCTGGCTTTTATCCAGTTTGGCTCTCTGCAGAGCTTAAAAAAATAACCCTTCGGAAGTCACATTAACTGTTTCAGAGCACGCAGATATCATGAAGCAATCATCACAATGGAAAAGGCCTTAGAATGTAGAGCTGAAAGGATAGTGAGGGGTCACAGATGGATATTTAGCTCAGCCCTGCCGAGTTGCTGAGTCACCATGAGAACTTGATTAACCACTCTATGCCTCAAGTTTTTTCATCAGTAAAATAAAGAGGTCATATTCCATGTCCTTTGAGATATCTTTATACCTGAGATTCTGAAGTCTGTAGTAAGATGGGGTCTAACAAAATATTTGAATACCCTAAAATATGAATTTTTTAGCTAATTAGATGATACCTTTAAAATTGCATTTTTATACAGCATCAGTAACTTCTATTAAGCTGTTGAAACCAAATTTTATCCAAAGCAATTTCTCTGTTGAAATTTTATTTATGTATTTTTATCCTTGGCATTATTTCTAATTAGTTTGAGTTCAGTTTGAAATTCAACAATTTAGTATATCAGAAAGATGATTTTGTGGCACAAAAAAAACACACCATACCTAACCAACCAGCCACCCTAACTCTTTATATGGAAGAAGGTAAGGTTGGTTATGCTGCAGAACCAAATTAGCTCAATTAAGCCATTGCTTATTCAAAATCTGGGAGTCCTTTAACTACAGGGCCTGTTCTTCCCCATAGTGATTCATCCTGGCTGCTCCCATCCTATGGCTCTTTTGACTATGTCAGGTTCTCCACAATTGCTGCAGCAAAGCAAGAGAAATCTATAATAATCATTCCATGGCTCCTAAGTATCTGGGCCAGAGGTCACACACATCATTCTGGTTATAGCTCATTGGCCAAAACTGGTCGTATTGTGCTGCCCAACTGCAAAGGGGCTAAGAAATGTGAGGCTAGGACAGATATAATAGATAGTCAATGATAGTCAATGAGTCAACATATCTCTTCTACACCTATACTTTTCTTTTATTTCTTTTTTTAAACTACCCATAACCTCAAGCTGATGATCCATTCATTCATTGTCTCATATTTATTCAACTCATTATCTGCAAGGTATTTAGTAGATTGGATAACATAAAGATGCATAGGACCCATTTTTTTCACATTGACAAGAAAGGAAGAAATCTTCCATAAGTTGCACAAATGTTGTCTCATTGAATCTTTCAATTAATATTAGTAAGGGCATTGATATTTTCTCCATCCTTACGGCTAAGATAACTGAAACTCAAAAAAATGAAGTAATTATCTCTAGATCAGTGTTGGACGTGTGGCCAATCTGTAATTTCTAACCTGGTCTGCGTGAATCCTGTGCCTTTGTCTTTTCCAACATAACACTTGTCTGCTCAGTCTCCAGTTAGTTAACAAGAAAGACTGGCTTGACTTTCAGGTCAGATAAACAGATGGCTTTGTGTGTCTAGGACACAGGCACACATGAAAATGGGAGCTAATGAATTGTAGTCATTAAGAGAGAGACCTCTGGGGCCAAAATTTCTAGGGTTTTAAGCTTACTAGTTTTATTGACTTGGATAAGTTACTTGTCTGTGTTTCCGTTTCTTCATCTATAAAATAGAGCATTTCTTCATCTATAAAATAGAGCACTGAGATCATTAAATGGAAAATTTATTCTGTATGAAGTGCTTGGCACATAGTAGGTGCTCAAAAAGAGTCATCAGCATCATTATTATTTTAATTGTCATCATCATTGTAATTCAAACTCTTACCTAAGGGGCAGGGCAAAAGGCTTTCTGTTTATGCACAGGGCATTGTTAATTTATTTCAGATCTTTCAGTTTAAGTAAAAGGTCTCTATTGGTCTTGAAAACATTTTAAAAATAAATCAGAATCCATTTTCTATTCTCTTATCTACTTTACTTCATACTTGCTTTTATTGATTTTTAAATTATTTTCAAATGTACTCAAATCCTTATTCTTTTTAATGGGTAAACAAGAAACAGCATAAGAGGACACATGGAAAGTTTGAATCACAAGCAAGAACAGGGAGAGTCTTTTTACCCCAGAAGCCTTACAAAGTCTCTGAGTTCCTTAAAATTTTCAGGGACATACCCTCCTCTACCTCATCCTTACATACATCATTGAAATAAAATAGAACCTGCCAGAAAGGAACGTGCTCCCCTCTCTACTCCTCCATAACTTACAATGCCACCTGCATCTGTTCCAGTATCCTCTGCCCATTCTTGTGTATCTCTGGATGAAATGTCTTCACTCCCATCAAAGGTCAGCACCTCCACTTGTGCTCTAGGTCCCATCCTCTGTAGACTTTGCAGGGAATGTACATCTGAAATTTTACACCTTTCTCTCTGCATTCTCAGTATATTTCTATCTCCTGGATCATTTCCATCAGTATAGAAACTGTTGAAACATCACCAGGGTAAGTCTGCCTGAGAGTTACCCATTTTGTTAGCAGTTTCCTTTGATTCCTATAAGTGTTGCTTTTCCAAATGCTAGATGGGGCAATCTCTAACTTTTGATCCCCCAGCCTTTTCAAAGGTTTTCAAAGCCTCTAATTCCCTGTATTAAATCCCTTTCTGCTTGAAATGTCTGGAATGATTTCTACTTTCCTGTTCAAACCCTAACACATATATCAAATTTTATGTCTTACACCTTTCTTTCATCTCGTCTCTCTTCTTTGAATATTATGTTTGTTCCCTGATGTTTTAGATAACAGGCTGCTCCCTTTTTGTCATTTGGATTTCAGCTTAAGTAATACTCCCTCATCCAGCCATTCACTATCACATTACCTTATTTTAATTTTGAATACTATTTACAACTCTATTTGTTCTCTTGTTTATTTATTTATTCAGTAGAATATAAGTAATCTTGTCCATTTGTGTATTCCCAGTGCTACTACAGAGTTTGGTACCCAGCAGGCATCCAGTATTTGTGGAATTAAATGAGTTAAAACTTAACATCATGTAAGATTTTTTTTCTGCATACCAAAGAATAACAGTGATTGAAATTTTAAGTTCCTATGGTAAATTTTCAGGGAACGCTATTAGGATAAAAGAGTGTCTTCAGTACTGTGAAAGATACAAACTTGAATTAGAGTCCTGCCTTTGAGGAGTAAGAAAAATGAGAAATATGATGTATTTATATATATATATATACCTATAATATAAAATGGAAAGTGGTATCATTACACACCTATTAAAGCTATTGAAGTTCAAAAAGAGTTATGCTACTTCCATTTTCAAAGATCAGTGAAGTTTTTTCAGAAGGAGTTGATATTTGAATTGGGCCTTAAAGGATAATTAAGACTTAAGCTTACTGAGTGTGTAGGAGTGGCATTCTAGAAATATAAGGGAGTGTTATCAATGACTCAAAGTAAGGGTAAAACAAATTCAGTGTGTAGGGAATTGGGAATAGTCTTGCTTGGTTGGAAATTAGGATGTGAAAAGCAAAGAAGTGAGAGATAAGACTATACTCAGAAAATAAAAACATTGCACATAAATCCCCAAACAGAAGAATCCATTGGTTTTCACTCAAAAACTACTTACTCATATGCACATGCAGTTTTTAAAATTATTAATATGGGCATTAAGTTTGCAGTTAGAAAATAGCTCATTTATGCTAATAGCCTTGAGGCTCTAAGAATTCTGTTTATTACATTAGAAGCCACACCGTGTTCTACATTCTAAATGCCCTGTTTCAGATTCTGTGTTGCGCATCTGCACTCACTCTCTGAATGTGAAGCAGGCTGCATGCAAATGCATTTGTTCACGATGAGCTTTTAGTATCTCTCCTCCTCTCTGAGGATGAAATCAGTGTACATCCTACTGCTTAAGTCATGTCAGTAATCTTCTGGGAGAAAGGAGAAGATGATTAAACCTATTCCAAATCATCATAAGCCTGTTGAAAGGCATTCTCCTCTTGAACTTCTGTTTTACTCTAAAACAATCCAGCAGTTGAATTTGAAATTGTCTCAGGGTGAAGTTAAAAGAACATATAAATCTTCCTTCGGGTTCTTTAACATCTAATAATAAAGTGATTATTACTGTATTGTAGTTTTATTAGTTTCCTAGACACTCTCTTACTTACCACCAATAAGAATCCTTGAAAAGTGCATTCTCCTGTCTTGTCTTACTAAACGGATTGGCTTCGGAAGTTACGTTACAATGTTGCTCAGTTAATACAGTTTCCAAGCCAGCTATTGTTTGTTTAGTCAGGACGGTGTGATGTATTTCATTTTCTATAAACTCTAATGTCACTGGATGAGAGTAATTATATGCATATAAACACAATTCACAGAAAAAGAAACACAGGTTTTAAATCACCAAAAATCAAGTATTCACCTAAAAAATTTTAAGTATGATATCACTGGGAATGATAAAGTCTATAAAAGTATACAGGTTCTGCCCTTTCTCTCATTCAGGAAACAGGGCAGTCAATTAGATATTCAAATTATGTATATTTTCTTATTTAAAGATGCATATAGTCATACATCCCTTTGGAGAAAGAAGAGAGGATCAAGACAAATTGGTTATTTGTACATGTAATGCTGAGTTTCCTAAGTTCAGGGAAGAATTCCAGAGAGTCACCAATATCAAAGAACTGAAGTTTTCTCCTTGAAAGCAATGCAACATAATTCATGATCTCAAAATGACCTTTTAGAAACATTCCATTATCACCCTCCTTCCTGTGGTCTTGTATAGATACACTATATCTTTGATCATCTCCACTGTTCAAAAATTCTGAGAATCTTTGATTCTCATAAGACCCATGTGATGTTAGACAAATTGAGCCCTGTGAAAGGGAATCTATGAAAGTCATTTATTACAGACAAAGACTGTTTCTAATAAGGTTTAAATCATAGCAGGAAGAAACCGACAAAACCCTCTAAAGTGGAGGTCACTGTTTGGGCCACTTATTAAAAAAATAATTTGAATTAGCTGCCAGTGACTAATATTATACTCAACTGGCCCACTTATCTCATTAATGTCCGTCTGGTCCCTGCAGTGATTTCAGATTTCAATCCCTATACTCATACTTTCTCATTTTGTTATTAAAAAACTGGATTTTCAGAGAATTCAGATGTTTTATTTCAAGTCTCATGGCTGATAAACAAGGAATTTATTGGGATGGGAAAAATTTAATATGCTTTATTTCATATTAATCCCCCAATTCATGTATGTCTCTACAATTTGACTCATATAACTGTGACTGTGAACATCTTTAAATTAGTAATAGTATTACTTTTAAATTAGTAATAGTATTACTAAAAAGTGAATGCTTTCCAGTAATTATTATTTGACGTTTCCTTTTCTCAAAGAAAAATACAAACGTTAACTCTTCTTTTCTAATTTACCACAATTCAAGCTTTAGAGCTGTACACCAGAGAAACATAGAGATATATGAAATACCTAGACCATAGGGAAAACACAGAAGGAGATAAGTGAGCACATGAAGAGATAAATAACACAGAGTAAATAACTTCTTAATTCAATTATTTTGGGATTTAGGGAAACTGGGACAAGACTTGGCTTAAAAATGGAATGCAACATTTTTAAAATTTCTACTAACTGCCAGGCAGCGTGCATTAGTTATCTTATTCACACAATCTCTCAAGGAAAGCATTTCTCATCATTCTTACAGAAAAGAAATCTGAGGTTTCTGAGAGGTTACAAAACACTCCCAAGTTCATCTCTAACCAGCAAGTGATCAGGTGGGAACTGCAATGAGGTATGATTCCAAAGTGTGTTTTATAACTAGGACACAATTTGTTTCTCTTCTTAGACACAAACTTTGTGCAATTTAAAACTGTAAATATGTTTGTGAAAGAAGTATTTTAAATGATAAAGAAACAAAGGGTGAGTCAAATTTTAAAATACCCCCAAGAAAATTTGTTCTATATTATCATGCAATTAATGTAATTTTAGAGAATTATTTTCTATGCATGAAAGCAAATTTCCCTAGGAATTTCATTAGGCATAATTTCTTTAATCTGAGTCACTTCTGTGTTGGAAAGTAACAAAAGAACATTTTTTGGTGTGAATATTCCCTCATTCAAGCTTTTCTGGGACAAAAAAATTGGCCTTATTTAAGTCTATACTAATTTATGACTTATCTTCTCCCTGAAATAGTAAAATATTGAAGTGATAATACCCATGCATGTATATGTACACATACATAAATTTAATATGCATATGCATGTGATATAGATGTATATATATTACATGTATAAATTTCCCAAAGCATCTCCAAGTCACTCACAAAAACAAGTAAATGTGACCAATTTTTTTATAGACAATACATTTCCGTTCCAGGACTGCTGAAAATCTTTTCTTTGAAAGCCCTTTGACTGAGAGCTAAATCTCTGCAGACAGGCTGAGGAGGATTAGAGTATATTCCTTTGGGTAGCAGCCTAGCAGGGTCAAAGGGAGATAAAGGGATTTTCAAACATGGTTCTGACGAAGAAGCCAGCCAGAATGAATGGTTGAGGGATGTGTAACGCCCAACCTAGGATACTTTCAACCCCACTCAAACCCTAGACGGGTTGTTTCTGCAGAGAGTTATTTGCTTTCTCAGAGCCTGCTGAAATAAATTCTGTCAGAATAGATTTGAATAGTGTATTACCCTGCTTGAAGATGGAAAAAGAGTAGGGAAGCTTTTCTTTCCCATGAGGCAGCATCCCTGTTTTTAAACAGTAATGAAATTGACACAGGTGAACTGATTATGCTAAGTACACTGGGTACATAGACTCTCTGAACACCACTTCCTTTGCCTGCTCTTTGGGGGCTTATACAGAAAGTTGTGAGGCTGGGGCTCAGGAGCTCAAGTCCCAATCAGTGAATAATGTATTAACCTTTAGTAAGTTGCTGATCTCTTTGTACATTAGCCTAAAATATGAAGTAATAGCTTTCTTAGTAAATTATTTTGAGATTTCTTGTTGAAAGGATAAATATGTAGTAATTATGAAGTCTTTTAAGCAACATTTCAATCAGGGATTCCAATCTAAACCTCAATTAACAGGACTGTTTATCAAGTTGGAGATGAACCCTTTTGAAATAATGAGGACTGAAGCATATGTTGAGTGATAGTTTTCAATAAAAATTGAGATGGAATAACCTAAAACAGTATTTTACAAGAGAAACAGTATTTAGCTTATTGGGCCTCTCTATAGGCTAGATGCTGGAGTTAAAAATAAGTAAGACACCAACCCTGATCTTAGAAAGCTCACAATCTTGGAAGGTTGACTGAACTTTCATACTGTTTTCCAGAAGGGTTATATTCCACAAAGTTTTCCTTATACATTACATTCTCACCAACACTTGTTATTTTTCGTCTCATTGATAATAGGCATTCTAACAGATGTAAGATGATCTCTCATTATGCTTTTACTTTGCATTTCCCTCATAATTAGTGATGTCAAGCATTTTTTCATAGATGTGTTGGCCATTTGTATGGTTTTTTAAAAAAATAAATGTCAAATTCAAGATTCTAGAAATATTTATTTAGTCTAGTCTTTTCATAGTTTAGAGAAGGAACATGAGAACTGAGAAATCAAGGGACTTAACAAAAATTATGGAAACTCATAACTCCTAATTTCAGTCATTTAAACCAAGTCAACTAGTCAAATCTATAAAAGGCGTGTGTGTGTGTGTGTGTGTGTGTGTGTGTGTGTGTGTGTATGTATATATTTATAAGTAATATATATAGTATACATAGTGAAATAGAATATTGATGTTATAAATCATAAATGTATAAATATATATAGAAGTATATGTAAAGTTGTTTGTATATCTATGTATATATATGTGTTATATATATAACACATATTTTATACTACATAATATAATAACATGTCTTATATATTATATATAATAATGTTATATGCCTAATATACATCCTATTATAGATTATATATAAAGGTTAAAATAAATAAATATGCAAAAATTGTTCCTTGGCAACCCAGAGAAAAAATTCATTATACAATACTCTGGATTTCTTACTTTTTATCCATTGTTTTAGCCTAAGATAAGGTATAACTTCTTCTTATTTAAATCATATACTTTGTTCCAATCACACCATAAATGACAGCTCTTCCAGTTATTTTTGCTCAATGACCCTCAAATCACTTCTGGCTGTTAATAGCTGATACGGTTTGGCTCTGTGTTTCCGCACAAATCTCATCTTGAATTGTAATCCTTATGTGTGGAGGGAGTGACCTGGTAGGAGGTGATTAGATCATGGGGGCAGTTTTTCCCTTCCTGTTTTCATGATAGAATTCTCCTGAAAGATGATGGTTTAAAAGTGTGGCACTTCCCCCACCCTCTCTCTCATGCCACTTTGTGAAGAAAGTGCCTGCTTCCCCTTTACCTTCTGCCATGATTGTAAGTTTCCTGAGGCCTCCCCAGGCATGCAGAACTGTAAGTCAATTAAACATCTTTCTTTTATAAGTTACCCAGTCTCAGGTAGTTCTTTATAGCAGTGTGAAAACAGACTAATACAGTTAATTGGTACCAAAGTAATGATGCATTGCTATAAAGATACCTGAGAACATAAAAACAACTACTTTGAAACTGGGTAACCGGCAATGGTTGGAACAGTTTGGAAGGCTCAGAAGAAGACAGGAAGATGAGGGAAAGTTTGGAACTTCCTAGAAACTTATTGAATGGCTTTGACAAACATGCTGATGATGATATGAACAATTAAGTTCAGGCTGAGGTGATCTCAAGTAGCGATAAGGCACTTGTTAAGAACAGGAGTAAAGGTGACTCTTGCTATGCTTTAGCAAAGAGGTGGGTGGTATTTTGCCCCTGCCTAGAGATCTGTGGAACTTTGAACTTGAGGAAGATTATTTAGGGTATCTGGCAGAAGAAATGTCTAAGCAGCAAAGTATTCAAAATGTGACCTGGCTTTTTCTAAAAGCATACACATTCATATGCATTCACAAAGAGATTTCTTATGTTTAAAAGGAAAGCAATGCACAAAGGTTTAGAAAATTTGCACCCTGACCATGTGGTAGAAAAGAAAACCACATTTTTGGAGGAGAAATTCAAGTGGGCTGCAGAAATTTGCATAAGTAAAGAGAAGCTAAATGTTAATAGCCAAGACAATAGGGAAAACATTTTAAGGCATTGCAGCCATCTTCATGACCCATCACAGGCCCAGAGGCCTAGGAGGAAAAAAATGGTTTCCTGGGCTAGGACCAAAGACCTACTTCTTTGTGCAGTCTCAGAATATGGTGTCCTGTGACCCAGCTGCTCCAGGTCCAGCTGTGGCTAAAATGGGCCAAGGTACAGCTCAGACCATGGCTTCAGAGGATGCAAGCTCCAAGCCTTGGTGGCTTCCACGTGTTATTGGGCCTGTGGGTGTTCAGAAGACAAGAGCTCAGCTTTGGGAGCCTCTGCCTAGATTTCAGAGGATGTATGGAAATGCCTGGATATTCAGGCAGAAGTCTGCTGCAGGGGAGGAGCTCTCATGGAGAATCACTACTAGGTCATGGTAGAGGGGAAATATGGGGTTGTAACCCCCCCATACAGAGGTACAGTTTAGTGAAGCTGTGAGAAGGGGTCTACTGTCCTCCAGACCACAGAATGGTAGATCCACTGACAGCTTGCACCATGCACCTGGAAAAGGCTCACACACTTAACACCAGCCCCTGAAAGCAGCTGCTGGAATTTAACGCTGCAGATCCATAGGAGCAGAGCTTCTCAAGGCCTTGGGAGCCCACTTCTTACATTAGCATGCCCTGGATGTAAGACCTGGAGTCAAAGAAGGTTATTTTGGAGCTTTAATACTTACTGAGTGCCTTCCCAGGTTTCAGACTTGTATGAAGCCTGTGATCCCTTTGTTTTGGCCAATTTCTCCCATTTGTAATGGAAACATTTACCCAATGCCTGGACCCTCACTGTATCTTGGAAGTAACTGACTTGCTTTTGATTTTACAGACTCATAGGAAGAAGGGGCTTGGCTTGACCCAGTTGAGACTTTGGACATGGACTTTTAGATTAAATCTGCAATGAGTTAAAACTTTGAGGGACTGTTGGGAAGGCATAATTGTGTCTTGAAATGTGAAAAGCACATAAGATTTGGGAGAGGCCAGGGGTAGAATAATATGCTTTGTCTCTGTGTCCCCACCCAAATCTCATCTTGAATAGTAATACCCATAATCCCTATGTGTGGAGGGAGGTGCTAGGTGGGAGGTGATTGGATTGTGATGACAGTTTCCCCCTTGCTGTTCTTATGATAAAATTCTCACAAAATTTAATGGTTTAAAAGTATGGCAGTTCTCTGCCCCCTTTCCTTCTGCCTTGTGAAGAAGATACTTGATTCCCCTTCACCTTCTGCCATTACAAGTTTCCTGAGGTTTCCCCCAGCTATGCAGAACTGTGATTCAATTAATCCTCTTTTCTTTATAAATTACTCAGTCTCAGAGAGTTCTTTATAGCAGTGTGAAAACAGACTAATAAAATAGCTTTCCTGTATCCTGCACCACCAGATAGTGAATTCCTAAAGAGCTTCTTATTTGAAAAGCAGACCCACAGGTCATTGAGAACAGGACCTTAGAATCAGATCATTACAAGCTAAGGCCCACCGTGCAATTTTCTATATATGCGATTAGAGCAATTGCTCTAACCTCTCTAAACTTGCTCATTTCCTCTTGTAGAAAATGATAGTAATAATTGTACCCATTGCATTGTCTTTTCAGGAGTCAAGTGTATATAGGCACATGGTACTCAGTAAGTGTAGGTCTTTAGCTCTTTTTTTTTGTGGTTCTTGCACACTGTAAGTGCTTAATAAATGTGTGTTATGCCAAATCAAATCTTATGTTTTCCTTCAAATTCTTTTATCTTTTTCTTCCATTTTAGCTTGATTCCTTTAATTTCGTCACCCAGATACTGACACATTGATCATGAGGTGAATATAAATAATTTAAAAATATTTTAAATTATTTATATTCACCTTTGGGTCCTCTAAGAAAACAAACAGCCAGCTACATCAAATTTTTCCCAACAGCATTCTCTCTTTGTCAACACAGGGCAAAAAAGGCAACTATGGAAGTTTGTAAGAGAATTTTTTTCTGGTAACTCATCAGCAAAGGAGAGAGAAGCAAATATCAAACAGAAAAGTGAACAATCAAAATAAGAAACAAACTGTGGAGTTTCTGAGTGTTCCTTAGGGTGAAAAAGACATCAAGTGAAGGAATGATGATGCCATTATCTGCAAGATTCAGCCAAAATGGAAATTTTTCTTGTAAATTTCCAGAAAGGAATTGAAGAAAATGGTTATGAGTGGTTTTCATACAAATTAACTACCCAACTGCCCCAACTCCTCTCTTGAATTTGCAATAGAGGTTTATTTCCTTATTATCAGTTATTTTCCACCTCTCTAGATTATTATAAGGTTAACTTATTAGATTAACCTTCAAATACAACTCTACATCACCATCTCAATGTCTTCATCTGAAAGAGCTATTGGATGGTTAAATGAGCATGACTCACTATGCCTTCAAAGACATCCCAAATTCACCTAACTACTGCATCACCTCTGACCTGGATTGCAAGAGTCTCCTAAATCTTTCCACTCTTACCTTCTATAGTTGATTCTTCACTCCATGGCCAGTGTAATATTTAAAATACACAGCTAAATGGTAAAGACAGTAAATTTCATGTATATATTTTATGTCAATTTTTTAAAAGTGTAAAATAAATTAAAATGCACAAGTAGGCTATTATCTTTAAAATAAAATGCAAACTCCTTACCAGTCTCCAAAGCCCAACACGATTAAGTTTCTGACTTTCTGTTTGACCTCATCCCCTGTTACTTTTTTCCTCACTTGTTTCGAATCATTTCTCAAATGCACCAAATGGGAGCGAAGTAAGAGCTTTTGGTCTCCTTGTCCTCTCTGCTTGGAAGAGTCTGTTTCTGGATTTTTGCATGACTCATGCTTTTGATAATTCAGATGGCTGTTCAGAGATGCTTTTCCTAAATGCCCTCATTAAAGGCCCCCTCCCTACAACTTACTTTGCCTTACTTGAATTTATTTTCTCATTATTATTTATTTTCTGGAGTTAATTAGTGAGCTACACGTTGATATTTTCTGTGTCTCTGCACTTGCACATGAGCTTTGTGAAACTTTTATCACCACAGCCTAAAGCAATGCATGGCATATGGTGGGTGCTCAATAAATAGTTTTTTAATGAATGAGGAATATAAAAAAATGTTTGTAAAGCTCTTAGTAGAGTGTTGGTTACATGTACACATGCAGAGAGTTAATTATTTAAAAGTTATGCAATTTGAAATATAATGTGAGATCAGAAAAAAAATGTGTAATGAGATACAACTAGCGTAGGACGACCTCCACTATCAGGCTAGGAAAAGTATCAAGATGCCAGCAGGTTGAGAAGAGAGGCCATTGAAGATTTCTCCATTTATATTCATTTCTATATGAACTGATTCCACCAAGGTCATGCAAAATTCTACCAGACATATGCCTTTATATTTGTAGATGCTGGCAAACCCTGGTGCGTGGATTAAATTTAGCAACATAGTCTGCTTATGTATATCTAAGAGGTAGCATGCAATTGAGTGTAGCTTCTGCCCTGGAATTAACTGCAATTCTGCTATCAGGAAACCAGACACTCAGACCATCTTCGAGGCCAAAGAAAGTTCATCCCAGGAACCCAGACCTTCTTGTTTTATGTAGACACTTCAGAGATTTGACATTGAAAGCATTTGGGGACAATGCTCAAAGCCTCAGAAAATAGATTTCTATCATCCAAGAAGAAAGAGTTCATTTTTTTTTCAGCTGTGAGCCTGTGAACTGAAATACTTCCTGTATTGCCACCATATTTTCAAGCTTGTGATCCGTAACATGTAGACAGAAACTATTATTTTAATTTGCATTTCTGGAAGACAGTGCTGACCTAGACTTTCTTGTAGCCCATAGTCTGTGTGAAGAAATGATTTTGGTAGCTGTTCCCTTAGCCCCTGAATATAATTAGTTATATCTCAGTCTGAGACAGAGAAAAAGAACAGGTAGGAAAAAAAATTGGCCTGCCCTTCTGCTAACTCTGAAAACCAAATGTATTTGTTTCTTTGAAAACAGTGTCTCCTAAATCCTTGGCAGAGTGCTCAAAGTAGCTTTATGTAAGTTCTGGAGATTGTCTTTAGTCCAAGGCCCAAGGACTGCAGTTCAGTGCTTGCAAGATCAAACAAAGGTGCAGCAGAGATGCTGTGAGGTTCAGCAAGTCACCCTGGGGATAGAACCAGGTAGAAGACTGTGTGAGAAAAGCTTTTGATATTTTAAAAGATATAAAAGTAACACTGCCTGGAGATGTGAAGTATTTAAGGGAACTCTTGAAAAATTCCTTCTCACTACACAGAATGGTAGGAATAACATTCAAAACAAGAACCATTCTTTTTCACACTGCTGATAAAGACATACCCAAGATTCAGCAATTTACAAAAGAGGTTCAATTGGACTTACAGTTCCATGTGGCTGGGGAAGCCTCACAACCATGGCAGAAGGCAAGGAGGAACAACTCATATCTTATGTGGATGGCGGCAGGCAAAGAGAGAATGAGGAACACACAAAAGTGGAAACCCCTGATAAAACCATCAGATTTCATGAGGCTTATTCACTACCATGAGAACAGTATAGGGGAGACCACCCCCATGATTCAATTATCTCCCACTGAGTCCCTTCCACAACAAATGGGAATTATGGAAGTACAATTCAAGATGAGATTTGGGTAAGGGCACATCCAAATCATACACATTTCTTCAGAGAAGTTCTGTTTTTACCTTTGTCAACTCCTCTAACTCTAAGGGAAAAAGAAACCCAACTAAAATTTGAGATCCCAGCACTTCATAAGGAGATCTAGAAATTTTATTCTAGCCACATAATTGCTTTGAGTTTATGTTCCTTTGTTCACTAAGTATTTATTAAGGGCCTGCAATGTGCCTGAATGTGGTGGGAAGCAAAACTGGAATTTCTATCAGTTTATTAGAATTACTACAGTCTTATTTCAAAATAGAGTGTGTGCCTTTGCTTTCTTATACTAGTTGTGGAGAATGATTTGAAGAAGCATATCAGGAATCTTCTCCTGGCATGTGAAATCTGGGCATTATGGAGCCTGGAAGAATAGCATTGTATTTCTGTTTCTCCCTGCTTCTGTGATCACTTCTCTAGACCAGCACCTTCCTAGGCACTTGCAAATGTTAAATTCAATGACACACTTCAGGAACATTTCCTCCTCGCTCCAGTACACTTCCACAGCCCCACGCATTCTTCACAACATGGCAGAAAGAATATGGGTTTTGGCATTAGACAGAGATAGTTTCCAATATTGGCTGGTCTTCAGAGGCCACCACTTACGTGCTTTGTGACTTTAAATAATTTAGATTTGAGTCAATGCTCTTCTGCCTCCAGTGTATGAATTCTGGCTGCATATGAATCTTATTCTCATCTGTATACTGAAATTACTTTTTCAAACATTTATGGAGTCCCAACTCTATGCAGGCCTCGAAAATGTAAAGCTAAGTAAGACACATTTGGCTTTGAGAGATCCAGATGAAGTTCTAAAGGCAGTTGTTATGACAGTCCTGTCCCGTGTGGTTAGTGGAATCAACACTGAAAGGAAGTAACAATTTACAGTGTGATGTGTAGGACAGAATCTCTAATTTCTCCATTAGTCAAGATGGTAAGAGGGGCTGAGGTTGGGGAGAGGTGAGCACAGGATTGATTGTGCAGGAGTTTATTAGCTGGACAAAGTACAGAAGGACATTCAAGACTAAAAGAACAACATGCTCCAAGGTGTTGAAGGTTGAGCAGCCTGACATATTTGAAAAACAGCAAGTATTTGAGATTGGATATAGTGTTTGCCCTTATTTCCCACGTTTCTCAGGATTTCACTTAGCCACTGTATTTATAATCACACACCTACAGGTTTGTAGTTGTTAATTTACTTGTTTATTCAATAAATGGTTTTGAGTATCAACTATGTGTCAGGCAACACAGCAAGTCTGATCCTATTGGTATAGTCAAATCTCATCATTGTAGTCTTAAGAGGTGAATGAATAATAATAATTAAATAAATATTCCAAAGTTTTAAATAATGTTTCTGCTATGCCATTTTATTCTAGAAGTCACAATCATTCTAGCAAATTCTATTGCACAATCATGCTAGCGCAATAAACATATTTTGAAACAGACCTCTGCCCATTTATACATTGATCAAAGAGTGAACTTAACAGGGACCTTTCCTAGAGGATTTTACAGGAGATCAACAAATTACCAAGTATTAATTATTAAACATTTTTATAAAAGAGAATTCTCAAGAAGAGCAAAAATATCTTACTCTTCCAAAGTCCCTTCCACAGTGATTATTTCTAATCAGATCATGGCATTTATTCAAACAAGACACATCAAGGCCCTACACCAAATATGTCTGCTTCCCAGTCTCCCAACATGGTGAGGAGTCCCAGAAAACAAGGACATAAGAGATTGTTCTTAGCTTTTGCTTAACAGAAATAAACAGCTAAAGTGTAACCCTCTCATGTGTGCAGCTTTGAGATGTTAAAAACTCCTACGGTTATGTCAGCCTGACACTGTGGAAGTGGCAGCTAATGATAAGTTATGTGTGCTCTAGAGAGACAGAAATGGCTGTCACCATGGCAATGGTTATCATGGTCAGACTTTGTTCTTGTTTACAATGGTGAACATACCTTCCCATGGCCCCTCCCTTCTGTGCTGCCTACATTGACTCCATATAGAAGATATACACACAGTTCCTGAGGCAAATATCGGCAGAACAGGATCACTAGCTGGCTGTTTATGCCTTAAGAGAATCTGTATAAACAGCTCTTCTAGAGGTGTATGTTTCTTTGCAGCTATCCAATAATTTAGAATAGAAGATCCCTGCCTTTTAGACCCCAAGGACTGCAGGGGAACTGAGTTGACCTGAGAAGTTATTTAACAAACATTGAGTAGAATTAGGATGTAGTCATGGGCCTCAGCCCAATGGCCAATTCTGTCTCTGTAAGCTAAGTAGCCCCTGCTCACCTGTCTTGTACCCAATGTCATATAAGTTATCAAGAAGGGATGCTCAAAAACAAGGCCCATATGACCCCACAAGACCAGCCACTCTCTTTAGCAAATGAAGCCTTGGAGAGTCATTAAGGGCAATCTAAATATACTCATTTTCCACCTAATTTATTCATTTAATTATTCATCCTTTATTTCTCTTCAATTACTATGTGTTAAGCACTGTGTGAGTTCCTGAGGATGCCGTGATGACTTCTCTACATTCACACTTTCGTATGAGGGGAAGGTGTATATACAGCCACCTTTAGTATAAAAAAAACCAGGGCCGTAATTTGTTTCAACAAACATAAAATTGACATTTACTATGTGCCAAGCATTATGCTAGACAATGTGGATAAGCTCAGAGTTTAGTAGAAAATGTATTACAAAAGAAAGACATGTTGTTATAATGGAACATTAGAGGTACACCAACAAAAGTACATGAAGTGTAAAATAGTCTCCATTAGTAATTATTATCCTTATTTAGAGACAATCAGAGAAAACCGGCTGAGAAGGCGACATCACATTCAATTTTAAGAGATGCTTACAGATTCACAACATGGACTGTGGGGAGAAGCCTATTTCAGCATATGAAAGACACAAATTCAAGAGGTGGTTGCATTGTTTTACTCCTCCAGTAAAAGTGGTGAGAAAAGGCAAACCTTGCTCGCACAGTACAAAATATTTGAGTTGTTTTTTGTAGATGAAGGGGAAAGAGAGAGCTTAAAGATGGAGAGAGATAATATTGTAACTCTTATTTTAAAATAATCTCTGTGGTTGAAGAGCGGAAGTTGAACTGCAGAGAATGTCCCTTCTCCTTAGCCACGGAGATTCTTCCAATTTCCAAAGCTGCCCACTTAATACAATTGAAAACAATATGAATCTTTTCTAGGATGATTTTATTCTGAAGCCAAGGAAGACATCTTCTCTTTCTTCTCGCATTATTAAGTTAGGTTTACATAGCTGGTTCTACAATGTCTTCTGCTATATGGAGCAAGCCTGCCTACTGTAAAACAAACTAAAACAGTAATACTAAGAGAATAGCAGGGGTGTCAGAAAGAGAGTGAAAAGAAGAAACACACAGAGCGATAACTGAAATAGTTCTAGCAGTTATAGTATCTGGATCCTGTTGAGTATGAAGCCAGCCCTATCTCCGTCCATGATTTCCTTCCTGTTTAAATAATTTGAGTTGTGTCTGTCACTTGCAGCTAAGGGCCTTGACTCACACAGAAAGGTGTGGCTCAACTGATAAGCGGAAATCTAGCAGCCAGCTAAGAATATAAAATGCATTCTAGGCAGACGGGCCAGCATTTCTAAAGACCAGTGGCTGTGACTTTACATGGTGAGATCTCAGTGCTGTGAATGGGAGAGGAAGAGGCAGGCGGAATGGTTGGAGAATTGAGCAGGGACCAGGACATCAATGATTTTGTGGATTATACGAAGACCTAGGACTTAACCCTATACTGTATATAGTTCAACATTTATCAAACTGTTATGGCAAAAGACTCATTTTTCTTTTTAGCTTTTATTTTTTCACAGGCCAATCTTTTTGTAAAAACACATTAAAATGAATAATTTGGAAAAGAAAATAGAGATATGGTGCCCACATCTTTAATTATGAAATTAAACTACACAAAACCATTATTTCAGGTAACTATACTTATTCTTCATTTCTGTATTTACCTTGTTGCATAGTGAAAATAAACAGGTGCAGTTCATAGACCACACTTTAAGTCTATGCCAGTCCATAGACCACACTTTAAGTGACAGTGAAGGAGGTAGCACAAAGCCATTGATATGTTTTCAATAAAACATTCCAATGTTTCCTTTAAATTTTAGCTTCTTACAATGACTATACGCGAAGTGTATAGATTAACACACGTCTTCAATGATGTATGGCAAGCTCTGCTCAGAATTCTATCCTGTCTAAAATTTTCTCAGAGCCTTGAATGAGCACACGGAAGGCATGCTGATAAAAAGCTGATGACATGAAATATTAGGTCTAACTAACACCGGGAATGACAGCTTTAGGATTTTATCTTTTTAACTGTTAGAGCAGGCCCAGAATGGAATGAGGTGACTTGTGAGATGGTAACTTTCTTCTTGACACTGGCACTTGAAATAGAAAGAGACTGAAAGGAGCACATAGAGAGAGAGAGAGAGAGAGAGAGAGGATGTACACATGTGCATAGGCACATTTGCTAGAGGTGAAAATGGAGTACCTACTGGAGGTCTTTTCTTGATTCTTTTCATGAACCTGACTGGTAAGACACTGAGTCAAGCATAAGGGGAGAGAAAGAAGGATGCCCTGCCCTGTAAGTCTCCCAGGTATATGACCTAGGTATCCGTAATTATTATCTCAGTACTGGAAAGCATGGGCAGTGATCTGTGCCTCCATTACCTGGTAATGTGAAATAGACCCTTTCCTATTTCAGAACCAGTGCTTCATAATGACCTTTCTGCAGTACATTTCCATTAAAATTATAGTTTATTCTGTGGTGTATATTCTATGTTAAAAAATACATCCTGAAGGGCAAATAAATACCCATAAGCCCCAGAGATTGAAATGAAAATCTTCTTTGAGTGAATTTTGAAAAAGATATATTCAAAACTCCACATGCAAAAGGAAGGATTCTCCACATGGGGTTATCAAATAGCATCCCTCTTGTACAGAACTAATCATTAAAAGAAAATGATCTCTCTACCTGTCTCCCCCTACTCCTGAAGCCTGACTGATTTCCTCAGCCACAAGCTGTCAGATATATTTTTGGAGTCATCTTGGAGGATGATCTTGATTGAGTTAATCAATCAATTTCCCACAGTGCTGATATTTCAACTTCCCACTAACGGCTTTAGCAGGAAGGCACATAATTAAACTCCCTGCACACCAATAAACTGTATTACTGCACTAGAATATACAATCTATTTCTCAAAAATTGTCTGTTAGTTAAATGTCTAGAAAGATTTCAGATCATTTTTGGCAAAGGTTCAAAATATTAATAATAACATCATCACAATCTACTTTGTTTACTGTGAGTTAGACAATATGCTAAATATCTGACTGTGTTAGCTATATTATCTGATTTAATTCTAACAGAAATTCAGTTAAGAATTTTTTCTCATCAACTTATTTCTAGAGATATGAAAACTCACACACAGAAAGATTAGGTAACTTGCCCAACATGAAAAAATTAAAATCTAAATAGAAATGCATTGTAAATTATTAAACTTCCAAACCATTGTGAAGGAACAATAAGTGAATAAAGAGAATGGAACATTCTAATAGAAGATAGAAAAAAAGGAGAAAACAGTGAAGAAAAAGTTCAACATGTGATGAGATAAATACATCCACATTGATCAGTGACAATTATAAATATATGTAGAGAACTAGTATCCTTTTCATGAAAACATTAATATCATATCCCAAAGTATTGAAATGCATCATTTAAAAATATGCCTGGAAAATACATAAATAAGGTTGATATGGCTCTGTTAATATCAGAATAATTACTTGTGGCCAAAAAAAAAGAAATGTTAGGAATAAATATAAAGTAATGAAAGAAATAGTTCAGCAAAAATATATACCAAGGTTGAACTTGTGTACACCTCACAACAGTCAAAATGTAAAAAGCAAATATTGATAGAATAAGAAAAAGAAAGGGGTAATCACAAATCCATAATCATAGTGAGAGATTTTTAATAGCCTTCTTTTTGTAATATATAAATCAAGCAATCAAAAAACTAGTGAGGATAAAAAATTGAACAACAGAATATAGAGTTTAACAACAAAAAAAATGAAATTGAAAGAAAAGAGGCTAGACTGACATAAAAATTAGACAATACATACTATGCCCAATTATACAGGGATCATTTTCAACAATTACCTGAAAACTAGTTCACAATATACTTTAAAAAAATGTCAAGCAATTCCTATCATATGGATCACATTTTCTAATGACAAAGCAATACTTAAGTAATTAAGAAAAACAATAATCAGTAATTATTCTAATGTTAATAGAGCCACATCAACCTTATTTCTTCTTCTTCTATCAATATTTGCTTTTTATATTTTGAGTGTTGTTAGGTGTACACAAGTTCAACCTTGATATATATTTTTGCTGAACTCTTTCTTCCATTATTTCATATTTATTCCTAACATTTCCTTTTTTGGCCACAAGTATTAATTCTAATAAAATAAGAATTCTACTTCAAAAGTTATTATCCTAGACAACAATTATCTATAAATTGTAACAAATTTTATCCACTAGAGTGATCAAGGGAACACATCCTAGACAACAATTATCTGTAAATTGTAACAAATTTTATCCACTAGAGTAATCAAGTGAACACATCCTAGACAACAATTATCTATAAATTGTAACAAATTCTCATAAACAGCATTTGGCTATTTATTAAAGGACAAAACACTGGAGATGCAGTAGCAGTGGAAAAATCCATAATTGAATATTCTAAATACCATTATGCCAATAAATGCTAAAACTGAGAGAAACTAAACTATTTCCTAGGACGACAAAATTAGCCAAAACCATTTCAAGATCAGAAGGAAAATTAGATTGTATTTATAAACATTAAAGATACTGAATAGTTAAAATAATTTAGTATACTTAGCTCTATATAAATAATTAAAGTGTCTGGAGGATTTTAAAGAAATTTTCATGGAGTAGTTGATCTCAATTTTATTAAAATTACTTCAGAATATTTTTTTTTAAAAAAGAAGAGCTAAAGGTCTTTGTAATAGGTTGAAGAGTGGTCCCCTCAAAATATTGGCAAGTCCTAATCTCTGGAACCTATGAATATTACCTGACATGGCAAAAAAGTGAGTATGACCTGAATATGGCAAGATATGTAATTAGGAATTTTGAGAGGAAGAGTTTATCCTGAATTATTTGGCTGGACCCTAAATCCAATCACATAGATCTTGAGAGAGAGAGAGACGGGGGGAGGGGGGGAAGAGAGAGAGAGAGAGAGAGTTGAAATAGAAGAATCTAATTTTCATTTCATGTGTAAAAACTTACACAATTGTGATAAAACACATTATGTAAAATCTAATATCTTACTCATGTAAGTACACAGTTCAGTAGTGTTTGGTAAATTCACAATGTTGTTCAACCAACCTCCAGGACTGTTTTGTCTTGCAAAACGGATACTATACTCGTTAAACAACAAACAACAACTCTCCATTTCATCCTCCCTGAGCCCTTGGCAGCCTCCACTCTGTTTCATATTTCTACGAGTTTCACTACTCTTGATACCTCCTGAAAGTTGTTTTTGCATCTGTGTTCATCAGTGATATTGCAAGGTATTGCTATCAGGGTAATGGTAGCTTCATAGAATGGTTAGGGAAGAGTCCCTCTTCCTCAATATTTTGGAATAGCTTCAATGGAATTGGAACCAGCCCTTCTGTGTATACCTGGTAGAATTTGGCTATGAATCCATGTGGTCTAGGGCTTTTATTCATTGATATGTTTTTTATTGCTGATTCTATTTCAGAACTCAATATTGATCTTTTCAGTGTTTCAATTTATTCCTGATTCAGTCTTGCGATATGGTGTGTTTTCAGGAATTTATCCATTTTCTCTTGATTTTCTAGTTTGTTTGCATAGAGGTGTTCCTCACTGTCTCTGAGGATCTTTTCTATTTCTGTGGAATTGAGGGTAATGTCACCTGTGGGGTTTCTGTTTGTGCGTATTTGTATCTTTTCTCTTTTTCTTTGTTAATGCTAGTGGTCCTTAAATATTGTTTATCCTTTCAAGTAATCAACTTTTGACTTTCTTGATCCTTTATATAGATTTTGGGGTCTCAATTTTATTCAATTCTTCTCAGATTTTAGTTATTTTCTTTTGCTACTTTTTGGGTTAGGTTGTTATTGTTTTTCTAGTTCTTCAAGGTATGATGTTAGATTGTTAATTTGAGACTTTCTGACTTTTTGAGCTAGGCATTTAGCACTATAAACTTTCCTTTTAAAAAAGCAGTGGCTTTTGCTACATCCCAGAAATTTGGTATATTGTGTGTCTGTTTTAATTTATTTCAAGTTGTATTTTATATTTGCCTTGATTTTATTGTTTACCCAATGGTCATTCAGGAGCAAATTGTTAAATTTTCATATAATTGTGTGGTTTTGAGAGATCTTTTGGTTATTGATTTTTAGTTTTAATCCATTGTGGTCCAAGAATAAATATGGTTGCTATGATTTCAATTTAAAAAATTATTAAGACCTGCTTTATGGCTGAGCATATGGTTGATTTGGAGTATATTTCATGTGCAGAGCAGAGGAATATATATTCGGTGATTGATGGAGGGAGTATTCTGTAGATATCTGTTATGTGCAATTGGTCAAGCAATCAGATTTATTTTTATAAGAAAGAGGCAGAGACAGTTTTGAGACAGAAAGGGGGAGGTGAGGTGACCACAGAGGCAGAGATTAGAGTGATATGACCGCAAATCAAGAGCTGCTGGTAGCCACCAGAAGCTGGAAGAGGCAGGAAGCTAATTTTCCTCTAGAGAACAGGGACATGATCCTGCCAATGCTCAGTTTTCATACTTATTCATTTCTGTTGTTTTAAGCCACCAAGTTTGTGGCAATTTGTTACAGTAGCCTAGTAAACTTTTGATATCTAAATTGGACAAGGGCAGTATGAAAAAAGAAAAAAATTAGGCAAACCTTCACATGTGAATGAATATAATACAAAAATCCTAAAGAAATATCATGTTACTGGATTCAAACATGTTTGTGTGTGTGTATGTGTGTAGAATATATATCTATATACAAGAACTCTTTATTGATTTTCATTTCTTTTTTCTAATACATTTGGAAAATTATGTTTAATGTTTTCAGCATATATGGATATATATGTATAAATATACATAAAAACTTAAGAGTTGCACAAAAAGTGAACATAGAAACATGAAAGGCATAAAATTATTAGGATAATACTTAAATTTTTCAAAAATGAAATATATCAGTTTTTAGATAAACGGAATCATCAAATACCTAATCATTGAATAAAACAGACTCACATGAAGGTACATCATAGAAAAATTTTAGAACACTGGGGACAAAAAAAAAATCCTGTAAATTTCCAGAAGAAAATAAAAGATTATCGAAAGAAATGCTGACGACTTGAAGGCAATAGATAAGCATCTTCGAAAATCTAAAGGGAAATTATTTTCATCTTAATATTGGATACTGAGCGAGACTATTAAACATCAGGATAGAATAAAAACATTTTTTGACATATAAGATGTCAATAAATTTATTTTCCATGTAACCTTTTCCCAAAAACTACTGAAGAATATTCTTTACAAAAGCTACCAAGAAAACCTGGGAGAAAGCATGCAACAGATACAGAAAACAGAAGATCACACATGAAATAGACATGAAGACAACCCCTGGAATGATAGTTTAGGGAAATTCCAGGATAACAGCTATTCATAGAAGGAAACTGGTCCAAAAAAGAAGCAAGTCAGAAGGCTCCAAGATAAACTCACTTAGGAAAATAAAACAATAGAATCCCTGAGTATCTAATTATCTTAGGATGAGATTGAAACACCTGACAAAGTTTGGGACTGAATTCTAACAAGTGTATACAAAATTAGCAAACAAAACCTAGGTAATTATTAGTTGTGAGGAAAACAAAAAGTTGTTCAGGAAACAAAGTTATTATGAGTGGGTGGGCTGTGAATGGCATTTACATAGTCATAATATACAAACACTGAATATTATTGTTAAGCAAAAGGATTATAATAAGAGAATGGGAGGAAGTGTAGGGTTTATGAAGGGTTGTAACTCTACAGAGAGCTAAGTTCTTACCTTCCGTAGTGGTAGTTCAACTGATAATGTCTAAAACTAGAGATGTGAGAAATAGTAATTCAAGTATATTATTTTAAAACATAGGGCTGTATATCCCCAAAATCAAGTAAAGGATTAAAATTTGCCTCTGAGGAAGGATAAGGGTAGGAAAGATGTGAGGGATAGGAAAGCAACTGTGACTTTAATTTTAAAAAAAACCTTGTAGAAGTATGTGGCTCTTCAAACTATATGCATATATAATTTTGTTACAAATTAAAACTAACTCAATGAATGCTCTTAAAAATCTGATAGAATTCAATACCATAAACGTTTAATCATGGGAAACATTCTACAAAATGGCTAAACCACAAAAGTTTGCCATTGACAGTCAGGAATTAGGAGTGAACAGTGTCCCAGTTACTCTGGAGTGCTACTTGGCAATACCCAGTAAAGCTGAAGTTCCACTTCCACAACTTTCCAGAGCAGAGGAATTCTTTGGCATGTACACAAGAAGACGTGTAAAAGAATGTTCACTTCAATGGTGCTGAATTAGTATGAAAAGGATGACAACAGTGAAATAAACTACAAAGGTACAATGATAAATCTCAAAAACCTAATGCCGAGTGGATAAAAGAGGCAAAAGAAAACTTATAATACCATTTAGGAAAACTGTAAAACACACAAAGCAAAGTATTTACATGTATATATTTTACATTTTAAAAAATGTTATACAAAAACTATACAAAATATTTATGTAAACATATATACATTTATACTTTTCCATAACTTTTTAAAATTAAATTTCAAAATATTAAATATATCGAGATTCAAATGTGTGACTCAAGAATTAAAGTATACATTGTATTCAGCAACCTTATTCTTGGTCCTACCTTATTTTCCAAGCCTTATTTTCCCTTTGCTTCATCTTCTGAGTGTATCTTAAGTAAACTTCATTTTGCTACTTTACAAACAAACAAATGGGAAACTATGTGTTCTAATATTTATGTTTTTAACTAAAATATTTGTGTAATGCTTTATTTTTTAGGGTTCCAACCTCTGCTTGACACACACTCACACACATACACACACGCACACATTTATTGAGTCTAAACAACACGTATAATAAATATAATATCAGGTCAGTTTTCAAACTGTTCTACAAATGATCAAATATAATTTCTACTATTCAAAAAATCTTAACAATTTATCACTTGTCAATTTCTGGCAAGTTCTATTTCCACTAGTCTTAAAGAGTTTGCAGGAGTTCACACAAAGAAATTTTTTAGTTCATTGATCAAAATCTGCTTATGTTTATGACATATAAACATGTGCTGACCTTTGGAGATACAATAACAATGAGACAGTGACTATCCTCAAGAAGCTTGTATTCTAGTGGAGGCAATAGGCAAGGAAATAGGTAATTAAAGTAATATGTTCCATCATAGATGACCTAACCCAGGCTAGAGGACAGATTGAAGACGTTTGTAGTGGGCTGAATTTTGTTGCCCTCCGAAACATATTCAAGTACCAACCCCTACTACTTATGAATTTGATCTAATTTGGAAATTAGGTCTTTGCAAATGTAAAAAACTAGGAGGATGTCATATTGGCTTGCAATGGGCCCTAGCACCAGTGACTGGTGTTCCTGTAAGAGAGAGACACAGAGACACACAGCAAAGGTCATGTGAAAACAGAGGCGGAGACTGGAGTGAAATGAAGAAGGCATGCCAAAGATTGCTGGCAACCACCAGAAACTGAAGAGGCAAGGAAGAGCCTACAGATGGCCCTGAAGACACCTTGATTTTGGACTTCTAGCTTCCAAACTGAGAAAGAATAAATTTCAGTTGTTTTAAGCTACCCAATATGTAGTAATTTGTTACAGAAGCCCTAGAAATGGCAGATAGTATCGTATGGGTGATGACTTGAAATCTGAGATCAGAAAGGTCCATAGATGTTGTGCAGAAGGCAGTGGGGAAAATATTACAGAGAAAAGACATAGAACAGAGGCTTGAAGGTGTGACACAGCGCTAAGCCATTAGGGGAACCCATCCATTACTACCACTGGAGTTAAGGGCAGATCTGGTGAGAGTTGAGTTTAGAGAAGTACGTCTAGGACTAATTATGGATGGTCTATGTGGATATTATCCTTTGGGCTCCAGAGGGTCACTGAAGTCTTAAATAGGAGCCTGAATTAACTTATTTGTGTTTCCAAGGAGGTCACTCCAATAATACAGGTGATGTACCATGATGACTTGAATTAGTCGTCATAGAAATAAATAGGAATGGATGAATGTGAAAGATGCTAATGAATCCATCTACACCAGCGGTTTTCAAAGTGTGGTCTATGAATCAACAGCATCACTCAGAAATTTGTTGGAAATTTAAATTCTCAGACCTTATCGCAGAAACTCTGAAGTTGAGGCCAAGCAATTTGTGTTTTAACAAGTCCACCAAGTAATTTTGATGCATGCTAAAATTTGAAAGCCACTGAGCTATGGAAATTGGTGATTGGATGTGCAGATTGAAGGAAAGAAAAAGAAATAAGGATAATGTCCAATTTCTGGCTTGAGCAATTGGGCAGTAAAGAGAAAAATAAAAATCAAGATAAACAATGTGCAAGTGCTTTGTAATTTGAGTTCTGCTCACAGCCTACTGATACCTGGGCAGGCACCAGATAAGTCTTGAGCAATCTCTGAACAGCAGAGTCTACCTTCAAAGCTCATGAAAATGTTAGAGCTTTTAAACTGTCCTCCACATTTGACTTTCCTCATTCTAACTTCTGTTGAAAATCAGTTTTTGCTTTATCAACAAATAGCATTGCAGCCAGAGTCCTTTACAATTCCATTTCAAATAAGGGTTCTGGCTTTGCTGCTGACATAACACATGGGAAGGAGTTTAAAGAGGAGAGGGACTACGTTAGTGAAAACGAAGCAATCTCCATGAAATTGATCTTTCTTCTTGAACAATCTGTTTTTGGCTTTTAAATATGTCTCATAAATATTTTCTAGCCCAATATTTTTAGGGTCCCAAAGAATGAGAACTGTATGAGTAATTATTTGTTTTAGAGACTAGCTCAGGTTTAGATAACAAAGCCTGGTGCAATAATGCACCTTTGAGGAGGTACTGCATTACACAGACCTGAATGACACAAAAACCTCCCAAGACCTGAGTTCCCTTCACTTCATCAGCGTAGCCCATCAATGTCAGATTAATCTTGAAGTGCCTAGAATAAAACTTTCATTAAGCTTCTTCCCTTGTTATGAATACAACATTGAAATGATGGAGAACTGTTGTATGTCCTAATAGGTAGGGATTATCCCTTGATGAAGACTCAGTGGAAAAAATAAAAAAAGAGAATTTCATTCTTAGTACTTTTCTGTCTTTTTTGCTTCTTTGAAAAATCTGTTGGAAAAGCCTAAAGAAAGATTGGATAGAAAAGTGGTTTGGGGTTTGTAAATTCACAAGCAAGTGTAAGGTGGGAATAGTGTCCCTGAAAGACATTGCTTCCTTGGGTGAATTGGTCAAGCACATTGCAAGTGTATTAAGACAATGCTTAAGCTGGAGTTCCAAATGCAAGGGAGTGCTGCCTATAGGACTATAGATAGGGTCCACGCAAGGTCTAGGGCACAGAGTGCAGTCATTTCTTTGGGAGTGATAAGAATCACCATACTGGTGGCCATCAAAAGACAGTAAATGTAGCTCTAATTCAGACACCACTGGGTGTTCACCAGCCCAGCAAATGCCAGGTGCTGTCTCAGCTTCCCTGTGGCTGCCATCCACTGATGATGGCAGTATTCTCTTAAGAGGTGTGCAGGTGATCTGCACGCCTAGATCTCATAACCATGCTCCCTTCAGATCCAGCCCTCTCGTCTTAGACCAGTTTAAATGGACTAAATCCACACACAGTTCCAGAGCTTGCTCTAATCCACCCTCATATCTGTTCCCTCCTTCACCTTCTCTCTATTCTCATGAATCATTTTTCCTCCCCGAGCCAGTGGGTCAAAAGGTCAGGCTCTTAAACAAAATGTTTTTTCCTAAACTTTTATCTGTTCCTTTAATCTGTTTTCTTCTCTTAGAGGCCCAGGTTTTTGAAATCTAAAAGGCAGAAAAGATTCATTTTCCTCTCTGTTATATGTTTCCTCTTTTCCTCACTTTTCATTTTGGGGCCTAGGCAAGCAATTGCTCAGACTAGCATAGTTTCTTGAATGAGAGGAAGGGAAAACTGGAAGAAAACAATCTCCACAAAATCATAGCTAAGATTAAGCTGAACCACATGAAACTGCCAGTATTCGACCCTTTTTACTTACAAAACAGCAATTTCAAATTGTTCAACTAATTTTTTAAACCATTTTCCACTACATAAAAGTTTATCGAAAGGCTTTACTATAGTAAAAATTACTATTTTTAAAAAAGTTGTAACCAAACATAGTGTAAGCAAGGAATTAAGAAACTTTTAGTCTGAAAGTGGGTTCATTAAGGTAGAATTAGTCAAAAATAACTTACCAAAGAGATGAGCTGTATTGGTCTTAAGGCAGGGATATGAGCTAACAGGGACACTCAGAGCAGATTAGATGCAGGAATGGCTTTAGTGGTGATGAATTGCTTGAAAGGCAAATTGGTTGAGTGAGAAATGGGACTTTGCATTAACTATCAAAAGATGCAACCAGGTAACTGACAAAGGGAGTCTCACAGTTGCTCTGGGTTTGTGATCTAACATGTAAATCTGTGTTCTTTTAGCAAGCATCATGGTATACTGGAAAGAACACTAGACCAAGAATTAAAAGACCTGATTTTTTATCCTAACTCTAACACAACAGGCTAGCGAAGCTTGGAAGACTAGCCAGGCTTTGTAAGTCTATATTGCAACATCTACTGACAAAACATGAAGGATCATCACAACTCTCACACCTCCCTCACAGTACTGTTGTCAGGATCAAATAAAATCATGTAAAGAAGGTGTAAAAAATGCGAGTAATTCTTTCACTTATAGCAACTGCTCTTGAAGTCTCATTTAGGCACTGTGTGGCTTCATGTGTACTATTGATATCAAATTCAGAGAAGATGAAAATAAACTCATCTTCAGATGCCCAAAAAATGTCAATAACATTTCAAATATGAATGATAAAAGAGCCATTAGCAAAATCTCAAATTATTGCCCCAGGCTCTGGCTTGATAAATACTCTGTCTGGTTAGAAAAAAATATGATTTTGCTTACGTCTTTAATCTTCTTCATCTTCTTCTCCTCATTCTGCCCTTTCTTCCTCTTTTTCTTTCTCCTTTCCTTCTTTCCTCTCCTTTGTCTCCCTCCTTCTCCATCTCAATTTGTTGAGCATTTCCTAAAGCCCGAGTCTAGCATGTCTCTTATATAATCCTTCTCCTTTAATTATGCCTTATTCTTTTTTCTATGCTCTTTCTGTTCCCTGATCAAGCCAGTTGTGCTGAATATTTACTACTTCAAAATGTAAATTTGCATAATACACATTTTTGTAAGTAATATATTTAATTGGAAGAAAACAGTCAGTGTTTAGAAAATTGACTTATCTTTTCCCCACACCAGAATCCCACATATACCCTGTGGGTTTCTCCAGTCAGTTGAATTTTGGGGATCCATCATGGATTCAGGCCATTCCTGTAAACCTGACTCTTCCCTCGGGGGAGCTTGGCTTGGCTGGATTGGTCCCTGCCCTATCCTCCACAGCTGTTCCACGAGCTCTTCGGCTGCTCCTGCTGCTGTAAAGTTATCTCACAAAGGCCTGGATACAACCCTCTCCATGTTATTTCTCTTCCCATCTTACTTAACCTCTCATATTAGTGACAATAACAGTCACTAGGATGTCAGAGGCCCATCTGTGAGGAGCTAATTGATTTCCCTCCAACACTCTGGATTTATTTTCTTTTTCCTCGCCCCCAGAAGCACTCCTAGAAGCAAAGGCCAGGGCAACAGTTCATGTTGGCAAAACCCTGCTTTTATTATTCCTTCCCTGGCAACAATTATTTATCCAGCTTGTGAAGTGACTGAGGACATCACACCAGCCATCTGTTTCCCTCTGTCTGAATGCGCTAATGTAGTTAGACTCCATTTCCAGGAGCAGCTCACTGATGCTGCCTGAGTTTTCTCCATTTGCCTTTGCTAGCTTTGGCAGCGTCTTCACTGGGGTTGGCATTTTCACTTCATGCTTGTTCATTTGATTAGCAGCTTCCGCTTGTGAATTAACTGTTTAGCTTCCACAGAGTGAGCTCTTCGTTAGCTTTCCCTTCATGCCTGAAAGGGTTCCTTTCATTTTGTCTATGCTGACACCATCTCTTTTCTTCAGGACCCAGTTCTCTTGGTTCCATCTCCTAAGTAGCTCTCAGCTCCCCTCCCATTCCCCTGCAGTGACCACCTGGTTCTGACTCTCATCTTTTCTTGCCTGGAAGACTGGAACATTTGTTCTGCTTGTAGGCAACCCTGACCTCCCGCAAACACAAAAGCCAAGAGATTTTCCTGAAATACAAGGGCACTGCCCTTGACTCCCTCAGGGATTTTCCACGGGTCTCAGCTAATGCCATCCTCTTTGGTCATGACACACAATGTCTTTTATAATCTTTCCTCTGCCTTTCTCCCTAGCAGCGTATTGTGTTATGTCCTCATACTTGTTTACTTCTCTTACAAAGCCCTGACAATTGTCCTGAATTAGGTGCAGAGGGGAGAGATTTTGCCCCTGGATTACAGTTGGCATAAGTTTTCAGCATATCTGGAGACACCTCTGGTTGTCACAACTGGGTGAGGGAGAAACTACTGGCATCGAGTGATCAAGTGACCAGAGATGCTGCTGAACATCCTATAATGTAGAGGACAGTTGCACAGAGCAAAGACTTATCCAGCCCCAAATGCCGATAATGTGAGGCTGTGAAAGCCTATTCTAGCCAGACTAACTTACTTGGAGATCTCTGGATGCACTATACCCTCTTGTGCCTCCATACCTGGGATCAGTGATCTTTCTTCTCCAATACATCTCTCTTCGCCATAATTTGTCTGTTAGTGTCTAATTGCCCTTGAAAGCCCAGCCCAAGGATCCCCATATTTTGATTGCCTGACCATGGATGATGTTTGATCCCTCTTCTGAGTTTCCAGTCATCCAAAAACATAAGCAATATACATTTATAGGGCATCTACTAAGTACCATACTGTGTTCAGTTCTAATACTAAAATCATGAGCCAAACTAACATGGGAACTACATTTATAAAATCTGCAGTCCAGAGGTAGAAATAGAAAGTCAGTAAATTATCACCTCAATAAATGTGCTTCCCAACGCTGTCTGCACACCTCCTTTCCGTACCAAAAGACTCACATCTTTATTTTTGAGTTGCGTTCAAGGGTCTACCGTAGACCAGACACTGGCAAACTTTTTTTTCTTTCGATACTGTGTTCTCATTTCTTAAAAGCTTCTCTTGAGCATGTGACCAGAATCCAAGTTCCTTAGCACTGTACACCTGGCCACCCACTTTCATCTCTTCCCCTCCTCTGCACCCATAGTCCTGCTATGCTCTTGGCCACACCACATGGTGTAAACTGCCGTCCCTCACCCCCTCATTCTTTTGGTAAGTTTCCATTTTTCCATCAATACCTGTATCATTGTCACCACCACTTCACAGGTTTTCAAAACACAGCATTATCTCCTCTATTTGTGGGTACCCATTGCACATGGTTACATATTCATATGTTAACACCCAGTAAAAAAAATGGTGAAAATCATAGTTCTGGAGTCTGACAGAGCTGAACTTAATTTTTCTAAGCTGCCATTTCTTCATCTGAACAATAATAAATAGTGCCTACCTCATAAGTTTCTAAAAATATTAAATAAAGTAATCCAGCACAGTATTAAGGAGTCAATGAATGTTAATGGTTATTACTCTCTCTAACCATATCATAGGAAATGTAACTGATAAGAAATACAGTTCATATTCTCAAGGAGAAAGCAGTTAGTCTCCCCTGGTCTGCCCCAGACTAACTGCTTTCTCCTTGAGGATAAGAACTGTATTTTATTGATCATTGTTGCTCAGAGACAAGAAACGCCTGAACGGTAGATGATTGGTGAATATTTCAGTAAAGAAAGGATGCAGGACCAGTTGCAGTGATCTTTCCTGTAGCAACGTAATACCTAACATTAATTGAGTACTTATTAGCTACAGATGTGGGTTAAGCACTTTCACGGGTTGCCTTATTTAATACTCATCACAACACCCCTTGAGATTGGTACCATTATTAGTAGTCTCCGTTTTACAGATGAGAAAACTGAGATCCAGAGGGATAAAGAGGCTGCCCAAGGTTATACAGTTAAGGGGCAGAGTTCAAATTTAAATGCATGGTGTCTGATTCAAAATCATTAGATCTAGAAAAGTAGACAATTAGATTAAATCAATATTTCAAGAATTCATTGATGATGCAGTGCAGTGGATACACAAAGAAGCTTTTTGTCTAGGGATAGATGATACAAAAACACTCATTTTTGTAGAGACACCAAAATTAGTTCAGGTGAAGCAATCCTCAGTAAGAAACAGTAAGTAGGGTGTAGGCTGGTGTGATGGGTGGGTGGGAGGTGTTTATCTTTTCACCCAAACCAGGTGCTTTTCAACCAATGCAATTACACATATGGCTTCTCTTTTTCCCCAAGATCTTATATAGTAAACAATGGGAGAAATATGTAAATAGGAGAGGAAAGAATTAGAGTGATAAATATATTACATCAGGAAAATTGAGAGAAAATGTTTCATTGACAGAGAAATGATGATACACCTGGGTGGATTTCCTAAACAGGGATGACATTGTCATCTACCCATACAAGCTGCTGGATTGTCAGGTTTTTACTGGGAGAAGGAGAAGAGAAGAATTAATGAAGTAAATATGAGAAGCAGTCTCTGCAGCATCTCAGTCACAGGTGGTTTCTCTAACAGGAGTTTGCAGCATGTAACTCGGCTGTAAAGAGGATCTAGGCAGTTCTTAAGCTACATGGGCTTCTGGGTACCTATTTAAATTATGAATGTTACCCAAATGAGAATCATCCCCACAGGAAAGTCGGGTGAGTTACTGAGTTTCACAGTTTGCTTTTAGAGAAAACTGTAATTAATCCTCCAAAAAGTCACTGGGATGTAAAACTTGCAATATAGGGAGCAAATGTTATTAAAGCTTCAAGCTTTTCCCATTTATTCATGATGCTGCCACCTCGTTCTATTACGTAGTTCTTGGGTCCAGGCAGTGGGCTTAGGTTATAGGTGGCATTCTCATAATGAGATCCTTCAGGCTAGCCTGGTGGCTGAATCTCCCAGCTTGGAGAGGAAAAAGAGCTCAAGTCTATCCTTAAACTCATCTAAAAACTGCAAAAGAGTTGAGACACAGTGGTATATACATCTATTTAACATGGTCCTATTAACTCCCTTTGTTCTCTGCTCTTTTGATTGAGGACCCTATAAGCCAGAGAATCATATACAGTTGAAATCAGGAGCTCTCAGGAAGGGGAAGTTGTAGGGAGAGGCAGAGATGAAAGAAAACCATTTGGATTATGAATTTGAGAAAAACATTGCCCCAATGGCCTCAATGTAATTGATTTGCGAAGAAGATGGAATGTACTAAAGAGGAAACAAAGGGAACCCACTTGATTTGCAAATAATCAAAGAGGAAAAATAAGTAAATTATCTGTGGAAGCTATTTGATTAAATATATGCCCTTTAAATACATATTATTTCACTTTTTGCAATGGAGCAGAGGTAGTTCCCCAAAGATATATTGGTGTACTATCCACATGAAAAAGAAAGACATGCTGGGCAGACAAAGGAAGCATATGTCCTTTGCACATATTATACATAGAATCATCTCTATCATTCAACATATGGCATTCAGCAAGAAAGAAAAACCAAGTTGGATCCTGTATATGTACACAAATCTTCAAATAATTAAAATGAAATAAAATATTCTTAACATGGAAACTAGATGACCACAATTTTGCATTCTACATCATACTACCCCTACAGAAATTTTCTAAATATTTGTCAAAATGAAGAATAAATTTTGTTTAAGAGATGTGACTCATAATTTGATGGAACCAAGGGTTCGTTATATAACTATACACATTATATCGTATTTATTATCTAATTTTACTGGCAAAACACCAGTAATTATATGTTATACATGTAGTATATATTCCATATGTATACATTATTTATGTGATATATATTACATCTATAATATATGCTTATATATCATATAATTATGTGTATTATATATATATTATATGTAATATATTACATTAAAAGTATACATAGCAAAGCACCAATAATAGAGATTTCTGGTGAATAGAATTTTCTAGTCGACAGAATTTTTGGTAAAAGAATCTAGTTTTGTCACTGGTCAATAAAAGATATGATGGATAAATAATTACCTGGAATGACCAGGGAGACTGGGAAAGTAAGTTTAACTTCAAGATTCATTTGATTTAGCCCTGCTATACCCAAGAAATTAACTCCTTTGTTATTCATAACTTTACTTTCCACTGGAAGCAGCACATTTTAACTCTGAACCCAATTATCCTTAGTAGTTCAGCTTTTGTTTTGTCTTCAAAGCCCATCTAGACAAATGCTTTTGCTGGAATACATTTCTTTCCTTGTAAGAACTAACAAAATGAATCTGCATTCACAAAGACAGCCAGGGTGTGATTAGCCAGAGTGCGCTGGATAAACAGTGTTTATAGTTCCCCACATTTTGACAAAATTCACAATATTACAATTACAAAATTCACTTTGAATTTTTCAGGGGAAATTAAATACTGAGCATCATGACTTTACTGCCCTCATCGCCAGACATGCAGCATGCAGATGGTACTCATTCATTTGGTAGTAAATCAGGGTGCGCCTTGTAAAGCCCTCGGCTGGGGCTTAGGTTCCTCTTCCTGGTGCCACCTGTGGTCCCTGGTTCCCTGTATCTATTCCAGCAGAGCCCTGCTCTGGCCTTCAGAACAGCTATGAGACAATGGCACTGCCGCAAGCTTGAGCATGGCACTTGATTTCTGAACGGAATGCCTCTAGAACAAGGCAGGGGCTGAGGAGACTCATGGGCCCAATGAATAAATAGAACCAGACCTGGAACTGAGTAGGGTCATCTGTCAGAAAGGAGGCAGGAGTGGGAGAGAGGAAAGACAACAGAGGCAAGAGAAGCTTGTAAGGGAAGCAAGGGGAGGAAAAGGCAGAAAGATTTTTTAAAGTGGAGGGAGAAGGAAGAGAGAGAAAATCCCATTCTAAAAGGCAAAGGGGAAGAGGTCAAGACAGGCTGAGACAGAGAGTGACATGGCTGGAGAGGGAGACCTGATTAACAACACTGAGGGATAAGATAGCTGAAAGCTGTCCTGCACTGCAGGCAGTCATAGAACCAGGAACTGGCAGGCAAGGGACTAGTGAAAACACAGTAAAGCAAAAATGCACCACAGGTTTACCAAAAGTAAAGCTAAAACAGACTGTACGTGTGTTTCAGCATAAAGAAATGTAGAGCACAAATGAGGAGTGAGAAGGTCTCTAGTCTTCATTGTGACATTAATAATAAAAACTGTCATGGCAACATTGATTAGGAACTGCTATTTCCCAGGTATGGTGCTAAGGGTTTCCCAAGTACCCTATTGTTTACTCCTTACAGCAACGCTATGCAGCAGGTCCTACTATGTTCCCTCTTTGGCAGAGGAAGACACTGGAAGATATTCAGCAAGATGAGACCTTGTCCAAGGTCACCCAGCTGTGTGGTGAGGGGACTGGGGCTGGGAAGGGTAGTAAGGAGAAAGCTGGAACAGGTGTCACAACCAGTTAGCAGCTTCAACCTCACGTATCAGGATCTGGCTTAAGACTTTTGTTTGACAAAAGAGTTTATCAGCTAGATATATCCATGTCACTAACCAGAGACCTCCTGAAATTCTTTCCTGTTCTTGAAGTCAATGCAATGGATAAAGTCCTTTCCTTGAAACTAACCCATGAATGATGCTGAGATTGCAGGTGGCCCAGGAGTCTTTCTCTAAGGTCTTTGCTTTTAAAAACAACTGTTTACAGCAGGGGAAGAGGGCCACACACACAAACACACAACCCAGGACACACAATTGTAACTAATTTATTTTGTTCATGAAGACTTATGAGGAGAAAGATGACAGCTTTGTTCCAGAAATATAAGTGATCAAATTGACACATGGGCTGTGATGGCTAGCAACCAGCATTTCCGTCTTTTGCCTGAGAAAAGAAAGAATCCCTGGGTGTGAATGAGGGAGTCCTTGTGGTTGTGAAATTTGATATCACACTGATGCCTTGCAGCTTGGTCATTTCTAAATATTGTAAACAACATCCTTAATGCAACAAGGACATCTCACCTGTTGCCAGAAGTCAAGACCAATACAACCATGTTGCCCACAGCAGGCGCTGAACCATCAATACCATGTCTCTACAATAAAATCTCAATAGAAGTGCAACCCAAGGCCAGTCCTGTTGAGAGATGTGCCACACCTTCTCTCAGCCATTCTCTTCATTCTCTTCTCTTGCCTCTCTCACTTCCTACCTCCTTCCCCAAGCTCTGGCACTGGCAGCCGTGTAGCTGACCTGCAGCTCTTTCCAGCACACAGGACATTCAGTCCAGCCAGGTCTGATTGCTCACTTCTCTCTGAGGGCATCTCCGTAGAATACAGACCTCTTTCTAGAAAGAAGGGAAGAAAATTTCTAAAAATTGTTATGAACAAGATGTGGAATCCTGGGAGAATTAAGGAGTGAAAGGGACAAGAAGGCTTAGATCCAAATGACGTGCAGATTAATGAGGGGTTTTAGTGAGTGGCTTATTAGGAAATTACAGATAAAGCAAAGCAAAGACAGGAGGAGCCCCAGTTAGGATATTTTAAATATCAAATGGAGAAAAAAGAGCTAGTCAAACTAATGCCATTTTCTTCATTGTTTAACATGAAACAGGTTAAATGAAATGACTAAAATGTTACATAACGTAAAATATCAACTGCAAGTAATAGTCACAATAGCAAATGAAGAAATTCTATTTTAGCTCAGATGCCATAAGCAGAATTGAAAATGATGGCCCCACAATTTGCTGCATTTAGAGAGAGATGAGTAATAAACTAATGGAAGAATCTTAATGACACAGACAGACCTTGTACTTTGCAGTGGAGGTGGGGACTGCATCTCACTAAAGCACTTCCTCCTCCTCTCCCTTTCATTCCTGCTAAATGGAAATCAGGCACATGTGTCAAGGAGACTTGGTCACTTTGTCTGCATATTAACTGTTATATTAAGATTTGCTGCAAAAGACAGTCCATTAAGGTTTTGCCTCTGAAGAGAGAAAGGAGTGGAAATAAATTATCAGCTGAAGGACATTTTGGGAAGAGTTCTTTAGAGCATTCATTATTACTATTTAAGACTAATTGAAATCAATTGTTCCATTGCCTCAATTCTGCCCAGTTTTGTTTCACCCTTGGGAAAGCTTTATCTCTTCCCACATCTGAGTCAACAAACAGGGTTCAGATTTGTTAGCTCTGTTACAAAAATCCAAGAGGCCTCAATGATGTATTAATAATTCAGCTTTCAAAACAAACTGTGTTTTCACTGGAATGCAGAATTGGGGTCTATGCTTTCTCATGAGAAGCCAGAGCAGGGGAGGATTCTGGGAAGATGGCATGACACTCGTTGAGGGACACTTGGTCAGCATAAGGGCACACGAAGCTGAGGGGCAATTCCCTCAGGCAGTGTCAAATGGTTCAACCAAAGCATCTTCAGGGAGACATTATTTATGCTATGCCTCCCATAACTCCTTCAGGAAACTACAGCCCAGTATCCTCAGGCCTTCCTGACTTTGCACTTGGTGTACCTCTGCCTAGAATTCCCTTTTCTAGTCTGCAGTACAGGTGGATTATGTGATTCTTGAGCACTGGGAAAAGTCCTGCACTTAAAATGTAAATAACATGGGTCTGCTGTGGTGCCTGAAATCCCCACACCAGGCATTTCTACAGTTATAACTTTGAAGGAAGCTCTTAAATATTTCCAATTATTTGTAGCTAATTGAGTTGAATCACTTTATCATGTCAATCATAGGAGAGACCAAGGTGCAAAAGAATGGGGCATAGGATAGATCAGTTTTGTTGGGAAATTAAATGAAATAGAAGAGAGGAGATATGCTTCCAGCAGAGTGATTTGGTGGAAAGAGAATTAAACCAAGAGTCAGAGATCTGGGGTTTGAATCGTCTCTTTGTTTCTTACAAACTACATGTTTTTTAATAAGTCATAGGGAATTTTAGAATCTTGATTTTCTCACTGTAAACTGAGTTAATAGCATTTTCCTTAATAACGTCACAGGGCTATTGCAATTACAGCAAAAGGTGATCAGAGCAGGTCCAGGTTCTGTGAAGCCTGAAACTAATAGAATATGGGAAACCCCCCCTTTAAGAAAAAAGATCACAAAATTATTTTAAAAATAGATATAAAGACAGAAATTTAGAACACGAAAAGAAATCAGAATACATTATGAAAAACCCATATCTCCCTTTAAACAACAACAACAAACTAAAGCAACAAGAACCAAAAACTGTATTCCCGGCTGAATGTATCTTGCTAAAAATACCTGTGGTCACACCAAAGCCAGCAGCCAGGGGGAGGAACATGACGGAGAGGAAGTCGAAGTAAAACAGGTATTCTTAACAAACCGCAGTTAAAATACCTAATTTTGCAAATTTTACAAAAAATGCAGACTATGTGAATACATTGCTAGGAATGTTTCCCATTGAAAGGGGCTGGCACCATTGAAAACTCAGAAGCTAAAGCTTTGTTAGTGATACAGTTTTGCCATATCCAAATCTCATTTTGAATTGTAGCTCCAATAATTCCCACATGTCATGGGAGGGACCCAGTGGGAGGTAGCCAAATCATCGGGGTGGGTCTTTCTTTCCCACGCTGTTCTCATGGTAGTAGATAAGTCTTACAGACTTGATGGTTTTATAAATAGGAGTTCCCCTGCACATGCTGTCTCTCTTATCTGCTGCCATGTAAGATGTGACTTTGCTCCTCCTTAATAGACATGGCTTCTGCCATGATTGTGAGGCCTTCCTCGCCATGGGGAACTGAGAGTCTATTAAACTTCTTTTTCTTTATAAATTACTCAGTCTCAGGTATGTCTTTATTAGCAGTGTGAGAATAGACTAATACAGCTAGCTTTATGGTAAACAACTTTCTGAGATGATGTTTGTTAAAGGTTGTCATGAGTTGTGAACTACAGTACTGTATAAATGAAAGGTATTGATTCCATGTTTCCCATTTCCAGAGCTGTCACCTGATAGCAGCTACCCTTCTAATATCACTTCAGTAAAGTTGGTGTAAGTTGGAGTTTAGATTATTTGTATCACAGCTACAACCCATATTTCTCAATGAAAAGTTCATATTTACTTAAGTTTCCTGTCTTGGAATATATATACCCAATTCCATGTAGAAAACAAGATTTAGATTTATAAGTGATTAGTGCAGTCTATAGAACACTTAAAATACATACTTCTATTAGTAGCACTGCATTGTCTCTTGCCTTATAACAGAATGCCCTAAGATGTAGTGGTGTCTTAAAACAATAATAATCATGTATTTTCTCATGTATTCCCAGGGGACGTGTGGGTCAGGTATTTGGAAGTTGTTTAGCTGAGTGGTTCTGGCTTCAGGTCTCATGTTTGTCATTGAATGTTGGTTGGGTCTGCCATCATCTGTAGGCTTAACAAAGGCTAGAGGATTTACTTCCACAGCCCTCACAGGCATAGCTGGCAAGTTGGTCCTGGCTGTTAGCTTGGAGCCTCAGTTCTACCCCAGGTAGGGGTCTCTCTTGGACTACTTAAGTGTCCCCATAGCATGGTGGCCAGCTTCCCCCAGAGCAAGCAACCAGAGAGAGAGAAAACATCCTTGTCATTTATGACCCAACATGGAAAGTCATCAATATCATTTTCCTTGGATTCTATTGGCACAGGAGTTACAAAGTCAGTCTAGATGCAAGTGGAAGAAATGTAATCCTTAACTTTCAAAGGAGGATTCTTAATATTTACATGATAAGAAGAACACATAGAATGTACTGGCATAAACATCTT
>NW_016107383.1:3294992-3335034 GCF_001604975.1 Cebus imitator | reverse complement strand
AAAAAAAAAAAAAAAGAAAGACACATTTATGACAACCTCCCTCACAGAAGCCTGAGAGATGATTAAGGCAAATATTATATTCTTTTTTCATCAACAGAGAGCACTTCAAAGTGTTTTATCAAAAACGAGCCCAATAGGTCTGGGTTCAAATCTTCTCTTTATATTTTATTTTCTGAGTCATACTGGGAAAAGTTACTTAACCTCCCAGGGCTTTTGTTGCCTTTTGTTGCCTCTCTGTAAACTCAAATGTGATAGAATTCTCATGAGGCTTAAATGAGATAAGACCTCTAAAGGGATAAGCCCAATGACTGACATGGAGTAAATGCCAGTAGATAGTAGGTACATGTTGGAGACACATAAGCAGAAGCTGAAACATTAAATAATTGCTCATTAAATAATTTATAAAGGTTACAAACAAGAAAAAATAAAATTATTAAAGCAGAATCTTTTAACCTTAAGTACATGAAAATATTTTAATCTGAAGTCTAAGATCTCTTAACCAAAAGTTTGCATAGTAACAGGTGAGTGAACATTGCACTCACATGATGAGTAAGTGACTATGCGTGTTCATATATGGTTGGATCTTATGATTTGATTTTAAATAGACTCTTCTTATAGTCTAACTTTAAATACCAACTGAAAAGCAAAAACCCTCTAAGTTCCGAATGCCCATTACTTACTTTTGAATAATAAATTTGATCCACATTATTGATGATGCAAGTATTGAACTTATGAATTACTTTTTTAATTATTCAATTTGATAGGATATGCAATATTTATAATTAATAGAAGCCTGGAGTTAGGACCAAATTTTCATTTTTTCCCTTAGTTAACAGTCTTGATATAAACAATAATACAGCTGAGTTTAGCACATAGGAAAATGTGATCATATCTTAAAATTGTGCATGTTAAACAGCTGTGTTCTCTTTTTGAATGTTAAGAGTGATTAAGGGGCTTTGTTTACCTCAAATTATTTGGGACTTATTTGCCAAGAGGTTGAGGGAAAGGGTTAGTAGAGAGCGTTTAATGCATTAAGCATATGTATAAGGTTTCCATAATTCATAAGCTCTACTTTTTCATACCTTCCTATGCACTTCCAAAGACTGCATACATTATGCAGTGATGAATAGGGTGCTGATTAAATAAAAGTTGTTGTTCTTGCCCAGAATATATATGTTTTATGTTTTCATATTAATTTAAGAAATTCTAAATGGTACCCTGAAAAACTGACTTTATACCAGAGTTGAACACCAGGATAAATTAGAGTTATTAGGAGTTGGACAAACAGAAAGTTTGCTTTCTCTTGACTTTACAGAGGATGATACCCACTCTTTCCCATCAAGACTAAGAAACAAAGCAAATTAAAGCCTATCTCAGAGCTTCAACAATTCTTAAGATCTTCAGTGTTCAAAATATTGTGCTAGGCAAATGTATCCCCCACTAGTTAAAGACCTTGGAAAAGCCTACCTATATTATTTGCCTCTAGGAGAGTCACTGGGTACCCTCACACATTAAAGGTTCTCAGAAATCAAATAATAAGTTACTTGGTTTAACTCAGTTTCTGGGTTTAACTCAGTGTTTCTCAAGTGTATTTGAATAGGGATTTTGTTTTTTTCCTCCAAAGAACATCAATTGACACCTCATAGACCTTGTCTTCTATTAAAGGCTATATACTCACTATCCCAGTGGATGTGCATGATCCCATCTTATTTAACCAAACTCCTCCTGATGGATATTTGAGTTGTTACCAAGCTTTTGCAATTTTCAACCCTCATTTGTAAATTGTAGCACAGTCACCATGATTATTATCTTTAGATAGATTTCTAAATTTAGGATACATGGTCTTGACCCACTCTTGATGTATAAGCTATAAAACCATCTCCCGAATATCACTAAAATTGTTCCCTGGAAATGAGAGTGCAATCATCCTTCCTCCGCAATGGAAATCTTATGGTTTCTGTGCAGCGACAGTTAGGGCAAGAGGTGCTGACATTCAGGAACAGACAGAGCACCATCAGCTGCATTCTATGGAACCTAGCTCTCTGCTTGGCCCTGATTCTATTCTGGATTGGGATATATGTTTTTACCAAGTATAAAGTCAGCCACAGAAAGAGCAGGTGAGCACCTCTGGCTTCCTAGATAAGATCTTGGGATGATGTATGTACTTACTCTGAATTGCACTCAGGTAGCCCTAGGAATTGCTGAGTTAACTGCACAAGTCACCAAGTACCCATGCTTCTTCTGCATTTCCCCTGCCCAGTGCATTTTGTCCCCTTCTTATTTGTTTTCTGCTGTTGGCTGGTCACAAAAAAAAAGAAGCAAATCAACCACAAAGAACAACACTCCACATTCCATCTGTTGCCTGGGGCACTAGTGAGACCCATCTCTGCTCAGCTTTTAACTCTGTTTCCAGTGGTGAGTATAATTTCTCAGTCAACACTTGGCCAAATGACTCATTTGCAGTCAGCAGCCAGATATATTCTTGTGCATAAACATGTTGATGTATTTTGGAAAAACTCTGAGCCCATCGAATTCTATGACTATGATATTTGCATCAGTTCTGACTTACTGTTTTACTACTTTCCAGAACAAGCCCCTTTTGTTCATGTTGCTGTATCCAAACATCACTAGCTTGTGTTATACTCACTCCTGTATTCAAACATGACTAGCGGGCACCATTCATTCTTCCCCAAGTAACTTTCATTATTTTTCATCTTTCCTCAACCCCATATCTTTCCTCCACAATTTTCTGATTTTCACCTATTCTTTGGGGCTCAGATCTTATCCAAAACCTCCCGGAAGCTTCCTCTGCCCATCATAGCCCAATAGGACCTCTTTCTCCTCATTTTATTTGGCATTCACCATATTTGGACTTGTGTTCTCATTTATCTTTTTTAAAAATGTGTTTTGTCTTCAGCTGTATTATAAGTATCTTGAAGTAAGTTAGTGTCTTTTCATCCTTTCTGAATTATGAACCATAGATTCTCTTTTGTTTGCTAGAGATTTTAGGACAACGCCACCAATGATGTATGCCCAAGTTGGCACAGAGCCTACTGAGTAACTGCCAACCACTTTCTCAGAATTTTAGGTAATGGGAGTACCCAGAGTACCTGTCTCAAGTGTTGACTATAGTAACTACCTAGAGAAGAAAGATTAATTCCAAACATTTATTAAAATCCCATTCTCTGCCAGGACCCATCTTAGGTTCTAGAATTAATCAGTGAATGAGACAGATACAGATCCTGCCCTCATGAAGCAAATGCACTGAAGATATTTTTCTCTTGAAAGACTATAAACCCAACCTTGAAAGCTGAGAGGTAAAAGAAATATGAGTGGCCATTTGGAATTCTGGACATAAAATATATGCATCACCTATTTTATGCAGACATGCTAGTACGTGGTTGCATAAAATGGGGCCTTTTTATTATTCTTTTATAGATTGGCTATAGACTATGCAATACAAGTGGGACATAAAAGAATAATGGAAAAGACGAGACCTGACTAAATAAATCCTTTGAGAGTTTTTTTTCCATAACACTTTGTCATGAGAATGAATTTCCCTGGTACTGGTTTTTGCTTTTGTTCTTTTCTAGGTCACTAGAAATGAAAATATATTGGAAGAACGGCATGCATATTAAAAATCTTTGCACTATCTCCAACTCAACACTAGACCTTTATATACCAAAAAGAAATACTCAAAATGAATACCTTGGAGGAAGGGCACTGGATAACATATGGAAAACCTGAAAATATCTACCCATTTGTCTAGGTTGATGGCTAATACTATAAGAAACTAAATCTAAACAAATTATGAGACAGTTTTTAGTGACAGTTTTTAAATTGCAAACGTACACATTGTGAACACATAGTAAACATTAGATAATCCTGATGATAAGATGTTAGGGGAATGTTCTGCAGAATAAATAATATGAGGGAGTTAGGGTGATGCAACTTTTATTGTAGGACTTGGACCCATGTATACGAGACAACAGGCTACAAATGTGTCATTTCCATAATATGATATAAAATAGCTTCTCGTTGTTAGCATTTCCCAAGCCACAGTGAATGATAGATGAATGATGGGAAGGTAGAATCAGAATGCTCTATGATAAAAATGAGGTATTGATTCTGATAGATTTTAATTTAGATTAGTTTACTTAGAAAAAGTAATAAATTGAAATGTACTCAACACAGCTTACATTCGAAATGACTTATCAGGATTTCAAAATGAAACCTTAGGCAAGCAATAATTTTAACTGTGGCACTCTTCTAAGTTGCCCACACTAAATTACAGCATCTTTGCAAATAATTTGGACAAGAACAAGACAAGTAATATATCTCTGGATGACTAATGGGAGCTTGCATTGCAATGCCAGAAGAAAAGATGGGAAAAGAACTGGAAGTGGGTGTCTGGCTATAATAAATTAGGTAGACAAACATATGAACTATTAGAAAAGTGATTCAATGTAAACTATGCTGTATATTTGCCAGGTGCCTAATTCAGTTTGGTGGTCTCAGATGGTCAGATGAAAGGCATTAGCTGCAGGCAAATGTGGAACTGGATCTCTTTTTATTCATATCTAGGTTTCCTGAGATATTAATTTGTTGCTACTAATTTTAGCTTGAAAAAAACTTTCAATTCAGTCATTTTAGCTTTTTATATGCAATTAAATCAAATAGTGCATATAAATCTGATAATACAAAGCTTAGTCTATACTGAGATAATAATTGTGATCACTAGTAATAATTGAGCTCTTATTATAAGCCAGGCACTAAACTCAACATTCTTATTATTGCATTAAATGTAGAGTTCAGAAAGTATTATCTTCCTTTATGTACAATTATGAGTCACTTTTACATTTAGTTTTACATTTTCTAAGTTGAGCTGATGATCATAAAGCTAGAATTTTTTAGTCTTTAATTTGCATACTACTAATTGAAGATTGAAGGCCCTAGGACCAAGTATACTTTTATTGTCTTCATCACTTTTTCGATTCATACCATGTCCAGGATGAATATTTTGTGTGTGTAGCATACACACACACACACACACACACACACACACACACACACACACACATTCAGATATGCTCTTACAAGAATTCCCAATTTAAATAGCATTTTTTTCCTGGCCTTTTTGGGGGAGCTGGGCTTTAAAAAATTTTTTTAACCAGATGATCATTATTAAGTGATTTCCCTGATGTACATAATTTGTAGTATCCATCTCTGAAATTGTTAGCTGCCCTTAGTGAAGAATAACTTCGTTTCTGGCTCTTTCATAATAATAGCTCAGCTTTCTGATCTCCACTTTAAAGAATTTCTCTTTTGTAAGTTCAATACTACCTTCTTAGAAGTGAAGTTCTTTGTTAAAGGTTTAGCTCCTGTAGCATTCTGGGATGCTTCTGGGGCCATTAAGCTTAATGAGTTAACAATTTTTTTCCAAAGTGTGTATGAGGTGCCTACTGAAGATAACTTTTATAGGTTCTCCTGATTTATTACAAAGAAAGTCCCTTTTCAACCGAAGCTTTCAGGCTGAACTTTCATGCTCATCTAAGAGAAGCAAACTTTTGGTCTCAAGTGCTGCATAATACATCACATGCCGTTTAGTTATTCTTGGGCTATTATGTAACCAGGCTATCAGTTACATCAAAGCTTGTCTCTCTACATAAAGATGAATTGACAATAGATAAATCCCTTCTCTCTGCAAATGCTTTTTTTTTTATAGAATTCCATTGAGTAAAGACAACCTTTTCCCTTTTGAAATGAGATGTTAAGCTTCACACATATTTATCAAGAAACAGTCAAAGCAGAATTAGCAACTTTTACCATAAAGGTGTTTGTTTGTTTGTTTGTTTGTTTTTAATAGCAAGCCTCTAACAGGCAAACCCTATGGAACCATCAGAGTACCTTTTTAGAAGCAAGTCTTCAAAGCATTCCTTTAGCAGAGGGTGCTGGTCTCATAATAGGGACTCCTAAAGTCCCTCACACTCTACTCACCCTATTTGAGACTTCAAAGGGGACTCTTGACCCAGAGGAAGAGGAGACAGAAGCAAAGTTCCTGCGAAGACAAAAAGGCAGGAAGACCCTTTTTAGGCTCCGACCTGTTAGTCAGAGATGACAGGAGCTCTAGCCCATGTGAGGCAGCTCTGTGGGGTCACCTTCAAACCACTTTCTGCAGCAAAGGAAGTCAATGCCCTTCATCCCTAAAGAGCCCCTCTGACCTTCACCAGTCCTCCACTCTGAATCTGGCTCTCCTATTTCTAAAATGATAGGGCTAGGCATAAAAGCCTTCAGTTCTGTAAACTTTGGTCACCACTTGTGAAATAGCCAGGCCAAGATCAGCATGGTACACAAGTTGCTGTGGGACTTTGCACAGGTTTCTTAACATCTCTCTGTGTGCCTCTGACTCTCATTTGTAAAATGGGGACAATTTATTCATTTAGCAAATATTTTTGAATGTTTCTTAATGTGCCAGGAACTGTTTTAGGTACAAAGACTATATCATTGACACCCAGCAAAAGGCAACGAATTAATAAATCTCTAACTTAAATTAGCTTACATTCTACTAAGAGGATTTAGACAATTTTTAAACATTGAATGAATGAAGTACTGCAGAGAAGAGTAAAGCAGGGAAGGAGAATAGAAGTAGGGGTGAGAACTACAATTGCTTCTTTTTGTTGTGTTTTGTTTTTGAAACAAAGTCTTGCCCTGTTGCCCAGGCTAGAGTGCAGCGGTGTGATCTCAGCTCACTGCAGCCTATGCCTCCCAGATTCAAGTGATTCTCCTGCCTCAGCCTCCTGAGTAGCTGGGATTATAGGTGTGTGCCACCATTCCCAGCTAATTTTTGTATTTTTAGTAGAGACAGGGTTTCACTATGTTGGTCAGGCTGGTCTTGAACTCCTGACCTCAGATGATCCACTCACCTTGGCCTCCGAAAGTGCTGGGATTACAGGTATGAATCACCAAGCCTGGCCAGTTGCAGTTTTAAATAGGGGAGACTGTGAAGGTCTTTCTGAGATGGTGACATCGTAGCAGAGCCTGCAAGGAGGTGAGGGCTAGAACCATGGAGATACTTGCAGGCGATGACAAGGAAGTAGAAGGACCAGATAAGGTAGAATGCTTGATTTCCAGGAAAAGCAAGGAGCCTGGGGTGGTGGGAGAAAAGAGAAGACGGGGGTAGGGGGACTAATAGTACATAAAGTTAAAGGGCTGATGCAGGCACAGTCTGTGGGCTTCTCATCCTTTGTACTGTGTCAGCTTTCCTTTGAGTAATAAGGATTTGAACAGAGTGATATGGAGTTTAAAAGTGTCACTCTGACTACCAGTTTCAGAACAGAAGGGGGTGAGGGTGAACCAGGACAGAAACAAGGAGATAGCTCAACAGGCTGCAGTCATTATTCAAACAAGAGATAATAGTGGCTTGGGCCAGGATGTGATGAGAAATGCTGAATTCTGGGTGAATCTCAAATGTAGAATCAGCAGGATTCACTAATAGGTAAAATATGTAATGTGAGGAAAGACAGAAGTTGAGGTTGCCTTTGACTTGAGCTAGGGTATTTATAAAATGCTATTTACTGAGTCAGAGAAATCAGCAGAAGCCGCAGGTTGGTGGGGGTAGGACTGGAGTTTGGTTTTCTATGTGCAGCTTCAAAGGCCAAGCGGATTTCCAGGTGGAATTATGGAGTTGACATTTAGATAATACAAGTACCTGTTACTTTTGATGGTTCTGATGATGAAAAGAGCTTTACTATCCAACCTTGCCTACTTGTCCAATCATATCTGCCACCACATCTCACCACTCTCCCAGGCTGAGTCATTCACCCAGTGCTCAGCACTCAATAGAGTACTATTCTGTTCTCTTTCTCATCTCTATATCTTTGCATATGTAGTTTTTATTCAGGATGATCTTTCTTCCTTGTCCACCCATTCCCTTCATTCTTCCATTTCTTATTAGCCAATATTTAAATTGTTTTTTTTTTTTCAGTTTCTCCTTTCTTTTATAATTCTGAGGGAAATGCAAAGCAGTATTATTTGTTTAAGACAAATATCACCTCCTCCAGGAAGCCCTTCATAACTTCTCTAGGTAGAAGTAAGATATGTCTTCCTTTGAGCACTCATAGGGCTTCTCTGGAGCTTTAATGACAACCTTTATCACATTAGTTATTAATTAATAAATACTTACTGATTTTCATGAGTCTCCCCTGAGGCCCCACAGAAGCTGAAATTGTTTTATTTCATGTTAAGTATTTCATAGATATTTTTGAATCAATGAGTAAATGAATGAAGGTTTTAGATGGCAGAAACAACACAAAGAAATTGTGACTTGAATGAATTTTCTGTAATGGAACATTTGTCATGAAACTGGTTTGAATGGTGGCAAATCTTTAGTGGTCATCATTGCTGGAGCTCTTCCCAAATCAATCTGTTTAGCCCTGGTGTCTGGCACAGTGCCTGGCACTGAGGATACACTTATTAGATGTCTGCTGATAGAGGAACTGGATGAAATCTAGAGATGAGTCACAAAGAAGACACTAAGGTCTATGCAATTATGGAGAATTGGTCACTGGAATAAAATTAGGAACTTAAATTTCAGCCACTTTAATAAAAAGCACCCTGCAGAATTATTTCACACTGGTAATGTTGTCACAACCTTCTGGCAAGAATTTATTCTTAAACACGTCTTAAAAGTGCCAGGCTTCAAAACCACCTGTCAATACAGGTTTGCCAATGTCGGATAGTTAAGGAGCAAATGTTTTTGACAACAGCAGCTGCCAAGCATTTCTGAAGAAGGTGCCCAGAGTGTTTTGATGAGTGCTGAGAAAGAACCACTCTCCTTCTCTAGACATGCCAGGTTATTTCCCTTCAGCCATTCATTTGTCTGAAACACTCTTCCTCTTGATTTTGCCTGGCTAACTGTATTCCTCCAGGTTTCAGCCTAATGTCACTTCCCACCCAGGAGTTCTTTACTGATCCTCCAAGATGCATGTTGGGCCTTTTCTAAGTGTTCTTAGAACATCCACACACTTTCCTATCTAATCAGTGATCCCCCTTCATTATGAATTCTTGGTCAGTTTTCTGCCCCTCCTGTCTTTAAACACACTTGACTCCGACTCAAATATTTAAAGTGTTTGATAAATATTCATGACATAAACTACTAATCTTTGATGGTTGGTGTGATTGAAAAAGCATTGGCAAACAGGACTCTTTAGGAGGGTTGGCCCACATGCAGGGTGCTAGAAATAGAATGTTCCAGACATCAGAAATCAAGCACCATTTATCCTACAATTTAGCCTGGGCCAATTTAGCCTGGGCCAATCCCACTAATAATGCCCTGGTAAAGTTACCATGGCTGAGTCATGCCATTATGAAATTACTTAAATCTCTTTTTAAAAAGTGGATTTTACCTCAATTAGAGAATTTAAAAGCCTAGGCCACATACTCTCTTTTTTACAGCCCTTCAGAGTTTCTAATGGTGAAGAAGAACATCTGAAATTCAAATATGATCATGTCAATATTTGTCCTGAAAGGAAATTTTATAATCACTTCCACAAAGCTTCAGGCTTTCCTGGGACTGTGCAAAGGTTGAAATATTTACTGAATCATTTTCTTTCTTTCCTTTCTCTTTTCTTTTTTCTTTTCTTGTCTTTTCTTTCTTTTCTTTTCTTTTCTTCACAGTGGGATACTCCAAACCACAATTTTGAGTAGAATAGGAGAACTGTGGTGGATTTAGTCAGATCCCTTTTCCTGTATATCCATATAGTTTCCAGAAATGCCCTGGTATAAAACCTGTCTCTGTATTTCTTTACTTTTCTGCCAAGATCCTTTGTGTCCACAGCAAATAATGCATGAAGTCCTTGAAACTACTGAACTCATTAGTTGCAGGAGCAATAGACTGAGTGCAAATCGCAATTAGAGCACTACTGGAAAAAGAAATCAGTTATAAAGCAATTCTAAGTCCCCTTAACATGCCGGTGATATTAAATGCTTAATATAAAGTAAGCAAGGTCATTACCAACTTGGACCAATCATTTCGTAATTCCTGCAGAAGGTAAATGAGTTTAGCCAAATAATATCTTATAAACCAAGCTTTCAAAAGAAAATGACTATTAGGCTAAAAAGTCTGAAATTTTTACTATTGAATAAAATTAAAATCAGGCAACAAAAATTTCTTTGCCTAGCTTTGTTTGGTTCTCAGAAACCCTCCTTTAAAAAATTTAGTCAGTTAATAGATATTTTTTAAACATACACTCACATAAATATATATTCTACATGTGTTAAATATTAAGCCTAATATAAAGAAACAAAAATTTAAAATCGAATTCCTGCTTTAACATAGATTAATACTGACCTCTAAATTTATACAATTTTATTTTCAAGTTAGATATGATATTGTTTATATGTCTAACATCTCAAAAATAAGAAAACAGAGAATTAGAGCTTTCTAATAATATTTTAAAACAGAGAAATACATGTGGAATTAATGAGTTAGTCCTAGCCCTGATGATTATGAAGTCCACACATTTGTTTGGTAAATTCAAAGTATTATTATTTTGTGACAGATAGCAGTGAATTTTATGAAGTAGAAGACCACAGTTCAAAGAAATAAATAATGTTTAAATTAAATTAACTACAAAATGTGGCAGCATTTTTTCCAGTTAACATGATCTGTGCATGCTTTTTCTGAGGTTTTTGGGAGACTAACTTGCTGCTTACTTAATCTGCTCACTGTTTTTCATTTGAGGTTTCCAATTTTGAATCATGAGCACTTCAGGGTATTCATTTGTAGATGTCCTGAGAGGGCTGGATTTAGGATGTGTCCCAAGAAATAGATGTGGTATCTGCTTCCAGCAAGTGCCCCAGCATTACTAACCTGGAACTGTTCTTTTGCTAGTATCTACTTGGGTGGTTTTTGGAAAATACTGGTAGTAGAAAGTCAAACCTCAAATCTATCTGCTTACCAATTTTGGAAGCGATCCTTCCCCACGAAATTCCAGGTAAAAACGTGGAAACTTTTAGCTTCTTCTAATGATGGTGAACGGATTGTTTCTACACTGCCATTTCAACCAGGATGCAGTATTTTGAGGCCCAATACCAATGTACTATATTGTGAAGACTTAAAGGCTTCTCTTGCTCCTGTGTGGTTATTGAATTTCCGCTTGCAACCTACAGACCTTTTCTAACCCTATTCCCATCCCAAATGCAGCTATTGAATCTTCAGCTTCCTGGAATTTTCCCTTATTTTCTTGTGAGCTCAGCAACACATTTTAAAATTCTGTTTTCCCCAGCATTTCTGGATGTTTTGCTGCAGGAAGATTTTCTGGCTATGTACTCCACACATTGGCAGAAAACAAGATCTTAGCTGAAACAGTGAAATGCACTTAAGACAAAAAAATTAAATTAAAAAAACCCAAATTAACTTTCTGTTGCTAATCGTGTAACTCTCAAAATATGTTACTTTTCTAATTATTATTTCCTGAAAGAATAGCTACTACCATATAAGTGTTTTATTTATAAAATTAGGAAATTCAGTCTATATTGTGTACTACAATATATTGAACTTATATTGGCTTATAATAAAATGAGAAATTAAAAATAAATCAGGCTGTGTGTTAACATATGTTTAATGTAATATATGATGCACTTATTGAATACATGATATCAAAAGAAACCTATATACACCAAACTTTCTTAAAATGATTGGCCAAACATTTTAAGAAAATGTTTTGTCTTCTGTCTCCTAGTTATATCAATTACTGAGAAAGGAGTCCTGGAATATCCAACTACGTTTTTGGATTTGTCTACTTCTTTTTAATTTTATCAGTTTTTGCTTCATTTATTTTGAAGAATTGTAGTTAAGTGCAATAACTACTTAGGATTAAGTCTCGTTGAATTGAATCTTTCATCCTTATGTAACATACCTCTTTATCCCTCATAATGTTTTAACTCTGAAGTCTACTTTGTCTAATATAAATCTAGCTTTTCAAAAATTAGTGTCTGCATGTCATATGCTTTTTTCATTTTTACTTTCAACCTATCTATACTGAGTCATCAGACTTTTCTCCTAAAGGGTCAGATGACAAATATATTAGGTTTGTGGTCCATGTGGTTTGTTCCATAACTACTCAATTCGGCCATTGTAGCATGAAAGCAGCCAAAGCAATTTGTAAATGAATAGGCATGTCTGTGTTTCAATAGAAGTTTATTTCTAAGAACAAGTGGTTGGCTCATGAACCATAGATTACTGACGCCTAACCCACGTTGTCATATTTGGTGTAAATTTCTTGGATAAAGCATATAAGGAAGCAGTAGAAACTGAGATTTGTTTAAAAAAACAGCTTTATCATAGAATAAGCCACACATATTCAAACTGTATAATTTAAGTTTTAACATATAGAGACCCTTTATCACTACTGTATTAGTCTGTTCTCACACTGCCAATAAAGACGCACCTGAGACTGGGTAATTTATAAAGAAAAGAGGCTTAATGGACTCAGTTCCACATGGCTGAGGAGGCCTCACAATCATGGTGGAAGGTGAAGAAGGCAAAGGCATATCTTACATGGCAGCAGGCAAGAGCACTTACACAAGGGAACTGCCCTTTATAAAACCATCAGATCTCATGATACTTATTAACTGTCATGAGAACAGCTGAGAAAAACCTGCCCTCATGATTTAATTGCCTCCCACTGGGTGCCTCCCATGACATGGGATTATGAAAGCTACAATTCAAGATGAGATTTGGGTGGGGACACAACCAAACCATATCAACCACCATAATCAAGGTAATGAGCATATCATCATCCTCCAAATCATTGTGCCTCCCACCTCTTCCTGTCCCCCACCTGCCCCTAGGCAGCCATTGATCTGCTTCCTGTCACTCTACATTTGTTTCCATTTTATAGAATTTTATATAAATGACATCATCTAGTTATGTATTATTTTTGTCTGGCTTCTTTCACTTATATAATAACTTGAAGTTTATCCATGCTGATGAGTGCGTAATAGCGAACTCCATTTTATTACTGAGGAGTACTACATTGCATGGTTATGCCATAATTTATTTAACCATTCACCTGTTAGTGGGCATTTTGGCTATTTTTCATTTGGGGCTGTTACAAATAAGGAAACTTTAAATATTTGTGAACAAGTCTTTCACAAGATATACTTTCACTTTCATTTCTCTTTGGCACAAATACCTAGGGATGGGATGATTGGATCATACAGTATATGTATGTTTAAAATCTTAGGAAACTGCTAAACTGTTTTCCAAAGTGGTTATATCATTTTCCACTGCTATATTTAATGTGAATACAGATAGGGTTAGTTTTCCATCTATCATTATGCAATTTTTTTTCTTTTGGTTTCGTCTATTTTTCCTTCTCTCTTGCCTCAGCTTCTGCTCCCTTTTGAGTTAGGTGATATTTTCATGCTTCCATTTTATCTCCTTTTTCGAATCATCAGGTATATTTCATTTTACTATTTTAGTGATTAATTTGGGGTTTATAATACACATTTTAACTCATCACAATCTATCTTCAGGTGATATGATACAACTTCACGTTGTACTATAAGAATGATATAGTGGTATACTTCCATTTCCCTCTTCCAGATGATTGAGCTCTAATTGCCATGCAATTTATTTTTAACATGTTATAAGCTCCATATTACATAGTTAATATTTTTTAAGCTGTCATTTATAAATAATTTTAAGGAATGTATATCATTACCAATGTCTTTACCATTTTTATTGGTTTACATTCCTTTTTGTAGATCCACATTTCATCCTGGTCCAATTTTCTTTCTGTCAGACAGGTATCCTTTAACATTGCTGTAGAACAGACTTGTTGGCGATAATTTTTTTAAATTTTTTGTATGTCTATTTCAACTTCCTTTTCAAAAGATATTACCACTACATATAAAATTCTGGTTTAAAATTTTTGTTTTTCAATAATTGTGTTCTTGAAAAGAATAAGTGTTCTGTAATTGTTGGGTGCTGAATTCCATGTTTAGTTATAATTTTTTTATTTTACTCATTAGATATAATTTTTTATTGTACTTTAGGTTCTGGGGTACATGTGCAGATCATGTGGGATTGTTGCATAGGTACACACATGGCAATGTAAAGGTTTGCTGCCTCCATCCCCTCGTCACCTACATCTGGCATTTCTCCCCATGTTATCCCTCCCCAGCCTCCCCGCCCACCAGTGTCCCTCCCTTGGCTCCCCACAACAGACCCCAGTGTGTGATGCTCCCCTCCCTGTGTCCATGGGTTCTCATTGTTCAACACCCACCTATGAGTAAGAACATGCAGTGTTTGATTTTCTGTTCTTGTGTCAGTTTGCTAAGAATTATGGTTTCCAGATTCATCCATATTCCTACAAAGGACATGAACTCATCATTTTATCTCTGCATAGTATTCCATGGTGTATATGTGCCACATTTTTCTTGTCCAGTCTATCGTCAATGGGCATTTGCGTTGGTTCCAGGTCTTTGCTATTGTAAACAGTTCCGCTATGACCATACGTGTGCATTTGTCTTTATAATAGAATGATTTATAATCCTTTGGACATATACCCAGTAATGGGATTGCTGGGTCAAATGGAATTTCTATTTCTAAGTCCTTGAGGAAATGCCAAACTGTCTTCCACAATGGTTGAATTAGTTTATACTCCCACCAACAGTGTAAAAGTGTTCCTATTTGTCCACATCCTCTCCAGCATCTGTTGTCTCCAGATTTTTTAATGATCGCCATTCTAATTGGCATGAGGTGGTATCCCAATGTGGTTTTGATTTGCATTTCTCTAATAATCAGTGATGATGAGCATTTTTTGGATGTGTTTGTTGGCCTCATATATGTCTTCTTTTGAAAAGTGTCTGTTCATATACTTTGCCCAGTTTTGGATGGGTTTGTTTGTTTTTTTTCTTGTAAATCTGTTTTAGTTCTTTGTAGATTCTGGATATTAGCCCTTTGTCAGATAGGTAGATTGCAAAAATTTTTTCCCATTCTATTGTTGCCGGTTCACTCTAATGATTGTTTCTTTTGCTGTACAGAAGCTCTGGAGTTTAATTAGGTCCCATTTGTCTATTTTGGCTTTTGTTGCCAATGCTTTTGGTGTTTTAGTCATGAAGTCCTTGCCTATGCCTATGTCCTGAATGCTTTTGCCTCCTTAGGGTCTTTATGGTGTTAGGCCTTATGTTTAAATCTTTAATCCATCTAGAGTTAATTTTAGTGTAAGGTGTCAGGAAGAGTTCCAGTTTCTGCTTTCTGCACACTACTAGCCAGTTTTCCCAACACCATTTATTAAACAAAAATCCTTTCCCCATTGCTTGTTTTTGTCAGATCTGTCAAAGATCAGATAGTTGTAGATGTGTGGCGTTGCCTCCGAGGCCTCTGTTCTGTTCCATTGGTCTGTATCTCTGTTTTGGTACTAATACCATGCTGTTTTGATTACTGTAGGCTTGTAGTATAGTTTGAATCATATAGTATGATGCCTCCTGCTTTGTTCTTTTTGCTTAGGATTGTCTTGGCTATGCAGGCTCTCTTTTGGTTCCATGTGATGTTTAAGGTGGTTTTTTCCAGTTCTGTGAAGAAGGTCATAGGTAGCTTAAAGGGGTTAGCGTTGAATCTGTAAATTACTTTGGACAGTATGGCCATTTTCACAATATTGATTCTTCCTAACCATGAGCATGGAATGTTTTTCCATCTGTTTGTGTCCTCTCTTATTTCCTTTAGCAGTAGTTTGTAGTTCTCCTTGAAGACGTCCTTTACATCCTTTGTTAGTTGTATTCCTAGGTATTTTATCCTCTTTGTAGCAATTGTGAATGGGAATTTGCTCATGATTTGGCTCTCTGTTAGTCTATTATTGGTGTATAGAAATGCTTGTGATTTCTGCACATTGATTTTGTATCCTGAGACTCTGCTGATATTGCTTATCAGTTTAAGAAGATTTTGGGCTGAAATGATAGGGTCTTCTAAATATTACAATCATGTTGTCTGCAAATAGACAATTTGACTCCTCTTCTCCTAACTGAATACCTTTTTTTTTTCTTGCCTAATTGGTCTGGCTAGAATTCCAATACTATATTGAATAGGAGTGGTGAGAGAGGGCATCCTTGTCTAGTGCCAGATTTCAAAGAGAATGCTTCCAGTTTTTGCCCATTCAATATTATATTGGCTGTAGGTTTGTCATAAATAGCTTTTATTGTTTTGTGATATGTACCTTTGATACATAGTTTATTGAGAGTTTTTAGCATAAAGGGCTGTTGAAGTAAACGTATAACCACTGGACCTAAGAACTCAATAAATGTGTTTAACATCAGATAAACATGACTAACAACAGAGTGATTCCAGCAGCAAAGCTGGCGATATTGTCACTAAACTGCTGCTTCAGCATCCCTTAGCTTCCCTAATATCAGGAAAATAGGTGTTCACAGAGCCTGAGAAGGAATTATAGCCTGTGAATATATTGAGTGGCCCCCTCTTCCATAGAGGCTGGATGTAGAAAACCAGACAGGTAGTTATTTTCATGGTCGTTCTTGTTTTCTGTAGTGGTCACTGGGCTAGATTTATGTCTAGGACTGATCAAGTCAAAATTAGAGGAACTCAAGCACATGACTGAGAAAAATGAGTCCTGTCCTTAGAAACTTTCAATATTTTCTATGACAAGATACTTTATTGAGATATGCCATTCTGTTTTGTCATATCATAGCAAATTCTTAGCAAATATCAAAATAACATGTCCTTTCTTCCTCCATTTCCTCATAGTTAACTGATACTAATTTGTTTTCTGGCTTACAGTGGGATTGTTAATGACTTTCCTATTTCAGAGTCTGAACCAGAGACTCCAGGTCACAAGGCTTTTGTATGGGAATCTAGAGCAGGACTTGGCAAACTTTCTTAAAGAGACAGATGGTAAATATTTTAGGCACTTGGGACCAAGAAGAAATATCAAGGATATTATATAGGTACTTATATAACCATTTGGAAATACAGCTATTTTAAAACATTTAAAAATTTTGGTTACAAGCCATAAATAAACAGGTCCTTGCTGGATTTGGCCTTTGGTAGATCTCATAGTTTGTCAACCCTTGATTGAGGAGGATTCAAGTGCAGTTTTCCTTAGGAGCATCTTTCCTTGGGACCGAAGAGAGGAGGACAGTGTTGGTGAATTCCAAGAGTGTGCAGGAAGCCAAGTTCCACTTCTGTGAAATACCTAGGTTTGACAGTACCTTTGATGGATGGGCTAGTGAATGGATTCAAAAGGGATGGAGTGGGAAGCAGACACCAAGGACAGTGGCCTAGGGAGCCACTGACAGAGCTCTGTGTGTCCTGGCTTAGCACCAAGTTGGCGAAACCAGGTACATTTAAATGGACTAGGAAGCTTTGGGCAAAGAGCTTGGGCTTCCCTTCCTGGAGGACAGCCCTGATGCCATGAAGCTGAATGACCACTGCTCAATTTCACTGGATTACATAAGCCATTTGGGACTCTGGACAACCAAGGTGAAAAGATGACTCCTCAATTAAGACAGATATTGGCTACTCCATCATAGTTCTTGGAACACTCAGAACCAAATTTAATCTGATTTAAGAAAAAATAATAATATCTTATGCACCTGCATATTGTAGGAAGAAAATCTACTGTATACCATGAATTGACACCATATTTTTAGAACCAGCAAACTGCTAATTTAGAAGCAAGATAAGTTATAAGCAAGCTTGTTATATTGTCCAGAGTTCATGAACTATTTCATAGCTGGGGCAATTAGCACAAATGAGCAAAACTCACAATACTTTCTCTGGTTTTCCCACTCTCTGTCTCCTACAGAATAAAAGGGGCATTATAAATCTTAAATAACAATATCATATTATGGTATAAAAGTGTCACGCAGCTTCTCACGGAATTACAGGGAAGGAAGAGTCAACCCTTTTATTGTCAAAGACAACTGTCAGCTTCTGCTCTGGTGGATGCTTCCGTTGCTGGGCTTTATTATTTTTCTTACCCTTGTTGAAAATGCACACTCCTCTATCACAGCCTTCTCAGGCGCTTGGTAGATTTTGCCATGGAGACTACAGTGGCAGCTTGATACCTGGTGTGTGAAATAACATGTCAGTATCCAACCTTGCTCAGCAATGAGAATTGGCTTTTCTAGGAGGCCAAATTCTCTAGAGTCAGTGCCTTCGGCTGAGAGTGGATAAATATATAGATGAAAAGAGCCTTTATCGCTCCTATTCCCTATCTATTTGATTGTATATTGTGTTGTTTTGATTTACAGTCCACCCTCAAATTCCTGGTTTGGTAGTATCTATTATCTGTGGTTGTCACTTGCAAGAATTGAACTTTATTTTCTTTACTGCTCTTATGTACCGGTGGTGGGTGAGAAATGGCCTTCTTTGTGCTTTCATTTTCACAGGCTATCCATAAAAAAGTTGACAGGGAAGTCCCTCAAATGCACATATGTAGTGTGCATAACACAGAGGGGAAAAAAAGAGCCTGAAAGAAAAAATAATGAATAGACCTTGAGCATTGAAATAAAAAGAAATAAGCAAAACATGCTGAAGTCAGGTTTTTGCAGTTAGAAACAAAGGGAGGTTAAAGAAATGTCAAGATACCTGGCTCCACTGCCACTTTCTATGTTAATTAATATTTCAGAAATGAATATCTTCATGTTTAAAACAGTGATTATAATTCCTCCCCTACCATTTTATTTTGAAAATTAGATAGCACGCAGTACACAGCACTTTGAAAATGCTCTGCTAGCTTTGTCCAGCTAATAATTAGATAGCACATTTAAACTGAGTCACTGGAGAATGTTTAATTGTTGGACTCTACAAAGCTGAGGATAAAGTTTAGGGAGTTATAAGGGATAATGTAGCAGCCCAGGGCTAGCAACAGTGAGGACTCATTACCATTCCTAGCCTTGAGCTGGTAAGAAGTGGTTACCAGTCCTGAGGAGGGTAGGTGTGGAAGAGCTCACCTATCAGGAGCTGAGAGTGGTAGAGAGATCCAGTGGACCCTTGGCAACTTAGCAAGGAGATCGGCAGAAAAATACCCCAAACTCGCTCACTTCGTGTGTCCTGATCTGCTTGTGTCCTGCGCCATTCTTATCACTACCTAAATTAGCAGTCAAGTCAGAGAGCAAGGATGGCTGTTGATGCAAAGGTAGGAGAGAAAGGCAGAGAGCAGATGGAGGGGGCAAGTGAAGACATTCAGAATGGCAACAAAGATGGCCTTCTTTCATTCCTTTCATGCCTAGCACTTAAGAGTTTTGGGTAGGTGGACATATATATATATATATATATATATTTGGCTTTTTAATAATGGCCATTCTGATTGGTATGATATGATATCTTATTGTGGTTTTGATTTGCATTTATCTAATGATTAGTGGTGTTGAGCTTTCTTTCCTATGCTTGTTGGCCACATGTATGTCTTCTTTTGGTAAGCACCTGTTCATGTCCTTTGCCTACTTATATAATTCAGGGATTCATGTGCAGGATATGTAGATTTGTTACATAGGAAAATGTGTCATGGGGGGTTGTTGCACCTATTATTTCATCACCCAGATGTTAAGCCTAATATCCATTGGTTGTTTTTCCTGATCCTCTGCCTCCTTCCACCATCCACTCTCCAGTAGGCCCCAGTGTGTGTTGTTCCCCTCTAGGAGTCTGTGTGTTCTCATCATTTAGCTCTCACTTATGAGAACATGTGTTATTTGGTTTTCTGTTCCTGCATGAATTCTGTTCCTCCTTAGCTGGAAGCTAAGGATAATGGCCTCCAGCTCCATCCATGTCCGTGCAAAGGACATGATCTCATTTTTTTTTTCTGTGGCTATGTAGTATTCCATGGTGTATATGTAACACATTTTCTTTATCCAGTCTATCGTTGGTGGGCATTTGGGTTGATTCCATGTCTTTGCTATTGTGAATAGTGCTCCAATGAACATATGCATGCATGTGACTTATAAGAGAATTATTTATATTCCTTTGGGTATATACCTAGTAATGGGATTGCTAGGTTCAATGGTATTTCTGACTAAATAGGTCTTTTAGGAATCACCACACTGTCTTCCACAATGGTTGAACTAATTTACACTCCCACCAACAATGTGTAACTGTTTTTTTTCTCCACAACCTCATCAGCATCTATTATTTTGTTGGATTTTTAATAATTGTCATTCTGATTGGTGTGAGATGGTATCTCATTGTGGTTTTGATTTGCATTTCTCTAATGATTAGTGATATTGAACTTTCTTTCATATGCTTGTTGGTTGCATGTATGTCTTCTTTTGATAAGTTTCTGTTCATGTCCTTTGCCCACTTTTTAATGGAGTTGTTTGTTTTTTTTCTTGTAAATTTTATTTGAATTTCTTATTGATTCTGGATATTAGACCTCTATCAGATGCGTAGTTTGCAAAAATTTTCTCCCTTTGGAAGATTATCTGTTTACTCTATTGATAGTTTATTTTGCTGTACAGAAGCTCTTTGGTATAATTAGATCCCATTTGTCAATTTTTCCTTTTGTTGCAATTGCCTGTGACATCTTCATCATGAAATCTTTGCCTATGTTTGTGTCCTGAATGGTATTGTCTAGGTTATCTTCCAGGGTTTTAACAGTTTTGAGTTTTACATTAAGGTCTTTAATTCATCCTGAGTTAATTTTTGTATATGATATAAGGAATGGGTATAGTTTCAATTTTCTGCATAGGGTTAACCAGTTCTCCCAGCACCATTTATTGTATAAAAATTCCTTTACCCATTGCTTGTTTTTGTCAGATTTGTCAAAGATCAGATAGTTGTAGGTGTATGGTCTTAGTTCTGGGTTCTCTTTTCTGTTCTATTGGTCTATATGTCTGTCTCATACCAGTACCATGCTGTTTTGGTTACTGTACCTCTGTAGCATATTTTGAAGTTGGGTAGTGTGATGCCTCCAGCTTTGTTCTTTTTGTGTAGAATTGCTTTGGCTATTCAGATTCATTTTTGGTTCCATATGAACTTAAAATCTTTTTTTCTAGTTCTGTGAAGAATGTCAGTGGTAGTTTAATGGGAATAGCATTGAATCTGTAAATTGCTTTGGGCAAGATGTCCATTTTAACAATATTGATTCTTCCTATCTGTGAGCATGGAATGTTATTGCATTTTTTGTGTCCTCTATGATTTCTTGGAGCAGTGGTTTGTAGTTCTTTTTGTAGAGATCTTTCCATTCCCTTGTTAGCTGTATTCCCAGGCATTTTATTCTTTTTGTGGCAATTGTAAATGGATGTTCTTTCATGATTTGGCTCTCAGCTTGGCTGTTGTTGGCATATAGAAATGTTAGCAATTTTTTCACATTGATTTTGTATCCTAAGACTTGCTGAAGTTGCTTATCAGCTTAAGAAGCTTTTGGGCTGAGATGATGAGGTTTTCTAGATATAGAATCATGTCATCTACAGAGATAGTTTGACTTTCTCTCTTCCTATTTGAATGTTCTTTATTTCTTTCTCTTGCCTGATTTCTCTTCCAGAGCTTCCAATACTATGTTGAATAAGAGTGGTGAGAGAAGGCATCCTTGTCTTATACTGGTTCTTAAGGGGAACATTTCCAGTTTTGCCCATTCAGTATAACAATGGCTGTGGGTTTGTCATATATGGCTCCTATTATTTTGAGGTATTTTCCTTGAATACCTAGTTTATTGAGAGTTTTTAACGAGAAGCGATGTTGAATTTTATCAGAAGCCTGTATATTTTCCCCAGATAGTCACTCATCTTCCGTGTTCTTCATTTTCACGGAGCATCTAGAGTAATCTTATTAACTTGTAAATCTGATCTGATCTCTTCTCTTCTCTGCTTAAAACTGCCACCCATTTGCCATTGAAAGCCAAGTGTAATCCATCCGTGTCAACCTCTATGTTCTTACCCAAGCCACTTTCTTCCTGGCTCCCAACCTCAAGTCATACCTCCCACACGTCTTCCCTCCCTTCTTTAAAAGGCCACACTTATGTCCACTCTAGGGCCTTTGTTCTCAACACTTTATTCATGGTTTTCCTAGAGTTGTTCAAATATCTGTTCCTTCTTATCTCTTAAGGCTATAGCTTAAATACTCTGTTGGCAGAAAGCCATTTGTGACTATCCACTCTAAAGTATCCCTCATGGCAGACACTGTTGGCTTTCTACCCAATATTTTATCTTCTCTTGGCTTTCAAATGAACAAAACTGCATCTTTTCACTGGACAGGTCACTACCCAACTTAAAGACTACCTTTCACATCCTCTTGCAGGCATGTAAGACCAACTGACTTAGCTCAAAGTAATGAGATGTGAGAATAAGTGTCCTGTAGGAATACTAGGCAGTCTTCCAGAGCGATGAGTTATTTCCTTGTCCTTATTATTGCCTATCTTGCTGCTTGGAACAGAAATGTGATGGCTAGAATTCTTCAGTCATCTTGAACCATGAGGACAAGGTTGGTAACTTAAGGATGAATTAAAGACTAAGAAGCTGGAAAGATGCAAGATTCCTCATGATCAGGCCTGAGCTTTTCAGCTGTGAAATATTTGTTCAATGAGTTTAAAACATTATTGGGTGTTCTTTTTTCCTATCTCTTTTTCTTGAAGCTCCAATTCTTCACATTATTTCTTCGTTTATTTTTTTCATTGTATTTACCACTATCTCAAATCATCCCATTTATGGATTTGTTCAGTTATGCATCACTTTTCTCCCCTCACTGGAGGACAAGGCTAATATCAGTCATACTCACTATGTTATCTCCAGCCCCTAAAACAGTACCTGATGCAAAACATAGGCATTCAATAACTACCTTGAATTAATGAATAATTTTTCTTTACCTTAGCTTTACTGCAAATAGGAATGTTTACCTTTGAGTCCAATTTTCTTAATGATTTTCTTGTTCTCTATTGGAATGGTTACAGTGAAGAACTCAGCCACTATGACTGTTCAGAATCAATGTAAAAAAGTATTCTAAAGTGGAGTGACTTTATATTTGCTTCACTGAAAGGCCAGGACTCTGTTGGAACCTAGGACCTAAAACTAATGTAGTCATATACTGTCACTGTATCAATTGGCAGCCAGAAATTAAATGTCTGTATTAAGTTGGTCTTACATCTTTTACAAGGATCAATTTGGGACTTTTTAAATATAGATTCTTAGAGGAGGAAACTGCTAATAAAAATCTACAACAACTGCCTGAAGGTCAATACACATGTACATTTAGGATTTAATCCTGTGCGGCTCTTTTGCAATAATTAATACTATGGGGATTTTTTTCCTTCAAGATAAAATATTTCTGTAACTCTTAATGAGTATACTCTGAAACTTGTCTACAGTGCAGTCTTTTCAACCCCATAATCATGTAATTCAACTCTTTGTTCACTCAATTTCATTTTTAGTCTTCTGGTGGCAATGAGGGAAGGAATGTGTATTTGTTGATTGTTTCTGAGTCAGAGGCTCTTTAATTGTCTGGATTGCTCTAGCTAATTTGGTTTGGTTTCGGTTTGCCCCCACAAACTATAGGGGCTATTGACAGAGGTGCTTTGGATGTGGATTTGTGAATGTGGCTGGATTCTCAATCTATACCCTTCATTAATATATATTTAGAGGTATATTTATAATAAGATTTGCAAGAGCTAACACTTACTTAGCATGTATTAGGCACTCGTCTAAACCCATTTCATATGCTGTCTAACTCAACCATTTTACCAAGAGGTACTATTTTCATCTCTCATTTTACAAATAAGAAAATTAAGGTAAAGAGAGGTACCTGAAAAAAGCTGGTCAAGGTCATAAGGAAAACAAGTAGCAGAGCTAGGTTTTCAACTCTGGTCTATGCTCTCCATTACCACGCTATCATTCCGTCTAAAACTAAAATCTTACTTTGTGAAACACTTTTATATGTGAGACCTTATTTGATTATTAAAAAGCTATGTTTAGGAGAGCAAGACAGACAGTAATGTCTTCATTTTAAGAAATCAGACGTGGAGATACCAAGAAGTCAAATGTTTTACTTATGGTCATAGAAAATTCAGGATCAGTGCCTATAGTGGGACCAGCAGAAACTTTCCAGCCAGTTAATCTGTGTCAAATGTAGGCTCTGTTCTTACTGGTTGTGTGCTTGGAATGTCATCTTACCTCTTTGAGCTGTAGTTTCATCATCTCATCACCCATACAATGAGATGTAGAGCAGGGTTTCTCCATCTTGGTGCTATTACCATTTGCGCTGGAGATAATTATTTGTTGCGAGGAGCTGTACTGTGTGTTTTAGGAAGTTAAGCAACATTCCTGGCTTCATTTATTACATGCCAATAGCATAACCTTTTCCACCTTTTCACCCCCAGCTATGACAACCAAAATGTCTCCCAGTATTACCAAATGTCACCTTGGGGGTAAATAGCCCCTAGTTGAAAACCGCTATCTCTGCCTCACAGTGTATTTTCAGGTATTAAAGACAATACATATAAAGTGATGGGTGCATAGTGTGTCCTTTGTGAATGTGAACTAGTATTAATTATACTTGAGCTCATCTCATTCTTTGACCAGTCTTTTTTCCATATTAATAAGGACAGCACTTTCACAGATTGTTGGAGTCATCAAATGAATCAGTGTATATGAAAACAACTGGTTGTTACTTAAAACTCATGTGCCATATTTGAAGCAAGATTAAACTCTGAAGCATAATACATGAATTGAAATGCTTCATTCTTTGCAATGCTCAAGTCAATATTCCATGTTGCACTTGCTTAAAGCAATAGTAAGTCCAGAATATACACACATGTACACACACCCAGCGCCAAGCTAATTCTCTTGTTCACATTATGGGCACAAGTCTTGGCTCTGGACTGAGTACTGCTTCTTTTAATTACAATTACAGTGGTTTCTAGTTTATCTATTATTAGATATTTCAGTTCTATGGAAACCAAAAGCTCTTGATCAGTTTTTCAGATTCACTTCCTATCATAGCTTCCCATCATAGCTTCCCAAGAGGCGTTTTTACACAGAGCCGTCTATCTGCCTTTGGTCATTGTAGGATTTCAGGCAAAGACTGTTGCAAAGTATTGATCCTGGTCTAGCTATTTCTGGTCTCCTTTCTCTACCAGTAGTTGAACAAAATAAATAAGGACAGTTTGTGTCACAGGGAAAGATGGAAGAGAAGACCTATCTAGCAGCACCTTTTGCTGACAGAGCAATTGGAGACTCCATTCAGCAGCCTAAAAAAGTTTTGAGTAGGTTATTTTTTTTTCCCACAACTTTCTGTTGTAACAGCAGTGTCTCTGTTTGAATACCTTCAAGGCTCTTTTCACTTCCCATTTATTTAACAGACAAAGTCAGAAGGGATCCCCAACTGCACTGGCATCATTCCTCGTGGATTTTCCATTTCTATACTTTGCCATATGAAGAAACAAATGAAAGCACCCATGCCCAAAACATTTTAATAGTTTGCATCATAGACAAAGAAAACCTTGCCAAGGTGCGGGCATTTCTGGCTTGCCTCTGCTCCTCAACAACCCTCATTTAAAATATTTTTATATGTTCCCTATTTTATTCCTTACAAATGTCTGTCCCAAATTGGTCCTTTGGTAATTGCAGTCTCTTCCTTTCTGCTGGCTCCTTTTCTCTTATTATCCAGTTGTTTAATTCTAATTCCTAGAATGTCACTCACTTCTAACCTTTTGAAATTTAGCCTCCACCTTAATCATCCTACTAAAATTGATCTCTCAAAGGCTATCAGTTAATAGACTCCTACATATAGCCTGAAGTCTGCCGAAACTGAGTCATCCACCATTCCCTTTGCGTGGTATCTTACATCTGCAACTTTTCCTAGAGTGTCAGTACTGTCCACATGCTTATATTGCATTCTAATTCACCAAGACTGTCATTAGCTGCCAGGGTTCCTTTGTGCAAATTAGAAAATGACAGCTCCTTCTCTAAGTCAATGGTTCCCAAACTATGGATCCCAGTACTAGCAGTATCAGTTTCACTTGGGAACTTTGTAGAAATGCAAATTTTCAGCCCTACTTGGACCTACTGAATCTAAAACCTTAGGGGTAGAGACCAATAATCAGCTTTAACAAGCCCATTGAGTGATTCTGATGGATGCTAAGGAGGGAGAACATTGCTCCAGGTGAATGGTGCCAGAGTTGCCAACAGGAGAGGAAGGTGGGATTTCAGCTTCTGTTGGCACCCCTTAACCAGGCTCCCTCAGTGGAATGGTCCTCCCTTACCTCTGCAGATACATACAGCCTGCCTAATACATTTTACTTATTACTCCAATAGACATTAAAATTAATATTTTAATAGACCCAAGAAGAAAAACCGTAAAAGGATCATCATAAATATTGGAAAGCATTTTATAAAATGTATACATTTCTTTTTCAAAATAAAAATTTACAGTAAAATAGGAATAAATATTTTCTAAAGACATTACTTTACAATATAGATTCTGAAATAAGTGAAGATAAGACACCACTATATTTTTACCGAGTTTTGAAGATGCTAGCCCTTATCATTAGACAAGAAAAAAGAATGATGTATTAAAATTAAGAATAAAGGGACAAAGTTACTATTTTCAGTTAGTATAATTTTATGTCAGGAAACAAAGATTAATTTTACAAATTAAGTAATGCTACTGGTTACAACATTAGCACATACAAATCAATAGCTTTCCTATGTATAAGCAATAACTATTTGAGGAAAAATTGACAAGCTGTGGTCTGAGCACCAAATCCAGCAAGCTAAGGATGGTTTTTACCATCCTTAATTTTTCTTTTTTTTTGAGACAAGGGTCTTGCTCTGTTGCCCAGGCTGGAGCACAGTGGCATGATCCTAGCTTACTGCAGCCTCAAACTCCTGGACTCAAGCAATCTTCCTGCCTCAGACTCCTGAGTAGTGGGGACCATAGACGTATACCTCCATACCCATTTTTTTGTTGTCGTTTCTTCTTGTTTTGTAGAGACACAGTCTTGTTATGTTGCCTAGGGTGGTCTAGAGCTCTTGGCCTCAAGCAATTTTCCTGCCCCTGCCTTCCAAAGTGCTAGGATTACAGGTGTGAGCTACCGTGCCCAGCCCCTAAGTGGTAGAGTGATTATAAAACACACACACTCACATACGTATGTGACAGAGTCCTGAAAAAACTGCAACATTTACTATCTGGACTTTACAAAAAAAAATGTGCCGACCCCTGATTCAGAGAATATGATGTTCATATTTTGTAACAAAAAGCAATAAGAATATCTAGGAAGAAACGTAAGAAATGCGTACTATTTAAATAAAGAAGACATAAAAATCAGATTGAGGACTAAAAAGAAAACTTGAATAATTGGAAAATAGAAGATTTTTGTTTTTGAGTAAGAAGACCCAATGACATCAGTTCTTTCTAATTACATTTGTAATCCCAACTACTCAGGAGGCTGAGTAGTTTATCTATTTAATCCATAACATTAATTAATTTTGATTTAAATTTTGAGTTAGGCATATTTTATCAAAAAATCATAAAAGCCTGTCTCATGTTTTAAATGTCACAAATATACCAAAATCCAATAAATGTACTGATCCACCTCAGACATCTCCTCAGACTCCAGATGCATGTGTCCAACTCCCTACTTAATATCTTCAATCAGGTGATGAAAGATATTGTAGAAGAACACATCCAAGCAGAGCCCTGACTTTCCCCAAGTAACTCCACCTGCAGCCTTCCTTAACTCATTTAGTGGCAATTCCAATCATCCATTGGTTTAGACCAAAAATATCCTTAGAGTTTTTAAAGATTTCTTTCTTTTTCTAGTACTCTACATCTAATCAGTCACAAAATACTTACAATTTTACCTCGAAAATATATTCAGACTCTGTCTACCTCTTATAACCTCCCCTGCCATCACTCTGGTCCAAGCTACCATCATCTCTCTACCTGGATTACAGCTGCCGTCTATCAACTGCTCTCTTCTATCTGCTGCTACCTCACAGTATTCTCTTAAAAGAGCAGTCAGGTCATTTCTATTATTTTTTATTTTAATTTTTTATTATTATGGGATAGGGAATGAAGTCTTGCTGTCACCCAGGCTGGAGTGTAGTGGGTGCAATCTCGGCTCACTGCAACTTCTACCTCCTGGGTTCAAGCAATCCTCCTGCTTCAGCCTCCCGAGGGCTTGGGATCACAAATGTTCATCACCACGCCCAGCTAATTTTTATATTTTTAGTAAAGACAGGGTTTTACTATGTTGGCCAGACTGGTCTTGAACTCCTGGCCTCAAGCAATCCACCTGCCTTAGCTTCCCAAAGTGCTGGGATTACAGGCGTGAGCCACCATGCCCAGCTTCATTTCCTTTAAAACCTAAGGCATATCATGTCATTCTACTGGACAAAATATTCTCCTAGTTTCCCACATTGGGCAGAGTACAAACCAGCATCTCTGCAATGGCCTTCAATGTCTGACACCATCTGGCCTCCATCCCTCTCTGAACCTGGATCCTGATGCTCTCTGCTCCCACTTTTTCACTTTAGACCCATTGACATCTTTGTTATTTTTCTAAGAAACAAGGTACATACTCATATCAACAACTTTGTGCCTCCTCTTTGTTCCACATAAAATATTCATCCCCCAAATAGCTAATTTTGCCTCCTTGAAATCTCACCTCAGTGATGCCTCACTTAAAACCATGCCTCCAGGGCCCCTGGCACCCTGCTTTCCTTTGCCCTTCTCTAGTTTTCTCCAAGTTCTAATTACCTATAGATTGTCTGTGTCCTCTTCCAAAAATATAGGCTCCACAAATGCAAGGACTTTTTCTGTTTTGTTTTCTACCATATCTCCAGGGCCTAGAATGGTGTATGGCACATGGTAAAATTTTCAATAAATAGTTGCTGAATGAATGAGGAATATGTGGGAAAATTCTGTAAAACAGTATTAAGGAGAATTAGCTTTACCAAACAAGAGGAATTACAAAACTATGCTATATAAAATATTTTGTACGACACAGGAGTATCAGTTTCAATGTAACTGAAGAAAATGAAAAACTAGAACCAAATACAAGTAGAAATTTAGTACATGGTAAATGTGGCATTTTAAGCCAATGGGAAAGAGATGTAAAATTCAAGAAAATGTTTGGGAACAAATTGAAAGAAAAATCAAGCTGGGTCTTTATTTCTCTTTCCAAGATAAACACAAAACTTTGAAAATTTTTGAAAAGAATTTGAAGGCTTTTAAAAGTATATATTCTGGTGGTGATTCAGGCAGAAGCAGGCAGAGAAGCATGGCTGACAGAAAAATAAACAACAACAACAAAAATAAGCCTTCCAGATGTGCAGCAAAGCTTCTAGAGTGGGAATAGAAACACATTCAGAGCTCTCAAAATGAACTGGAGAAATTACCAAGTGTGCAAGAGGGAGAAATTTTGAATTGTCCAGAGGATAAGATAACTAATGAGACCTTATCCATTTCTTTACTCTGTTTCTTACTTTGACAAGGTCTCACTCTGTCACCCAGGCTGAAGTGTAGTGACATTATCTCAGCTCACTACAGTCTCAACCTCCCAGGCCCAAGCAACCCTCCTACTTCAGCCTCCCAGAGGACTGGGATTACAGGCATGAGCCACCGTGCCTAGCTTTTTTCCAGCTTCATTGAATTATACTTGAGAAGTAAAAAAATTGTATGTACAAGAAGGGTACAATGTGATGTTTTGAGGTATGTATATAGACATTGTGAAATGACTATTGCAATGAAGCTAATTAATATACCACCTCACATAATTAACTAGTGTATGTGTATGTGTGGTAAGAATACTTACAATCAAACTTCTTGAACTCCTGACCTCAGGGGATCCACCCACCTCGGCATCCCAAAGTGCTAGGATTATAGGCGTGAGCCACAGCGCCCGGCCCACAATCAAACTTCTTAGCAAATGTCAAGTATACAGTGTGGTATCATTAGCTACAGTCACCATGCTGTACAGTAGATCACCAGAGCTGATTCATTTCTAATGTCTGAGTCATTTTCCAGTACCAGAGCCTTTGGTCAATAGTTTCATAAAAGGTATATGAGGAGAAGGTCTCATTAAACAGGATTTATATGCAAAGTGGATTTTGACTACATTTAGAACTAATGCTTAGAAATAACTAACCTGAATCGGAAAGCAGTCCTTTCTCTGAAAGAATAACTTTCTTATCTCTGAGCAAAAAAGCTTTGCTAATTAATATCTTAAGGACTGCAGTTTCCCATTTACTGGTCAGCAAAATGAAGTTAATTTTCCATCATTGAGGATGAAGCCATTCAAGGGAAACCACAAATACTCTGGCCTCTGGCCTTCTTGGGAGAATCAAACGAAACAACTGGCTTTCTAGAGAAGTGCTAATGTCAGTAACCGGGGGCTACTATGAAAGTGACAAACAAATCAATTAGCTTGATGTAGAGCACGACCTTAGGCTCTGAAACAGAGAGACTTCTGAGAACTGCCAGATGAGCCTCCTTCTGTGAAAAGCAGAGTTTTTGGAAAGAGCCAGGCAGGCATAGGTTCTAATTCTGGCTGTGACACTCAATACTTCTGTGGCTGCAGGCAAGTGGCTACCTATCCACTGGACTTCTGGAAATATTAGACAAAATAGAATATTCAATTAATTAACCTCTATTTATTTAGTGCTTTCTATGCAGCTGACGTGTTTGGTGCTAGGAACACAGCGATGAGCAACAGAAAAGAACTTTGTGGAGAGTTCACATATTCAGATATTTCACAAGTAAACAAATAAATGGTATAATTATGGATGGGGGCTAAAATCATGAAATAGAGAATAACTGCTTAGGAATAGTAGGGGCACCACCTGACATAGTATAGCTGTAGCTCTGCTTAGCATATTCCAAGCAGAAAAAGCTGTAAGTGGAAAGATGCCCTGAGGAGACAAGAGCTTGCCACATGGAAGGAAACAAGTGTGGCTGGAACATGGGGAATGAGGCACAGAGTGGTGTAAAATGCAGTTATTGAGGCTGACACTGACTGACTCCCATTCTGCCCTTGTTTGCTCCTGACAATAGCTTTGATTACCTTGCATTAGGCTGGCCATGTGACACAGCTGTAGCCAATGAGATGAGGCATAATTCCCAGGGGAGAGCCTTTCTTTCTGAATTGAAAACAGTATCAAACTCTTACATTTGCCTTTTATGCTTCTTTCTTCTTGCTTGGAGCAGCAATGTAGTATCTGGAGATGCAGCAACCATCTTATGACCATAAAGACAAAAACTCCATGATCAAGAGAGCATAGAAGAAAGACAGAAGGGGCCTGGGTTCTTGGATGAGTCTCTTGATTATCTGCTTGGACTTCCTACTTTAGAAAAAACTATTACACAAGAAAAGTTGGTTTCTTCATTTACTGACTCATTTTGTTGAATTTTCTTTTACCTAACACATAACCACTATTCCTAGTTATAGAGGTTAACAGATGACAGACCAAGCATGGCAAGCAGTGTAGAATTTAGGAGTTATAAGTAACCAATTACATTCAATGGCACACTTTAGGTTTTCGATAAATGATTATTGCTACTATTAAAATGGCAATATTTACATATTTGATACTTATTTAGAAAATAAAAATCTTAGGCCAGATTTTCTACAAATATTTCTACTACAAATATTTTTTTTCTCTAAAGTCTTCTGTATTCTTTTCTCTAAAGCAAAATCTCAGAAAATTACCCGTAATGTACATTGAATCAACACTAGTGCATCATGCTACATTAGGTGCCAATGATTAAACTGACACCATCTGGACTGAAACATGTTGTCTTTGCCTGATGTCAAAAGAGCAAAGACAGCAGAACTCATATTCAGTGTGCTGGAAACTTCTAAGTATCAATCCGCAGAAGGCTGCTGAGGTTGAGAAAGTACAATCCTAATAGTCACAAATAACTCAGAGTCCTGGCATTGGCCAGTAAGCCTGAAGGAAGAAACAAACAGCTTACAGTCTCAGGAGGTATAACTTCCTAACAGGTGAGAAGTGAAAAATTGGCACCTCTCTTCTGCTCCCCAGCACAGACAATCCTCAAATGGAATGCTATTTGGGTATTTTAAACTGTCTATTTGGGTATTTTAAGGTACCTTTAACTGTAAGGTACTTTTAACTCAATCCTCAAATGAGAAATGGGATAAAGTGGAAATCTGAACCTCCATAGTTGTAATGTGAGGCCCCTAGCAACTTGCATCAGAATTATCACCAGGCTGTGATATATACAATACAATGTAATATACATATATAATTTGAAGGTTTAGATGCAGTGGCATAGGAGAATATCTGCAGAAGATTCTCTTCCATCTCTCATCTGATCAAGAATAGCTATAGAAATATTACTTGTAAGTTGTAAGATCCATAAAATAAGTTTACAAAAACTGAAGTTTCTTCATTGGACAGCATAAATATATACATACATATGTATATGCACACAGATATGTATGTATACCTATTTAATGTATGTATATGTTACATTTACATAGATATAGATACCTACATGTGTGTATGTGTATATATATTCATGCATACATATATTTACAAGTATCATAAATTCACCTCTGTAAATTACCAAAGATGGCGGCAGATGTTGTTTAACATAAGTTTGAGAATAAAATTCTGCTGAGATAAAAGTTATCTGTATAATTAAGTAAAAATCATCATGGCAGTGGGCCCCAAGTCCAAAGAAGGTGAGAAAGGAAGACTCATGGGTAGATAAAGTAAATATGACCCTACCTGGAGTCTAATATCTGGAATTCAAGACTCGGAAAAATCACTTTATCATCTCACCCATGCCCAACCAAGTGGGTTAAAACTTCAAAAACACCCCTCTACCTTGAAATTTCCCTGGAAACACCCTACAATCAATTCACCTGCCAATGAGCCTGATGTGCTGCTTGTACTTACCCCATCACAAGGAAAAGATCCTCCATGTGAAAGCTACAAGGGTGTTGGGTAGAAGGGACAATGGCCACCTGTACAGAAGCCACCATGCCTCTTTCTCTGTTCTCCGCCACCTTTAGTCGCCCTGGGGCAAAGCTGTCTAGTGTTGACACATGGTAATTTTGAAAATCAGACTCCAAACAGGCTCCTATGCATTTGTACATAAGGATATATTACACATGTGTTTATACACTTTATGAAATGACTTATTATGAATATGCAGTATGCATAAGAAACTCACCAAAATCTTGCTTCCTGCTGACTTGCTAGCTAGGAAAGCTGAGCTTTTTGGAATTTTAAAAAGCAAACTAATTTGCAAAATAGATAACAAGGGCTTCCACATGATTCTCAAGTTTAACTTTCAATTTACAAGGCTTTCATCTGTCCTCACTTTTCATCTGCCCTTCTTATCTTCAACATGATTTGAACCTAAACAGTTCTATCAGCGTGAAGATTCTGAAGAATTGCCTAAAGCCTTCCCAAAAGTACAAAACTGTTTATTTGGGTATTTTAAGGTACTTTTAACTGTAAGACAATGGTCTCTGGACATCTGCCATAGATCATATGGATTAGTGAAATTCATTCAGCTCAGGCATAACCTGAAATATGAATAGTAGCGGTAGTAATGGTAATAGTCACAGCAGTAATAGTTACCATGTTGATCACTTTACATACATTTTCTCACTAAATTATTTTTACATTCTGCAAGATCGTCATTTAAAAGCTGATAAAACTGGCTCAGATTTATCAAACCACATAACTAGTACATGTCAGTGACAAAAATGAACCCAGGTTCATCTCACTTCACACTTCATGCTCTTACCTCCCTCTCTACATTGTTTCTAGAGAGACAAATCATGCTAGCTTGCAGGTTGCACAAAAGATATTGTGGAAACCACTGGACGAAGATTATTGGTGCCTTTACCTACAGATGCTGAAGCCACAGCTCAGAGGGATCCAAGAGTAGACAGGCAGGTTGAAACACTGATACAGGAGAACAATACACCCTCCTTGAAGCACAGTGCAGCTAAGACACTTCAGTGGCAGAAAGACACACTGGCATATGTGGTAATGAGATAGACTGACTCAAAGCAGGAAGAACTGACAACCACTGGGGAAAATAGCAAAATAAAGTGACATTTACATCCAGGTGTAGACAGAGATGCTTATCTGGAATGTAGCACAGAGAGGTCAGGTGCCATATGCATAACCTTGAGCATTATCAGCACTCAGATAATTGTAAGTAACAACACACCCACCTAAAGTGTCAACTTCTAGGTGAATTCTTACACATGATGTGTAACAGAGAATGTTGTTCACCGGACCAGGTGGGTTTGTAGAACACAGAATAACCAATCTCTTAAAATTATTTTTAACTAAATAATTTCTGCAGATTTTATGTTAGATTCAATGCATTTCAACTATCAGCTTTGTCTTTAAAAACTACATAATCTTGAGGGAAGGTAGGCACATCAGCAGCTACTGGGATTTAAAACAAAACATGCCACAAGTATTGTCATTCAATATTCTCCAAGACTTGCGCATCAGGCTCGTATTGATAAGCTTGGAACTATATCTATTACTGTGTAACACAAGTTGCACAATAGGTTTGCATTCATGCATGCATTCATTTATTCAGCCAATATTTCTTGAGCATCTATTAAATGTCATCACTGTACATATACTTACAGTCCATCTAGTGTGGAGAGAACATTTTAAAAATACAGAAATATATGTTTAATTGCAAATGTGATTAGTGCTACAAAGAAGTGCAGGATGCTATGGGAATTCAATGTAGGGGATCTAAACCAGGCCTAATTGTGTGTACTTTAAATTAAGACTTGAATGGGAGTTTTGCTTTTGGTCTGTAAGGAAAAAGGTGAGAATCTTTGAAGGAGAGAAATAGAATATGCAAAGTTCTGGAAGGAGAAAGCTGAGACTTCTGATACTGGAGTCTGATACTGGCTGGAGTGTGAAGAGAGGGAAGAGTGGCGTGAGATAGACTGGAAAGATGGATTAAGAGGAAAGCCACCATCAATCACATTTGGCATTGCAGACTAAGGACACTGAGAGGTCACATGGAGGGTTTTAAGCTCAGGTATGACATAGTAATAATAAGCCAGGTGTTTTTCTGTATTTGTTAACTTTACAATCTATTACCTCTACAGTCCTCCCTGGTAGGTAAACTGATCACCTCTATCAGACGGGGATGTTCAGCCTTAGAAAATTTCAGTAACTGATGTTGGACAACCAGCTAAAAGCTGAACTGGGATTCACACCAGGCAGTCTGGCTCCAGAAACGAGCTGAGCTGTTACCTGACACTGCCTCTAATGAGCAGCTTTGTGCTTCAGAGGGCAGCAGCTTATTAAACATGTTCCGTACATATTTCTTCAGTTGGATGTCAGTGAACGAGCGTAGAATAGGATTTCAAGAAGAAATCACTGGGCATCTATTTGCCTTGGCTGTGTATAGCTGGTGGAGGCCTTTTGACAATGTGAACATCACAACCAGAAGTACTTTCTGCACCTATTAGACATTTTGCACTTAAAAACCTCTGCAAAAAATGGAAGGCAGTCCATATTTCAGCAGCTTCCATTAAGCTGTCATGTACCTTTCCCACATTTTCTGCCATATGGCAAACCAGATTAATAAGATCTTCCTTACTCGTGATAGTGCTCCTCTCTCATCTACCCAGTCATCCTGTATTCTACTCCCGATGTCATAGTGCAATAATTTGAAGGTGAGTTGTACAAGGTCAAGCCCAAATTTTGGGCCCTTCCGTGGTTCTGAATCTTAGCAACTGTAGCCAATGTTTAATAAAGGCTAGAAACATGCTGAGCTTTTTGCTTTCCTGGAAAACCACCCACTATGGAAAACTCTTCCCCACCTAACCCCTCAGTGTGAGAAACAAGGAGAATATAATACAAAAAGCTAATTATTTAGTTGTGTTTTATGTATTTTTGTGTATTTCAGTATATGGAAAATTCAGAGAATATAGATGTTGAACTCTACAATAAATCTATTTTAACTAAGCATTTTAAGCTGTTGAAAGTTTTTTCTAAATCTGTTTTTTAAATGATATATTTGCAATACAAATATAATTTTTCACTCATCCTACTAAAAATTATATGCATATACACACATGTATACATAAATGCACATGTATACATATGTGCATATATATGGAGATATGTGTGTACATGTGGGCGACGGAAGATCCGCCGGGGAGTCTTGGCCAGCAAGAAGGTCCCGTCCTGAAAGAGGGGGTGCACAGAAATAAAGAGAGACAGAAAAGCTGGGGTCTGGAGGACTGAAAAGGCAATGCCTAAACAGCGAATTTATTTTTGTCCAGGGTCTCAATATATACCTTAAGATCATAGGTGTTTAGGTGTTTACATAATCAACAATGGAAAGTTACAAAATATAAGATCATGAAAACAATCTTAAGCATGACATTCAAGGATCATAAAAGTGGGAAGGTAGTATGCTTTATCTGTTTTTACCAAAACACACTTTTGTAAATAACAATACCTAAGAGTCACAAGCTAAGCCATAAAGTCACTATCTAGGGTTCAAGGTAGTCATGCGGATAAGGTTAAGCTTCTTGAAAAACAAAGTCATAAAGGTCATGCAGAGACCTAGTGGAGACATAATGTCTGACAAAACCACACGACCCTTGCCAAGCGTCATTGCAGTCAGAAGTAGAAACTTTTGCAACAGTTTCTTAGTCATTTCTCAGTTCTTTCTTTCCCATAGCTCGACTGCGTCCAGCAGGAAACTGTGTTTGGGCTCAAGCTCACCGTCTGGTGAGGCCCACACATTAGGGGGTCCTCTCACGGGAGCGTTCCCCACATATACATACATATGCACACATACGTGTGTATATGGAAACATAGTTTTAATTATTCCTCCTACTCTAAGTCACTCGTTCTCACCAAACCTCTCCAAAATAGATAAATTCTGTTAGTTTCTTCTGTATCCATCCAGAGATTGATATTTTTCCTCATTTTTACACAAAAGAGCATACTATGCACACTATTCTGAAGTTGTTGTTTTTCATATAAGTATTTAGAAAACTTCTTCACTTTTCTTTAAACTATTTGTCATGTGTGATTATTGAGCATGTGGCTAGAACAACTTTTTTGTCTTTTAATAGCTTTATTGAGATAGTATTCACATCACATAATTCACTCATTTAAATTGTATAATTCAGGCCAGGCACAGTGGTTCAGGTTTGTAATTTCAGCAATCTGGGGGAGGCTGAGGCCAGAGGATTGCTTGACCCAGGAGTTCAAGACCAGCCTGGGAAACATACAGAGACCCTTTCTCTACAAAAAATAAAAATAAACAAAATTAGCAAGGCATGATGACATGTACCTATAGTCCTAACTACTCTAGAGGCTGAGAAAGGAGGATCTCTTGAGCCTAGGAGTTCAAGACTGCAGTGAGCTGTGATCACACCGTTACACTCCAGCCTGGCCAACAAAGCAAGATCTCATCTCTAAATTTGAAAATATATATATATATATAAATAAAAATAAATTGTACAATTCAATGTTCTTATTATATTCATAGAATTAGGTTTAATCGCCACAATCCAATTTTAGAATATTTTCATCACCTCCCCAATACTCATTAGTAGTCAGTTCCCATTCACTCCCTCAAACTCCTCTCCTTTAGTCCTAAGAAATACTAATATATTTTTTGTCTCTATAGATTTACCTATTCTTTACATCTAACTTAAATGGAATCAACCCATTTGTAGCCTTTTGTGAATCGCTTCTTTCATTTAGTATAATGTTTTCAAGATTCATCCATGTTGTAGCATGTAATAATTCACACATTTGTGTTTGAGCTTCCATAGATTTCATTTTTCTTGGGCTTATACAAAGGAGTGGAATTGCTGGGTCATATGAGTAACTCTGTGTTTAACATTTTGAGATAATGCCAAATTGTTTTCCAAGGAGACTTTACTATTTTATACTTTCACAAGCAATATATGAGGCTTTCAACTTCTCTACATCTTCATCAACACTTAATATTGTCTCTTGTTTATTATACCCATCCTAGTATATGTGGAATGGTATCTTGTGGTTTTGATTTTCTTTTTCCAAATGACTAATGATTTTGAGTTTCTTTTCATGTACTTATCGGCTTTTTGTATGCCTTACAAGTAATGTCTATTCAAATCCTTTCACTATTTTTAAAATGGGTTATTAGTCTTTTTATTATTAAGTTGTAATAATTTTTATATATCCTAAAGTCCCTTATCAAACACATAATTTGCAAACATTTTATCCCATTCTATTGGTTTTTCTTTTCTCTTGATGGTATCATTTGTGACACAGTTTTTTAATTTGCTGAAGTCAAATTTGTATATTTTTATTTGTTTGTGTTTTTGGTGTTGTATCTAAGAAATCATTTCCTAACCCAGATTCATGAAGATTTACTCCTATGTTTTCATTTAAGAGTTTTATAGTTTTAACTATAGGTCTTTGATCCTTTTTGAGAAAATTTATGCCTTTGATTTATTTTGAGTGAATTTGTGTGTATGGTGAATGAAAGAAGTTCATTCTTTTATGTACATGGATATTCAGTTGACCCTATATCATATTTTGAAAAGACTCTTTCTCCCTTAAATTGGCATCTTTGTTGAAAGTCAATTAACCATAAATGTAAACGTTTATTTTTAGATTCTCAATTCTCTCCCACATTGAGTTATATGTCTATTTTTTTCCATTTCTTTATTTTTATTGCATTTTAGGTTTTGGGGTACATGTGAAGAACATGCAAGATTGTTTCATAGGTACACACGTGACAGTGTGATTTGCTGCCTTCCTCCCCATCACCTACATCTGGCATCTCTCCCCTTGCTATCTCTCCCCAACTCCCCAACCCCCACCGTCCCTCCCCTATATCCCCCCAACTGATCCCAGTGTGTAGTGCTCCCCTCCCTGTGCCCATGCATTCTCATTGTTCAACACCCGCCTATGAGTGAGAACATGTGGTGTTTGATCTTCTGCTCTTCTGTCAGTTTGCTGAGAATCATGGTTTCCAGGTTCATCCATGTCCCTACAAAGGACACAAACTCATCGTTTTTGATGGCTGCATAATATTCCATGGTATATATGTGCCACATTTTCCCTGTCCAGTCTATCATCGATGGGCATTTGGGTTGGTTCTAGATCTTTGCTATTATAAACAGTGCTGCAATGAACATTTGTGTGCACGTGTCCTTATAGTAAAGCGATTTATGATCCTTTGGATATATACCCAGTAATGGGATTGCTGGGTCAAATGGAATTTCTATTTCTAGGTCCTTGAGGAGCCGCCACACTATCTTCCACAATGGTTGAACTAATTTACACTCCCACCAACAGTGTAAAAGTGTTCCTATTTCTCCACATCCTCTCCAGCATCTGTTATCTCCAGATTTTTTAATGACCACCATTCTAACTGGAGTGAGATGATATCTCAATGTACTTTTGATTTGCATTTCTCTGATGACCAGTGATGATGAGCATTTTTTTATATGTTTGTTGGCCTCACGTATGTCTTCTTTTGTAAAGTATATGTTCATATCCTCTGCCCACTTTTGAATGGGCTTGTTTGTTTTTTTCTTGTAGATCTGTTTTAGTTCTTTGTAAATTCTGGATATCAGCCCTTTGTCAGATGGGTAAACTGCAAAAATTTTTCCCGTTCTGTTGGTTGCCGATTCACTCTAATGACTGTTTCTTTTGCTGTGCAGAAGCTGTGGAGTTTGATTAGGTCCCATTTGTCTATTTTGGCTTCTGTTGTCAATGCTTTTGGTGTTTTGATCATGAAGTCCTTGCCTACGCCTATGTCCTGAATGGTTTTGTCTAGATTTTCTTCTAGGGTTTTTATGGTGTTAGGTCTTATGTTTAAGTCTTTATTCCATGTGGAGTTAATTTTAGTGCAAGGTGTCAGGATGGGGTCCAGTTTCTGCTTTCTGCACATGGCTAGCCAGTTTTCCCAACACAATTTATTAAACAGGGAATCCTTCCCCATTGCTTGTTTTTGTCTGGTTTGTCAAAGATCAGATGGTTGTAGATATGTTGTGTTGCCTCCGAGACCTCTGTTCTGTTCCATTGGTCTATATCTCTGTTTTGGTAC
>NW_016107383.1:3286433-3290967 GCF_001604975.1 Cebus imitator | reverse complement strand
AGATTGGGTCTCTGAGTGGACGTTCTGTTTGTTGATGATGAGGTTATTTCTGTTTCTTGGTTTTCCTTCTGACAGTCTGGCCCCTCTGCTGTAGGTCTGCTGAGGTCCACTCCAGGCCCTGCCTGCCTGGGGATCACCTGCAGCAGCTGCAGAACAGTAAGGGTTGTTACCAGTTTTCTTCTTCTGCTATCTTTATCCCAGAAGGACACCTGCCAAATGTCAGTCTGATCTCTCCTTTATGAGGTGGCTCTTTCGATATACAGGGGTCCGGGAGCTGCTTGAGGAGACAGTCTGTTCTTTATAGGAGCTCAAATGCTGAGCTGTGAGATCCATTGTTAATTCAAAGCTGCTCGGCAGGTACGTTGAGGTCTGCTGCAGCAGAACTCATAAACCGCTTTTTGTTCCCAGGTGCTCTGTCCCAGGGATTTAGGGCTTTATTTATGAGTTTCCATTATGCTGCTGCCTTCTTTTTTTTTCCTTCAGAGCTGCCCTGCCCAGCAAGGAGACAGCCTAGTCACTGTCTGCCCATAGAGGTTTTGCTGAGCTGCTGTGGGCTCTGCCCAGCTGCCAAGTGAACTTCCCTGCAGTCCTGTTTATATGGGTGTAGTTAGAACTGCCTGAGCAATGGTGGCCTGCCTCTGTATTGGCAGAGTCTCTCTGTAGTGGAGTGTTGCCTTGGCAATGGCGGGCTGCCTCAGCATTGGCTGACTACCTCCGTAGTGGTGGGCTGCCTCGGTAATGGCGGACACCCCTCCTCCACAGAGCTGGACCGTCCTGGGTTCAGCTGCGCTTACTGTGAACCTCTCAATCCAGAGAGTTTCTGATTACTCTTCTTTTGTGGGGGTGGGACCAGCCGAGCCTGATTGCATGGCTTCCTGCCTCAGAGCCTTTTTTTTTTTTTAAGTTGGTGTTCCAGTTGCCTGTTGAAGAGGCACTGGGATCTGTGAGTTTTCCCTTGCAGTGACTCACTGCGCTGGCTTAAACAGAGGCACTGAGATTCATGGCTCTCTTTTTGCCCTGGAATCTACTGTCCTGGCTCCCTGTTTAGTCCCCTTTTTAAACAGATGAATGGGCAACTTCCTGTGGCTCCAATCTCCAGCCAAAAGGGCACCTGGACCAGTGTATTTTGTACAGAGAACTGCTGGGCTGGGGCGCTGACAAAGCAGCCGTGCGGGGCAAAGCAGCGGCACAGCACAGCCGACACAGCTGTGCTGGCTGAAACAGCTGCGCTGGCGACCAGTGGAGCTCCTCCACCTGGGAATTTCCTAGTCTGTGGGCAATAAAAATGCGGCGTCCACTCACCCTCTGCACTTTCGCTGGGAGCTACAATCCTGAGCTGTTCCTAAATGGCCATCTTGGATCCACCATTATATATGTCTATTTTTAATGCTAGTTCTATACTGTCTTAATTACTATTTTCTGGTAGTAAGTTTTAAAATTAGAAAGTGAGAGTCTTCTTACTTTATTTTTCTTTGTTAAGATTGTTTTTGTTATTCTGGGCCCCTTTCATATGAATTTGGAATTGGCTTGTCAGTGTCTGGAAAAAAAAGATAAGCCAGGTGGGATGTTGTTAGGGATGGCATTGAGTCTGTAAATCAACTTTCAGAATAAGCCTTCTAAACAAAAGTAAGTCTTCTGGTCCATTTACTTAGTCTTCTGTCTCTATTTACTTAGATTTTTAATTGCTATCAACAGTGTTTTTATTTTTCACTGCATAAGTCTTACTCCTGTTTTCTTTATTTCTAAATATTTTATTCTTTTTGATGCTATCATAAATAGAATTGTTTCTTAATTTCATTTTTGAATTATTCATTGCTAGTCATAGAATTACTGTTAACTTTTGTATATTGTGCTTATATACTGTAAACTTATTGAACTCATTAATTAGCTCCAATACATTTTCAGTTAATTTCTTAGGATTGCTATATATGAGAGATCATGCCATTTATAAAGAGAGAGAGTTGTAATTCTCCATTTCTAATCTGTACATCTGTAATTTCTTTTTTGCCTGATTTATTTCCCTGGCTAAAATGCACAGTGAAATGTTTATTAGAAATGATGAAAGCAAACATTCTTGCCTTGTTCCTGATCTTAAGAAGGAAGCATTCAGTCCCTCACCATTAACTATGATGTTAGCTATCAGTTTTTCATTAGATATAATTTATCAGGTTGAAGAATTTACCTTCTATTTCTAGTTTGTTTAACATTTTTTTTTATCAAGAAAGGGTGTTTGATTTTATGAAATATTTTATCTGTAAACATATGACAAAATCAAACACTCTTTCATGATTAAAAAAAGTTTTTCGAGATAATCATGTGGGTTGTGTCCTTAATTGTATTAATATAGTGCATTATACAAATTGACTTTTGGATGTTAAAATAATTTCACATTCTTGGGATAAATTCCACATGATCATGGTTTATATAATTCTTCTCATACATTGCTGGATTTAGTTTGCCTCTCTTCCTATTTTTAGAGCTGTATATCATTCCAGTGTATGAATAGTTTACTTTTCCACTTCCATATTGATAGACATTGGAGTTTTTTAATTGGTTACTGTTTACAAAGAATGCTGCAATGAGTCAGCCCATATGTATGTCATTTCAGAAGTGGAATTGTTATTATCAAAGAACTATTTTGATATATATTGTTTAAAATCCTCTGTAGAGCTGGAATCCATTTATATTCCTGCAAGCATGCATGAAATTGATCATTTGATCACAAGTTTGGCAATTGAGTGGTACCAAAATTTTGGATACATATCTTTTTAATAGCTCCACATTAGTAACCATGAGCACGTTTTCACCTTTTGGGAGCCATTTTCAGGGTCTACTGTTTTCAGTGTCTATTCCTAGGCCTTGCTTATTTTTTAATGAGGATACTGATGTTTTATAATATGGTATAGATTTAGTCATAAAAACTCTTTTTTAAGTTGAATAAAATGCAACTTGGCTTATTTTTTTACTTATCCTTTTGCTATGCAGGATTTTAAAAAATATTATCTGGTAAAATTTAGAGATTTTTGTGTATGGTTTCTGATTACTAGCAATAAATAGAAAGGTCTGTTTGATGGCAAGGCAATAAGAATTTCGATTGTCTTTTTCCTAGAACATTTATGCTTTTATTTATTACATGTAAGTAATTGATCCATTTGAAGTATATCCTGAAGTAAGATGTAAAAAAGATTTACAATGAACTTTTTCTAATTTTTTTTTGGTCTATCAAACTTATTGTTTTTATTTATTAGAAATGTCCCATTTTACATACCATAGTTGCACATTAATGTGAATTAGTATCTACATAATAAAGTCACACATTAATAGTTTTAGATTTTTCTTTTCTCTTCCACTGGATTGTCTTCCTGTTAATGTCTCAGCACCATGCTGCTTTTCTCATTGACTCTTCAAAATGCACTCTATTTTTAAATACTATAATAGATTGATTCCTCAAAACCACTTTAAATGTTTTTCCTATTCCTGGATGTATTTATTTGCTTATATTGCTATCTATCTGGTTTTTGAAAGTGATACTTTTGTTAGGTTAGCATATATTTATAAATTAGCTTGGGTAATCTTTACATCCTTCCTGACGTAGACTGTTTTCAAGTCATAGTATCTATCAAATTTTTCAATTATTTTTGATGTTCTATGTTCTTTTTCTTCATATATGTCTTGCATATTCCTTACTGTTTTTTTCTAGGTATTTTATCCCTTTTGTTGCTATTACTTATGTTAATAAGATTTTTAATCATATCTAATAATTTATTCTTGCTTTAATATATAAAAACACCAATCTAATAATTTTGCAGTATGTTTTTCTGAAAACGTGCATTGTTTTCAATCGTTTTTAGTTGATTATCTTTGGTTTCCAAGGTATATACATTTTCTTTGGTTTCCAAGGTTTATACATAATCATTATCTTCTGGAAATAGTGGTAGTTTTACCTGTTTCTAATTTTTAAAATTATTTGTCTTAAATATTTGGGTTACATTATATCTACACAAGTCTAAATAATTGTGTATTTCTGTGCTTATATAAAAAGTGAATTTCTCGTAGGTAACAGTTAGTTGGGTCTTTTATGTCCAGTGTGATAATTTTTGCCTTCTAAATTGAGTTTTTAGGCCATTTACATTTAATGTGATTTGGATTTGATTACATTTAAATCCATCATCTTGTTTATTTGTTTGTATTTGTTCTATATGTACTTTGTGTCCTCTTGTTCATTTTTCTGCTTTCATTTGGGCTAAATGAATATTTTCTAATGATTTCATTTCATCACTTGTTGATATATTAGCTACAACTCTATGTTGTATTGTTTTATTGGTTGTTAGGACTTAGGCTATACATCTTTAACTGATCACAGTCTATCTTCAAGTGATAGTCTTCCACATCACATGTAGTATAAACATACTGCGGCAATTTACTGCTATTCTTTTATTCTGATATTTCAGCTATTGTTGCCTTTTGTTTATGTCTGTATATAGTCAATCATCTTTCAAAAGGAATTTAATAAGAAATGTCTGCTTTTTCTTTT
>NW_016107383.1:3252660-3285638 GCF_001604975.1 Cebus imitator | reverse complement strand
AAAAAAAAAAAAAAAAAAAAAAAGAGGTTTCTAATGTCTTCTAGCTTGCATTGTTTCAAATGAGAAATACAATATTATACTTGTCTCTGTTCCTCTGTGGGCAATGTGTTTTTTCTCTTGATACTTTTAAGATGGTTTTTCTTTATCATTGGGTTAAACAATTTGATTGTGATAAGTTTTGATATAATTTTCTTCATATTTTGTGATTGGCATTTGTTGAGCTTCTTGGACCTGGGGAGTTCATTGTTTGAAAAATATTTTGGCTGATATGTTCACAAATATTCAGTGTGCCTTATCACCCCTATTCTCTCCCTTAAGTACTCCAGTTACACACACATTTGACCACTTAAAGTTGCCCCACAGTGTAATAGTGCTCCATTCCTCTTTTTCCAGTCCTTTTTCTCTCTGTTTCATTTTAGATAGTTTCTACTGCTATATCTTCAAATAAACCACTTTTAATTTGCAATGTCTGTTCAGCTGACAATCTCATCCAGTGCGTTTTTCATTTTAGACACAGTTTTCATGTCTACAAGTTTGATTTTAGTCTTTAAAAAAAAATCTCTTGTTTCTGCTTTACATGCCCAATCTAGCTCCTCATAATAGCTGTTTTAATCTCCTTTACTAATTAGATTCCTTTAAAAGAATTTTATCCTTTTGGGTCTTGGTTTTTAGCTTTGTTTGGCTGAACACCATTTAGTCTATGGTTGATTTTCTCTGCTGTTGAATAAAGACTCATTTTTACTACTCTAAGTAAAGTCTCCTAACTTACAAGGTTTTCCAGTCTCAGTGTTGGGAACAGGCACTATTTCCAGCCTTGTTTGAGTTAGGAATGATTCCCTTTTATTCTCTCAGTTGGTCCTTTCCAGAATTAATTAGTGTTCCCACTCACAGACACTCATCACTCCTCAGCTGAGGACTGGAGGAGGTCTTTCTGCAGAGCTCTGGCTATCTCTCTGTGCATCTCTCTCACCTCTAATACCATGTTCTGTGAACTCTACCTAGCGTGGCATCCTCAGACTCTTAGCTCCATCTCTTCCACTCAGGGTGACTGCCAGACTGTCTGCAATTCCCTACCCTGTGACACAGCATGGGCACTTTTTCGACACAATAAACTAGGGAAATTATTGGGCTCACTATTTTATTCCCGGACTCCTGGGAATGACTGCCCTTTGACTGATGTTCAAGGTCTTGAGGGTCATCCCTTCATTGATTTTGTCCGCATTTTATTTGTTTGACATGATGGTCTCTGGTACTCCATTTTGGATAGAAGTAAAAGTCTTAGATCTGCTTTTTGTGTTCTGGTCCTCTCTCTGTGCATCTTCATTTTTTCACATGCATCTTCTGCTCAGTACTAGCTAATGTTGAAAACTTTATGCATATACTGGAATCAATATTACATCCATCTCCTGGAATGACTGAAAATGGAACATAATGGTTTTAACTTTCCTAGTCTACTTGTTTTTCCTGATAACCTAAAAGAAAATGTGAAAAATGTAGACATTCTCAAAGCCATTTCAGTTTCTGTTTCAACAATAGCTAACAGCATGCACAAATCCTAGGTACTCATTCAAGTAGAATAAATTGGGACATATTTAATGCCAATAAGTTTCTTAGGCCATTTGATGCTTCCAGGTCATCATATCAGGGGCTGCATTTACAATTCTATAGCTAGCAAACCTTGATAATAGTTTGAGTACTGTTCAACAACAGGGAACATTTTCTCTGAAGTTTTGTGGCCATTATAATCACCATTATTATTGGTATGATTGACCTTCTCTAATGAGGCAAAATGCACTATGCCTTCGGGTAGTGGGTTCAAGAGACAGAATGCAAAAAGCATAATGTGACTTTACCTTCTTTATTATTAGTCTGTTCACTCCAGCCCCAACTCTTCACCTCAACTTCTATTACTACTTAGGAATTTTGCTCTTTTGGTGCCAAATGAGGGAGTTGGAGACCTACTCTTGCCATCCAAATTTATTCATATATTCATGTAGCCACAATAGAAAATGGGCTAGAGGAAGACTATAGAATATTCAAGTTTTAAAGCACATGATTTGGAACAACACAAATCAGAATTTGAATCTTAGTTTTATTACTATTTATTAGATTTAGGCAAGTCACTTAAACTCTCTGAACTATTTTCCGTCTGTAACATGGAGGTTTTCACAATACATCATTGTTTTGTTGAGGGTTAAATAAGTATGTGAATTTAATTTCCCAGCTCAGTGCCTGACATCTTGCCAAAGACTGCTACTACTATTATTATTATGTTAATTAATAATATATTGCAATTATAATTATCATTTCTACTATCATTATTGATATGTTAATAATATATTGCAATTATAATTATCATTTATAATGAGAAAAGGTTAGGACTCTCTATATATATACACCCTCCAACAGCATTACTTGTCTCCTGTCCAAGACTTCTAAAGGGATATGCCAAGCTCAATATTTATTGCCATTTTGATTATTTAATATTCACTGAGCACTGAGAGAGTGCAGCATTTTTGGGAACACAAAGGGAGGCAGGGGCAGCCTCTCCCACTCTGAGTAGAGAAGGAAACCTGGAGCTGGATGGATGTGTGGCTGAGAACAGCACAGCCAAAAAAGACTATCTGAACCAGTGCAACCAGGGCTCCCAGGAAATCTGTGGGGCCTCTGACTAAACTTAGTTATTTGGCTTCTAATTAACTTAACATTAAAATTCTCCAAGCCATCCCATCTAAGATGCTAATTTCTCCTAAAGAGGTGTGTGATGTATAGGCACCCACATCAATCAAGCTGCTCTTTTCTTCTGCCTCATCTCACTTCTGTCAGCTAATATTGATCCGTTGGAAAACAGAGACCTTCCCCTTAAAATAAAGTAAAACCCTAATTCGAACAAACACCACTGCCAAACCCTCACTTTAACAGCCCTGAACACAGCTGGGGACTTAAGGCCTTACCAGTCGAATAATAATTCTACTGGAAAAATGCCAAACTCTCTTCCTTTTTAGAGAAAAAGGCCAAGCACTGCTTCTAGAATTGCCCAGTCCTTGACCTCCTAACCTTCCAAAAATTTCCTGAAGGCCAAGGGTGTTCTGATTTCTGGACATAACATTAGTACAGAGGCTGTCTCCTCCAACAGGTTGGTGAGTGACAGGGTTCAGTTCTAAGTCACAGAATGCATCCTATAATTGCTTTCTTTGCTTCATTTCTTGTTTCAGCCCAGACAAATGGTATTCAGGGAAGCCTAAGGGTATCCACTTTCCCACAGAGAACTGAGGAAGACCTTCTTGTTAAAACTCTATATTATAAGCCGGGCGCGGTGGCTCATGCCTGTAATCCCAGCACTTTGGGAGGCCGAGGCGGGTGGATCACGAGGTCAAGAGATCGAGACCATCCTGGTCAACATGGTGAAACCCCGTCTCTACTAAAACTACAAAAAATTAGCTGGGCATGGTGGCACTTGCCTGTAATCCCAGCGACTCAGGAGGCTGAGGCAGGAGAATTGCCTGAACCCAGGAGGCGGAGGTTGCGCGCGCCATTGCACTCCAGCCTGGGTAACAAGAGCGAAACTCTGTCTCAAAATAAAATAAAATAAATAAAACTCTATATTATAAATTTGACCCGTTTCACCTACATTGCTGAGGGAAATTTCAGAGCAGACCCCCTGCCTCATTTTTCATGGAATTATCTTTACTTTCCCAGATACAGTGCCAGGCACACAGAAGGTGCTTGGTCCAATGTCTGCTAAATTCGGTACAACCAAAAGAACCATTTCTCAGCTTTCATGCATTTTTATTTGCAAATTTAGCTCCACTGATATTTATTTCCAAACCTCATGGTCAGGAGTATTACAGGAAGGTATCAAGAAGCAATCCTGCACAACCAGGCAAGCAAATAGTCAATGTGTATATGAATGTGTATGTTCTAGACATGTTGGAAGTTGGGGAGGAAGGAGGAGTATCTGTAGTACCATGAAAAGAGGTAAATATATTGTAAAATTTCTACCATATATTACAGGAAGTTCTCAATAAGCAGTTCTGCACAATCAGACAAGCCAATAGTCAATGTGTGTACGAATGTGTATGTTCTAGATATGTTGGACATTGGATAGGGGAGGAGGGCTATCTGTAGTCCCATGAAAAGAGGTGAATCTATTGCAAAATTTGTACAATATATTGCTATATAGGAATCATTTTCATTAATAATGATACTAACTGCTGATTATATGATGGCTGATGGTTCACAAAAGGCTTTTGCCTATCGTATCTCATTTGATCTTCGTAACAACTGAAGGAAGTAAGAAGGATTATGATTCTTATTCCTGTTATATCCATGGGGAAGGAGAGCTCCTAGAGTCAGCTGTGAGCAGCTTACAGTGACAGAATTGACCATGTTGACACCTCTCCTGCCACACTCCCTATCACCTATTCTCAGCTCCTCCTGATGCTTCACTTTCTTAAGGGCTCAATCTGGGATCACTGAACCCACTCTTGTATTTTAAAAATTGACATATTGCATGATTATTTATTCAACAAGTTTATCCAGTGATTACTTAGTAGGCATCATAATGGGTTTTGGGGGAAGAGAAAACATTAAATAAGATAAAGATCATTGTTTTTGCAGAACTCAAAGTCTACTTGAAGAAGTCAAAATTGTAAATATTTTTGTGTGATGCGATAAGTCCCTACAAAGTGTTCAATAAACGAAGAAGAGAGAAGGATAAACTTTTCTGAGAGTGGAAGTCAGAGAAGCTTCAGAAAGTGTTTATCTTTGTCGGGGCTTTAAAGGATGAATAAGAGTTTCAAGGCAGAGAAGAAAAAGGAAGAGAAGGGAGGGTATTTAAAGAAAGGGAAATGAGCACAGGCATAGTCATGAACAAATACCGCCTACTTGTGAAAAGATGAGCAGCTTAGTGTGTTACATTATAGGCTATTTGGGAAAAGTGGTAATAGATGAGACTACAGAATAAAATCAGGCCAGATGGCTCCATACTGAGAAATCTAGTTCCTAAACCTGTGTGTTACATATATTTTCAGAATTTAATTTTTTAAAGACAAGTTTTGTAAATAAGCATTGCACCTAAATACTTGGTCAATACCAAGTACCAAGTACATCAATATTTGATATGACTTTCCTGGAGGAAGGCCAAGTTTGTTCTAAGACAGGTGTAGATAGGATATGGGCCTGGAGATCAATAATGGAGATTGTCTGGGTGCCGTGACTATTTCTTGGTGGCTGCATGAAAAAAAGGGACAGCTCCTGCAGACCCAGAGAAGTAAGCCATGTCTTAAAAGAAAAAAAAAAAAAAGTATGGGTCTAATTTATTATAATCTTATTTAAATGTTGGTGATGGCAGATAGCAGAAAGACTCCAAGGAACAGATGTGTCTCAAGAGTGTGGAGATGCGATGGACTAATTCTCGAGCCTCTCCCCTCTCCACCTGATGATTCTCCTATATTCACTGTGGGTTATATTTCCCTGTGTACTGCTTTGCAGTGTGTGTGTGTGTGTGTGTGTGTGTGTGTGTGTGTGTGTATGGATGATAAATATTAAATACCAAATAAATATGTGAAGCACTTCTTTACAAAGGATTTTGGATTTTGGGGTGCTTGGTAAATCTTTGATGAATTTATTAGTAAATATATTTTGCCAAAATAATACAAACCTAACTAAAGAATTGCAGCATGCCAAGCTTCAGCTATGGTTCTTCTTCTTTTCAGTAGAGAGCTTTGCGCTTACCGTAAGATTCTAGCTCCTTCTCATGGCCTACAGGGCTTTTGCCCAGTCCAGCCCAGATCACCCCTCTTCCTCCAGCCTTGCTCGCTACACTCAGTACATCTCCTTCCTTTCTTTTCCTCAAGGCTGCCAGGTTCTTCCTACCTGGGCCCTCTGTCCAAGCTATCCTTCCTTCTCCTCCTCTACTTTGCACAGCTGGCTCAGTACAAATGTCACGTCTTCATAAGGGTCATGCAGATGTAGCTGCCTCACTCTAGCCCTTTCCCAATTATACCACATCCATTGGCTTCATTTCTATCTTACCACATATCGCTATCTGGACATGCCTTATTTTGGTCTTTGTTTTTTGTCCTTATCTCCCACTATAATGTGTCATTATCACCTGGATTCCTATGTTCACCACAAGGCCTGGCACAAAATAGTCACCCATTAAATGCTCATTAAATAAAAAAGTGAATGAAAAAGCAAAAGTAGTTTTGGAGAGAGTTAAATTCTGCCTCCATAGGCATCAATATTTCAAATAGCTCAATTTCTACTTGACTTTGCCGGCTATGGAAAGAAACAGCCATATATTATTTCACTTTAATCATATTATTTTAATATCCTTCATCCAAGTAACTTGTGAATCAATTTTATTACTTCACCCCTAACTCCTGATCCTTTACTCCACCCTGTTCTCCTCTTCATGTTCCTATTCTCCCAATCTATTCTATTTTTGTGAGTGACAGGGAAGGAATTTAAGCTTAGCTCATCATCTGGGATAATGCCCTACCATACCAGGTACCACACTAAGCACTTTTAAAATATCTCTGAACGTGATTGATTTTAAACACCTTCTAAATATTGCCAGACCCTACACATTTGCGTTATAACTGTCCCACCTACCTACAACCTTTAAAAAAAAAAAAAAAAGCTCCTTTTTTCCTTCTATCTTTTCACCTATTTATTTCTTCCAATTCCTTACAATAGTTGTATCTCCAATAGAATGGATCTAATTTTAAAGGTCCTCTGATATATGCCAGAACATTTTTTATGGCATATTTTGATCACTTGATTCTTCAAATAGTCCATCAATCTTTCTTTTTAAGTTAAGAACGCATGCCTTCTATGACACCATCAGTGAGGTTTTAAAAGCAGGGATTTATTTCAGAGAAAAAGAAATCTTAATGCTCTCAGTCCACATTATATACCAGCCATTGTGCTGAGAGCAGCACATTAGTTATCTAATGATTACAACAACCTTGTGATATAGGTGTCGTTTTCCCCATTTTATTGTAAGGAAACTGAATCCTGCTTCACAATGTGGCCAAAACCATGCAGCTAGAAAGATGATGTACTGGATTAGAAGCAGAGGCTGAGTCAATCTAGGGTTAGATGGTAGACACAGATGTCTAGTGTTAACAATGAAACTTCTGAAAAAATTAAAATGCTTCACTATCTTGCTGGTAACTATTGAGGTCTGCTATATGAAGGTGTGTTACTGCAGGTAATGTAATAATACTACTCTCTGCTGGGCCCTGTGCTAGGGGTTATTATTCAAAGTTAAGTAGAAACTAATACTTTAAGGAGGGAAACAGAGAAAAACAGAACAGACAAGACACAAAGTGACAAAAGCAAGAACACAAAAAGGTGATTGCTTGAAAGGCAGCACTGAAGATGGAATGATTGGCATTGGGTAGAATATTGGGAAAAACTTTCTTGACTAGGGACCTCTGAGTGGATTCTCAAAAAATGATAACAGAATTTATTGAGAACTTACTATAAGCAGTGAATTGCATGAAGTGTTTTACATGCAGCTTCTCATTTAATCCTCACAATACTCTAAAATGGGTATTTTTATTTCCTTCACTGAGAGAAAGACTGAGACAGGTTGACAAGGTTGCTGGTGCTCAGACAGCCACTGTATTAAACAAGGTGCAATGAGATCACATCAATTATTTTATATTTATATTTTACATGTAAAAGCCAGATATTGAAGAAATGAAAAGCAAAAAGAGAATGAAAAAATAACAGAAATAGAATTGCAGAAAGCACTTAACCCTCCTAGGGCTTAGGGAATTAATAGAACTCAGAAGCTTGAAGAAGTGAAACCCAAGCTAAAATGGAGCTAAAACACTGAAGCCAAAACACTGCCCTCTGAGGAGGAGACACTGATTAATTGATGCCAATATCTTAGCCTGGGGGGAGACACAATGGAATTGGGATCTAGACCTCTAAGGAAAGAGTACAGCAACCTGGTGCTTTTCTCTGATGGGATGTGTTGAGGCTGGTTCTTTGAGTTTGGGGTAAAGTATTACTGGGTTGACACTGTTGAGAGAGGATCAAGCAGGAAACAAAACAAGAAGAAAGTCCCCTTTTCCTTTCTCTAGGCTTCTGATCTCCCTCTAGGGCCTCCTAACAAGGAGCAGCCAGCAAAGGAGAAATGCAGTGAACACAGTGCCTGCCCCCAGCATCATGAAGCCAAGAATACCAGAGAGAGTTGGGGGTTGAGAGACAGTAGCTTAAAAACTGGCACAACCAGGCAATCTTACTCTCATTGTGATCGTTTCACTCTCCTAGATGATGATTTCACTCTTGCTCCTTTTGTTTTACATCACTAATACCTCCTCTTTCATTGTCACAATCGGCTGATAACCTTGCTTCCTACTTGACTTCAAAAAATGAAGCAATCAGAAGAGAATGCCAGATTGCCTCCATCATACCTAGCCAACTACCAGCAGAATTCTGTAATTGTAAAAGTTCTGTGTTGTATATAAATGCCTCCATCTAAAACCAGGTGCACTACTTGTGCACTAGATTCCATCATTTCTTGCTTCCTCATGTATACCACTTCAGCAATTGTCTCCTCTCTCTGTGAATTGGTGGTAGTTAATACACATCAGGAATCCGCGTGTTTCTCTATATTTCCCAGCTTCCCTTGAGTTAGGTTGGGGATATGTGATTAGTCTTGGTCAATGGACTCCAAGCAGAAGTGAAAAGCATGTATTTTAAAAGGCACTGTAACAAGTTTAAGATGTGGCTTCTCTGCTCTCTCTTTCCCTGCTGTCTCACAGGCTAAATGTTCCAGATGGCACAATTACAAGATGGAAGGGACTTCATCACAATAAACACCTGTGTACTTGTGTGGCCTTGAAAAAATGATGACTTTTGTAACTGCAGCCCAGACTTCTCTCCCGGGATGAGAATACTATTTTTGTAACTCTAGCCCACATTCATATAAACAACTGCCTATTTGACATCTTTACTTGCTTGCTTAATAACTCAAGTTGCCTAATACCAAACTCCTAATCCTGCCCCATCTTATAGACATCCTCCCCTCTAACCTTTCCTGGCTCTGCCTCTGAGATCTATTCCAGTACTCCTAACAGTCCAAGCCTAACACAAACACTCACATCATTACGCAATATTTACCATTGTACAATGCAGTAAGTGGCATCTCAGTAATGAGAGAAGGAAAATGAAGCAAAATACCTACCAACTTCTGGAATAAACAGGAAAATTTCATCAGGAAATGTAAATTATTCCATGATTTGATTACATCTGAACAGTATCTTTATGAAATATATTTTTCAAGAGAGAAGAAATGCAGGTGTGTTGACTTCCTAAAGGTAATGCCTACCATATCAGTATTGACTTTTTCAGGATCCTTAGGATTTAGCAATTTAGTAATTTTTTAATCTCAAATATTAATAAAAGTCTTCTGGACAAATAAAAACTTATCTAAGCAATATTGTACTCCCTGATGTTGTTTTGACTTGCAGTTGATTGTTGAATAAATTTTGAATTAATGAACTAAAAGTCTCAGGATATAGGATTTGAGGGTTTTTTTTTCCAAAATTTATATATTGCAATATATGTACTATTGTGCAAATGTTTATTCTCAGATAAAAATATTCTATTGTTGAAGGATAAGTGATAAATTCTACAGTGTTTAAGAGCTACCAAGATGAAAGGGGAAGAGAAGGAGGAGGAATAAGAAACCAAGGAGGATAAGGAAAAGAATAAAAATAATTATATGTTCTCATCAGCTATGTTTGATCACAGTGCTCCCCTGAGAACTTTCTTATTAGAACATGGAAAATTATCTAATCTAAGATCTTGAAAGATCCTCTCCACAGCTTTATCTTTATAAAGGATTAGAAATTGAATGGAAAGGGAATGTGATTCTTGTTTATAAATTCAGAGCTTACTGAGCCAGGGAAATCTGAACTCTCCTTTCCTCACCCAAGTTGATACAAGGTGCTGAACTTTATGAGAAGGTGGAAACCAGAAAAAAAGACTTCATCTTTCTGGGCCATTAATTATTCATAGAAAGTATTGCTGTAAAGAAATGCCAATACAGAGTATTCTTACTTTTCTGACCATGGACTTTTACCATGTCAGAGGCAATTTTGGAGAGGAGAATAAGGCAGTAACAGAAATTCTTGTTCATCATTGTATATGCCCAATAAAGCTTCCCGTCATCTCCATGAAAATGGAAAAGGAGTTAGGAACAAACCAGAGTATTGGTTCATTAAATCTTTACTGACTCCCATTTGAAGAATGCAATTTAACTTCAAAGGAGACCCTAAATTCACATCTGATCCTAATTCCATTGTACAGGTTAACTCACCATGGTTTACAATATCTTTAGTACAGCTGGTGCCCTTTCTTCTGCAATACCCCAAAACACTCCTAAACTCTACAGATCCAGGGAAATAATGTTTGATAGTACTATTAGACTGTGTATAACCACCATATGGTTTTAAAGTAGGATAATTGTGTTTTTAACAAATGGGCACCCCTTTGAAGAAGGGAAATATATGGCAATTATAGTGATACATTGTTTCCAGGACATGATTGACACTCCTGAAAGGGCTGCAATTCAGCTTGACATCACATCACTTCCTGGCTTTAAGGTTAGAGAAGCACAAGTTTGTTTTTTACAACTGTCAAGGGCTCCTACCAACTCTGACCATCATCTTCTTCCCCCCTTGGGGTTTTATGCCCATGACCAGGATGATTTCAAAAGCACTCCTGATTCTAACACATTATCTTCCATCTCTCTTAGACAAATATGCTCCCCAAATGTGTTATTTCTTCCAATAAACGATTGAGAGTGAAAGAGTGTATTCTCATTATAGTCCTCACTGGTGTCATGAAAAACATATCCTGTCATGATTTTGGTGACAAAAAGATGATGACTTAACCCAAACTCTCTCTCTTGATTTTGTTTTAAACAACACACACTAACATTTTAAAATAGAATTTAAACAGGTGCTCAGTAACAGAATGACAAACGTTAAGTGTGAAATCAGAAAGTTAAAAAACTAAACCGCAGATGGTCACCTTTTTATTTTTTTTAACATCCGCCTGCGCTGGACTGTTAAGTGGCCTCATCACTGTCAAGCCAAGCAGGATTTGTAAAACTTGGGACGTATGTATTCAAAGATGACATTTGCTTGATGCCTTTAATGATTTCTGTAATTAGTCATTTAAACAGATTGCCCTGTGATCCAAAATAGGGGATACAAAGAGATGAGCTGAGAAAATCATTTCCTGGAGGCACTTTAGAGCTAATTGTGGAAAACTAGGATTGTCTCTTTTGTAAGGCTCTCTGGATCATGTTTCGCTGGGTTGGGTTGGAGCTGGAGAGCAACATTCTTTAGTAATCTATAAAATGTATGCGCCCAGGAGGTGTTTTTCTTTTTGACACCACAGTGTTAAAAGACTTTGTTGGGTCACAAAATGTAACAGTTACTAAGTGATCCAAATTTGCCATAGGCAGCTTAGAAACCAGAGAAATAAATGCACCTGGTCAGAGAAAGTTGAGGCTACCTGACAGAGAAAAGCCAAGGACGTGATATTTCACAGGAATAGAGTAAGACTTGGGAGACCTATGACTTTGCCTTCATTGAACTGGACATTTTTGTTAACAAATGTCCTTGGAGTGACAATTCTGCTCTTCAAAGATAAAAGTGGAAGCTTTCAGAGACAGTCAGAAAGGGATTCAACTATTTTAATTAATTCATTACTCTCACTAGGTAACAGCCTCTCAGTAAATGCCTTCATCTCAACAAGCCTCCATTGCTTTCTCAGAGAAACAGCTGTTTAATTTTCACCAATAATTTTGCCACTCTCATGGAACTGTGTTGATAACCCAAAATTTCTTAAAAGTTGAGATGATTTAAAATTCTGTGCCCACTCATGTTTGTACATCATAAAAAAAACAATATGTACTGAACGCTAACTACATGCTATGCACAGCTCCAACCTTTATAAGTGTCCTAATTTATTAAACTCTCACTCATTTGAATAGGGAGGTTTTACTGATCAGGAAATAGAGGATCAGAGCATTAAAGTAACTAGCTCGACGTCACAGAGCCAATAAAGGGAAGAGCTAAGATTCACAGAGCCAATAAAGGGAAGAGCTAAGATTCAAACTCAGGCAATCTAGCTTCAGAACTGATGCTTAATGTGTAAACATTGTTTCTTTCCTGTCCTTCAACATTCCCATTTCCCATCTGTAACCAAACATATGGAATGCATAAATTTCTTTTATGGGTCCTAACATCACCATAGAGCCCTAGATAAATCTTAAGTGGGTGCTGGGTGACGGTGAAGTATATTAAAAATGAAAGATGGTGATAAAGTTGACCTGATTTCACTACTCAGAGGAATAGAGTGTTGCTGTGAAAGACATAAAAGATCATTAACATTTTGACAGCTGGAGAGAATACAGTGCCATGAAGTAAAGAATTCAACTACATTATTCCACTAACTTCTGGTGGCCTGGAGCTCTGACCACACCAGGGGAAGAGTAAGGGAAGAGTCAGAACTTCAGAATTGATGGATGGTGCATAAAGCCCCTTAGCAACATCTGCTTTTCCATCTCAAAATCCTTAAAATCTCCATTGGAGATTTTCTTGCATTTTGCCACAAAACATCTACTGTTTGGATTTTTCAATCTAGCTGACTTAAAAAGCAGAATTTCAGGTAAACAACAGAAACATCCTGCGGCCATGGGCCAATTCCTTTGGTTGACATGCAAATCTCCCTCCCAGTGACCTATGACTTTGTGAATTCTTCAGTGAATTTCTGACATAAAATCAAATCTAAACATTATTTTCAAAAGGAAGCAGAAGCAAAAAATTACACTAAAATTTGCGTGTTTGCCAAGTCACCTGATCTTTAGGGCCTTGTCCTGTGCAAAATAGGGAAAAGCAAAACCATTCAGTGGTCCTTGAGACAGGAAAAACAATTTGGCATAAACTATTCTTTCCATTTTGAGAACCCAGTGTGGCAGGAGACGTTGGGAACCTCAGCGGCTCTAATCCTGGTTGCCTAAACATGCTCATGGAGGTGGGGGACGAGTATATTTGTCTCAACTGAGCAGGGAAAGCTCAGCAGAATGCTAAGTAGCTATTTCAGTGGTGCTGATTGATTTACAGTGATGGCACAGATGTGACCTCCTCAGTCAAAGTCAGTGTTTTCTTGGCTCTCAAATTTCAGAAGGAAATACAAATATAAATGATAAATAATGACAAGCCCCAGATATAAGCCTCAGAGTCATTGCCTCCACAATTATTAATGCCTGCTAGGTTTCTAGCACCCTGCTAGAGACTGACAACAACATAAAAATCATCTAAGACCTATCTCCTGTTCTCTATACTATTCATAATCATAAAGTTGCAAAAAGTATATAGTTTTTAAAAATCACAAAACAGAGTTTTTGTTGCACCATGAATTTTGCTTTTCCAACTAAGAGTTAACAGACACACATAAGTGTGCCTTGCACATAGCCTTCCTCTTGTCTTGAATGTCCTTCTCTTCTTCGTCTGCCTGGAAAGCCTTCATATTTAATTCAAAGTCCAGCATGGCTGTCACCTCAATGACATGAAATCTCACTGGCCATGCCCATCCAGCAATATCCATCACTTTCCTTTTATACCCGAATACATCATTGCAATTCAGGATACTATTGTAGCTGCCTGTGTATGTGTCTAGCTGTCCCACTCAATGACCTCCTGTGGTTGACAATCTTCTACACTATGGCTCATCTTTAGAAGTATCTCTGGGTAAATTAAAAAAAAAAATGCAGAAGTCCAGGTTCCAATTCAAACCCATTGACATAGGATTTCCAGAATGTTGGCCTGCACATCTTTAGTTTACTCTCCACGGATAGTGTTGAGTTTCTACCAGGACATAGAAGCACTTGGTGCATCTGATTCCTCCTTATAGTTCTGATGCTAGGCACAATGTCTAGCACAAAGCAGTGCTCAGATCATGCTCATGGACTGAATGAATTGGTTTCATCTGCTTTATTCCTTCTTGCAGGTAAACATCTAAATTATCTGTGGCAACAACTTGGTGGGGTCAACTCGAATGCTTTTGTCGGCTGTTCTTGAAGATTTCTGAGTCTCTGCCACATTCTTTGGCTGTTGCTGGTGTTTAAGCACTCCAGTAGGTGAAAATATTTCCTTTTGAACAGTGATTATGTAAAGTTTTGAAGTAAACAGGTTAGAATTTAGAAATGAGAGGGATTTATTGCCAAAATGTGACAAGTAAATAAAAATTAGTTGTACCTGCCTCTCTGTATATTCATACATATGTCCAATTAAGAGTAGGAAAAAAAAATTACATTATAGCTTGGTGAGAGAACCAAGTTCTAATGGGATGTTAGCATACAAAGTCACTTTTATTCCTGAGTTGACTCTCTTTATTTTTTGTTTTTCGTGTTTTGGGAAAATTTTGTGACTATTTGTCCCTTCCACTGATTTCTGGTAAGACTTTCCTGAGTTCAAATTTACCTATGTGTTCTCAAGAGACATTATTGGAAGGGAGATGAATTTTGATTTGCCAATAGTTACAAACAGCTGTTAGTTTGGCTCCACTCAGGAATAATCTATATACACGTTCCTGTAATTAACATAGCTATTGATCAGTATATAATCCAATTGACTGATGGATCTCAGTGCCTCTTCCTTCATGGTGGATGGAGCTAAATAAATAGATAAAATGCACATTGTGCCATAACATGACTTCCTTAAATTTCTTCCTTTGATTCCTTATTTTCTGTGATGTAGAAACTGCATAGCAGTATGTTTGGAGGTGGCCTGTCAAATATGGGAAGCTGACAGTGTGACTGAGCTAGTCACGGGGGTCTTCACAGAAAAGGCAGTCTGGGTCCTGGTCCACTGGAGATTCCAACTGAATGGTGAGTGAGTGTATCATAAAGCTTTTGCTGAGGGCTCTAGCAATTTCTCTCCGAACCATCTGGCTGTCCCGGCTGGCTGCTGTTGATAAAGAACCACAGGGAGATTAGCACTGATTGCACACACATGGGTGACTGCTGTGACTCCAACTTCAAGTACTTTGTCTTTGACCTTCCGGGGTAGAGAAGAGGCAGGGCACTCAGAGGAAGCCAGGTTGGCACTGATAATCAGCGACGTTCACACAGACAAGGCAGGGGAAACTCTAGTGCAGCAAAGTGCCCTGTCACTATGGGAACTCTTTCTGTCCACTGTTATCTCAGGAGTCTGTCATTGCTAGGAGCTTTGGATGGAAAGAGAGACAAGCCCTGGAAAAAGCCAAGACAGAACTATTATTTCTTATACAGCCCTGCTCACCAGCTCCCAGGGATCTCTGGGTTTCAGGCCTTGTATGTAATCAGAATTTATATCAAGGATAGTGACAGGAACCAGGAAGTATTTAGAGCTCCCCACAGACCTTTCTTAGAGAAGCAACCTCACTACTATTTTTTTTCCTGTCACAAAGGCTATCAGCAGGCTGTAAAGTCCCCTCCATGGCAACCTGAGTGTTTACTAGATTCTTCCATTTGCAGTGAAATATTGGCATAGTGAATGATGTAAATTCCCTAAAGTCAGATCTGAGTCCCTTCGAGAAGATGAGGATGTCTGAGAAAGCACAGTTTTCAAATGACTGTCACTGGTGTTCCTGTCCCCTGTCCCTAAGTAACTTCTTGAGTCATTTTTTAGCAGCCTAATGTATTATCCTTGGCCTGAGCTTTCTCTTGAGGCAGTAAATGCCCTCCCGCTGCCTATCCTCCCAGCTCTAGGATATATCGGAGACAAAATTAACTTCTTGAAGAAGTAATTTTTACTATAAGTCTAATATTATAAGAATTATCTCACATGGCTACAGAATTTCTAACCATACAGTGTGGGACACACCACAATTCCTATTAGCACTTCCATTAGCTTGTTAGAAATTTAAGAGTGGGGCCTGTGTTTCTTTCATCTTTCTACTTTCAGTGCTAGGAAAAACATCTTATATAGGAGATACTCAATTAAGATTAAGTTTTTAATTCATTCCTACTATTTGACTGATAGGGCACCAAGCCAAACAGATGAAGTTGAATTTTCAGAGTCCCAGGCGTTGAGGTTGGGGTCGCATTTTAGCCCTTTGTTCTGTCTGTCCTCTGCCCTCTGTAGTCAGTCCCAAGGCTGTCAGTTGGGTATCATTGTTGCTATGACAACATCAATAAGTGGGTTGGTTTCAAAGGCCCTTGGGAATAGAAAACACTTTATAGTGTTTCAACAGGCAACAGACAATAAGGGCAGCTCTACAAAAAGGAGGGAAATTACTGACTTTACAAGACAAAGACTGAATTTTTTCCAGGGTGTTTACAAAACTCACTGACCTGTAGCAACATGAGCTGAGAGAATTACTTGATTCATTGTTAGAGACCAGATGTGCAGGCTGTGCACAGACACCACCCCATCGACTGCTAAAATAAGCTCTTTCACGCCATTGTAATTCAGGCTCTTTGGCACACCTGACAAAAGGTAAGAGATTGAGGCTGTAGTTATTCAACGAAATACAGCTCATCGAGTTACCTAAACAAGTGGCAGAGTCCTCACCAAAATTTCCACATGCTCATCTGTGCTGGTTTCTTACTTCAAATGTTTACAAATAAGATTTTACTGAGTGCTTCAAAGTTTACCATCAATCAAAAGTTCCCACTCAGAATGCTAGCAGAATTTACTATGCAGTAATCAACAACAGTAATTATCCTTATTTTTTATGGCATATTATTAAACTAACTATGCCTTTCCCAACTATCTTTATATACACTCTGAAAAGCAAAATGAAGTAACATGAAATTTGACATCAAGTAATCATGAGTTAGCATCCTGATGACAACATTTGTGAGTTTACCCAAATCCCAGATCTCTGATCCTCAGCACATCTGTAGTAAAATAAGGGTGATAAGAACAACACATAGATCACAGAGATCTTTGAGGAGCAATTCAGAAAATATTTAATCATTATGAACGGCAATGTTGTACAAATGTTAGTTACCCAACAGGTCATTTAGTGAACTGGGCTAATAGAGGATCTTAACATTGTATAATACTCTTATTTGGTTTGTAAGTTTTCCATTATTTTAGCTACATTGGAGGATGTTGTAGCAGAGATATCTAAGTACAGCCCTTTTTTAGCCTCTACTTTAGTTATGTACAAACAACACAAATACCTGGGGTGTTAATTAAAAATAAATATACTATGACTCCATTCCAGACCTAAAGGAAATTTCCGTGGATGAAGTTCTGAAATCTAGAGTCTTTCAGAGTGGTTTTCAACCTTGGATGCACATTAGTATTACCAGAGGAGATTTTGGAAATCCTGATGACCAAGTTATACCTAAGACCAATTAAATCAGAATTTCTGTGGATAGGCCCAATATCAGTGCTCATTTGGTGATTCTATCAGGCAGCCAAGATTGAGAACCACAGCACTAACATTCATGAGACATTGCACAGCTCTGCTTTGCAGTGGTTCTCAAGCCTGACTACATGTTTTTAAAAATACCAAAGCCAGCCCCAAACCCAGACAATTAAATCAGAATCCCTGGGTGATATAGTTTGCATGTTTGTCCTTGCCAATGTCTCATGTTGTATTTTAATCCTCAGTGCTGGAGATGGGGCCTGGTGGGAGGTGTTTGGGTCGTGGGGCTGATCCCTCATGGCTTGGTGCTGTCTTTGCAATAATGAGTGAGTTCTTGCAAGATCTGGTCATTTAAAAATGTGTGACACTTCCCTGCCCTTGCTCCATTCTCATCATGTGACGTGCCTGCTCCCTCTTTGCCTTCTGTCATTATTAGAAGCTTCTTGAGGCCTCCCCAGAATTCCTGTACAGCCTGCAGAACCATGAGCCAATTAAATCTCTTTACAAGATACCCCATCTCAGGTATTTCTTTATAGCAATGTGAGAACAGCCTGATTCACTGGATATGGAAGGCCTGAGCATAAGTATTTTTTAAAAGCTTCCCAGAGGATTGTAATGAGCAGCTAGAACTAAGAACCATCTACTTAGAGAAATGAGGAATCCTTAACCCTCCTTTTTAAAAATTTAACCCATTTATGTCTGAGATTGCAATTTTTTGAATTTTTACAATCAGACCTTGGCAATGACCTTGAGCAGTAGGATATAAATAACTCCCACATGCTTAGCGTTCCAATAATGGAACACTAGGCATAAATAACCTTGCTCATGGGGGATTTCCTCCTTGGATTTAACTCAAAATTCTCTAGAGTATGAGCTGAGTTTTTACTCCTACCTCATACTGTTTGGGGAAGTAACAAAGAGCTAGTCGTCACGCTATTTTATTCTATGAGTGGCAAAAGGCCTAGGCTCCTAGAAGCAGATGAAAGAAGTTCTTGTCTCAAATGAACCACACAATTGGAATAAAGTCATGGGTAAACTTGTTATAGTAATAATAACAAACTTTTATTGAGGACTCACTATGTATAAGGTTTGTGCTAAGTACTTTACTTATAGCAATTATCTCATTTAATAGTCCTAAAAACTTTAGGAGCTAGCTATTAAGGTTACAATTCTTATTTAACTATAGGAGAGGAATTGGGGTCAGTTAGATTAAGGAACATTGCTAAGGCCACACAGAGAAGTGGCAGAATCAGTGATATCAGATCCCAGCATCTGTGCTCTGAGTATAAAGTGTTATGCAAATATTAGAGTCTAGGAATTGCAATCAGAATCTCATTTATTATTCCTAATGTGTATCTTCTCTTTGGGGAATTTCTGTTGACCAATTGAAGACCCGCTGTCATTCATCTAGGACCTTTGAAATTAAGTCATGATCCTACTACCCTTTTTTCTCTTGTCTCCATCTCATTACTATTACAGAGAACACAGGTCCACCATGACTTATTTTATTATAAGAAATAATGTTGCTGCTGGGTGTGGTGGCTCATGGCTGTAATCCCAGCACTTTGGGAGGCCAAGGCAAGTGGATCACCTGAGGTCAGGAGTTCGAAACCAGCCTGGCCAACATGGAGAAACCCTGTCTCTACTAAAAATAGAAAAATTATCTGGGTATGGTGGCACATGCCTGTAATCCCAGCTGCTAGGGAGGCTGAGGCAGGAGAATCACTTGAACCCAGGAGGCAGAGGTTGCATTGAGTCAAGATTGCGCCATTGCACTTGGGCCTGGGCAACATGAGCAAAACTCCATCTTGGAAAAAAAAAAAAATGAAAGAAATAATGTTGCCAGCTAAGAGGCATGGTCCCACTGGCCTCAATGCTCCATCACATCTAGAACTTTCTTTTACTTGGGGAAGAGTCTAGAAAAATATTAATGCATCCAAGAAAATATCTAAAATCATGTTTAATAAATAACATCCTAGACTTGTAAGCGTATTTTAAAAACCACTGAACACCATTCATAATTAAACAATTGCATTTGAAATCAATAAGATACAATATTTCACCTATCAGTAGAAAAGAATGAACAGTTTGATAATACTCAGTGGTGATGATGATGTAAGGAAAGTGGCACTTTCATATGCTGTTGGAGGGAAAGAAATTGATACTGTATCTTTGGTAGAAATGGTAATATCTATCGAATTTTGAAATGCATGTGATACGGTTTGGCTGTGTCCCCACCCAAATCTCACCTTTAATTGTAATAATCCCCATGTGTCAAGGGGCCAGGTGAAGATAATTGAATCATGGGAGCAGTTCCTCCATACTGTTCTCATGATGGTGAGTAAGTCTCATGAGGTCTGATGGTTTTATAAATGGGAGTTCCCCTACATAAGCTCTCTTGTCTGCTGCCATGTAAGGTGTGACTTTGCTCCCCCTTTGCCTTCTGCCACGATTGTGAGGCCTCCCCAGCCATGTGAAACTGTGAGTCCATTAAACCTCTTGTTCTTTATAATTACTCAGTCTTAGGTACATCTTTATGAGCAGTACAAAAACAGACAAATACAGCATGTAAGGTTTGAAACAGCAATATCACTTCTAGGAATTATTCCACAAATATATAAGTGCTAAAAATATATATGTACAAGAGTGGTAATTACATCATTGTTTGTAATGTCCAGCACAAGCAAGTATTTCCATGCTGTGGAGTAACTGCAGCTGTGAAAAAGAATGGGGTATATCTATATGTGTGTTAATACAAAAGATCTCCAAGTGAAAAATGTCAGGTGTAGAGAAAAATGTGAATCAATATGTAATCCATTTTTATAAAAAAAAGATAAATGTATACATCACATACACATATACATGTATATATATGCAAATGCACAAATATCTTCGAAAAAATAAATATCAACTTATTAATAGGTATTACCCCTGAAGAATGGGACTAAGAAATCCAAGATGAAAATATGAGGAGACTTTTTAAAATTATTTCATACTTTTTATATTATTTTTAAATTTTTCCAAGTATTATACTAATATAATTTGAAAACCTAATTTAAAAAGTAAGTGTCTTCCAGAAAGGAGTTATCTGCCAGTTTCTATAATTAGCTAAGATAGCCCAGTCTCTGCACTTTTCCTGAAGTAAAAAAAAAAAAATAATCACCAGGGAAAAGCTGTAGTGAAAAAAAAAAAAAAAAAAAAAAAAAAACAAGTGGCATATAAGTCATTTCCAATTGTACACCAACTTGTCTTTTATCTTCCTCTAAGTCAATAACTTCCATAATAGCAACAACAGCTGCAGCTTAGCACTTGTTCCTCAGGAAAGAAAATGGATGCTTCTGTGACTTGACAAACCAAATATTCTCATGTTTAGAGCCAGAAAATTCACTGTTACTCTGTGACATTTGACTCCATTATCCATTTCATTGTTGTTAACACGCTCATCTTTCAACAATTATAGTGCCCACCGAGAACAAACCCTTAAATGTATACTTAGCAGTGAACGCTGATGAAGTGTGAGCTGTCACTGAAGGCAATTGCACTCTGAGACCAGATATACCTTATGTCAAAATGTGCTGGACCAAAAAAAAAAAAATTCAGCTAATGTCAGGATATTTCAATCATCTGGATGTTTGATGTGATGTAAACCTCTAGCTCTGACTGAATTTACAGGTGCCATTCCCAGGGCCAGCATGTAGGAATCCCTTCAGTGGTACAAAAAAATTAGTCCAGTGGTTCCTGAAGTATTATACTGGGACCAGCAGCACCAGCGTCTTGTTAGAAATTCAAATTCTTGCCCCTCCTACTCCTCCATAATACTGACTCAAGAACTGTGGGAGTGGGCTCAGATATCTGTGTTTTAATAAACCCTCCAAGAGATTCTGATGCCACTGAAGTTTGAGAACTGTTGGGTTAATCCAATAAGTATTTTAAGGCAAGTTCTTCATACTACCTATTTTCCTAGAATATAGGATAGAAAATAATATCATTTGTTAATTACAAATGATCAGTGTAGCAATGATAAATCACCTTGTAAATGTAATCAATTACCTTAAGTCTATAATATACCTCAGTTTTAGATTTTAAACATTTTTAAATTGACATAATAATTGTACGTATGTATGGGACGCAGTGCTGTTGCCATACAGATAATGTATAGTGATCAGATTAGGGAAATTAACAAATTCATCATCTCATACATCTATTATTTCATTGTGTTGGGAACATTTAACATCTTCCTTCTAGCTATTTGAAACTATATATTATTGTTATCTATATTCTTGTCATCCTACAGTGCTATAGAACACTAGAGCTTATTCCTCCTATCTCACTATAGCTTTGCATCCTTTAACAACTCTCCCTATCCTTCTCTTCCTCTTCCCCTTCCCCTTCCCTGCCTCTGCTATCTGTTCTACTTTTTACTTCTATGGGAACAATTTTTTTTTTTTTAGCTTCCACATATCAGTCAAAACATGTGGTGTTTAACTTTCATTTCCTGGCTCATTTTCCTTAGCATGATGTCCTCCAGTTCCATCCATGTTGCTGAAAATAAGACGATTTCATTCATTTTTATCGCTGAATAGTATTCCATTGTGTATATATACTGCACTTTCTTGATCCATTTATCTATTGTTGGACACCTAGGTTGCACTCCCACACTCTCCCTTTGACACTCCACTCAAATCTTCTTTGGTTATTTGTTGCCATGGTCCTTTCTTGTTAGGGGGACTAGTCCCAGACATCTCTAGTGAGCCATCTTGCTGATATCACTCTCTGACATACTTTAATATTCTAAGATAATGTCAATGGGAGTCAGTAGTTCTCCCATTCCAAACACCACTGAATAGTTCTTCTAGTAATGAAAATAGATTTATTCTGATCAAGACTCTCTTATCTGGCCCTTCTGAGGCCATCAGCATCAACAGCTGACCAGGGCTATGGCCACAGTCTATAATCAAGAACTGGGAATTTCTTGGGGTGCAGATACATATGCAGTACAGTGTTCAACTCTACAATGTAGCTTCATATTTCCTATATTCTAGTCAACCCAAAATACTAGCTGAGAGTTTATATTTACGGAGCTCCTACTGTGTTCTAGACATAATGCCATTTATCTCATCTAATCCTCCTAACAGCACTGTATTGTGGATGTGATATTCCCATTTTTGAGTTGAGAAATTGAAGTTCAGAGGAGATTGAGGTCACACAGCTAGAAACTTGCATGACTAACATTTAAACTGAGGTGGGTCTGATACAAAGACTTTGCTTTTTCAACTGTATGATGTGTCTCTCTGAGCTCACTCTTCTAGTAAGCATGTAGCCTAGAAAGGGCAGAAACCAGTAGTTTCTCAACCATTTTATGCCAAATGAAAAGAAAGTCACCTAACTGCCAAATGGGAGAGAAGAGGCAGGCAGTAAGCTTTAGGCCTAAGGACGACTTTCTTTGCAGTGAGGGTTATGTCATCTATCCCTGGAGAGTTGGAAGACTCAAAGAGCCAGACAAAAATTTCACAGGCCCAGGAGAGTAGTCGAGGATAATGAAAATGAGGCTGTAGATGATGAGGTTAATAACATAAGATCCTGCTCAGGGCTAAGAGTCGGCCTCAGCAAAGTGTCTGGGATCACCCTGCTTCCAGCCACGTTAAGAACTCTAATAAAAGGCCCACACCTCTTCTTTGTAGCACTTCCCACTATTGTATGTCTGTGTCATTTTTTTGAATAAACTCTTTCTCCCCTTATTAAAGTATTATACCCATAAGGACAGAGCTTTTATTTATTTTATTTTCTTGAGGCAGGGTCTTACTCTGTCACCCAGGCTGGAGTACTGTGGGACCATCTCAGCTCACTGCAGCCTCTGCCTCCCAGGCTCAAGCAATCCTCCCACCTCAGCCTCCTGACTAGCTGAGACTACAGCCATGTGCCACAATGCCCAGCTAATATTTTCATATTTTTTGTAGAGATGAGGTTTTGTCATGTTGCCCAGGTTGGTCTCAAACTCCCAGAGTCAAGCAATAATCCTGCCTCAGTCTCCCAAGCTGTAACTCCTGGTATTACAGTCATGAGCCACTGAGTCCAGCCTATATTTTATTTTACTATACTTTAAGAGATGGGGTCTCACTGTGTTGCCCAGGCTGCTGGGCAGTAGCTATTCACAGGCACAGTCCCAGTTCTGATCAAGAGCTTTGACCTGCTCTGTTTCTGATCTGTGTCAGTTCACCCTTCCTTAGACAACCTAGTGGTACCCTGTTCCCAGGAGGCCATATTGATGTTGAACTTAGTGCAGACACCTGAACCTCATAGCACACTATGGCCCAGAACTTCAGAAGAGAGCTGTGTTCTGCTTTGCTCGTTTCTGTAACTCTAGCTCTGAGCACACTATCCAGCACAGAGTTGAGGCTCAATAAACACTTGCTGGGCAAATAAATAAAGGGTGACCCTGGTGTTCTTCCACTCTGAGATACAATTTGATAAAAATGTTCAGTTCTAATGCAGCCTGAGGGGTAAGTTTATGTAATTTTTCGTTGGTCTTTTCCAGGTATACTTAAGAAATAATTTATATTTTCCCAGTATCTCCTCATGATGTTTGTACTTACTGTTTTCACACTTGTGAGATAGTTCATAACAGTTGCTAGAGCAAAAACAGAAGCCAGTTATTTTTATTTGTTCCCATATGAAAAAAAGAAAATGTTTGTTTTCACAAAAATTCCTTATCACTTTAAATTTTTCCCATAATACAAATTAACAGTGAACATGCCTTTCCTCTGTGATTCTAGGGAAAAGAAAATATTGACTCTGGGAGTAATAATAAAATCACTCCTACCTTCCATGAGTAAGATGGAGAAGTCCTTTAAGATAGTGATGGTGCTGGCCAAAACCAGGATGGAAAAGATAAATGTGCAGATTGGGTCGGCTATTTTATAGTCTGGCTAGAAAAGACAGGGATTTTGGTTAACTGAATTCATACCTCTCTTCCAGAAAGTCTGACTAATAAACTAAGTAAACCTCCCTGTCTTTCCTTCTCCATGACTCATTCACCCTTTCAACATGTGCCATCCAACTCAGAGACAAGACTTGGTTTCTGAAGACTCAATCCTTTCTTTTAGCTTTAAACTACCAGCATATAAAGAAGTGAGACTACAAGACATGCTCTCCCCATAATTTAAGAACTAAAAGGAAGAATATTCTTAAGTTGTCTCTCAGGAGTCCTGATTTAACTTCTTACAAATTAATAAAAGCACGGAGTATGTGATAAAAGTATGTACAAATATGCCCACAAGATCCAATGACTTTTTGGCCTTAATTATAACGAGCAGAAGAAAGGATATTATTTGTTCAGGAATTGCATATGGCCAACATACAGCTGGACTATGCTCTTGGTTGACTGGGGTGAGTTTATTTCTTTGCCTCTCCAGTGTTGCACATACTCAAGGCTGGCATCTTTGATGCAGTCTTAAGGGTGTGAACAAAAGTGTCATCCTTGCTCAATCTCCTCACTGTAACCCTTAGCCTCAGAGTGAAACGTCTGCCTTTCTACCCTTGATGAAATTCTATGCCATAGAAAAGTTTGTGCCCTACTATTTTTAAGAAATTCATCATCAACTCAACTTTTGTAAGTGGACTCTCAAACTCCACTTACCCTTACAATTTTGAACTAGTTTTGCCTTAGACTTAAAGCTTTCAGCGATCATTTTGCTCAGCTGAATTTAGATATGTCTTTGTAATTTTTATTTACATGTTTTCACTTTTTTAGGAAAAGCAGCAAGCCTTTGCAAATTGAATAATTGTGATGCAAAAAGGCAGAACTAAATGCTCTTCTCCATTCTCTGCCTGCCAACCCACCTCTGTTATCAGTATTACCAGGTAGAGATCTATAGTGAATATTTATTTGTTTGGGGTCAGAGGCTTACCAGGGATTGATTCCAACTTTTCATTAGCACCTTGGCTTTTGGGGGAGAAGTTACCTCTCCCCCACTGTGGGCAATACAGGTGGAACAATAAATCAGGTACTCTAACCTCCCTCCAGCCAAGCAGCAGATACAAGACACAACCTAGGTTGATTGGACTCACATTCATAGAAATATCAATCTTCAGAAGTGACATAAACAGCAAAAACATTTGTTGAGACACATATACTTCAACATGGCATCTAGGACAGAAGTTGGATCGTTTCTAAACTCTAAATACCAAAATTTGCCCTTATTTCTACTTTGATATCTGTCTAGGAGTACATCCAGTCAATTTTGGCCAATAAATATACTTTTTGCTAGAGTGAGCCAGAGATGTTTCCTATTGCTTATAACCCAAGAACCCTAAGGTGTTCAGTTTCGTTGCTGTTCATCTTAACACCATGGTTGAGTGTTTGTTTGCTTGCTTTAGCTTTGCAAAGTAGTTTGTATAGGTAAACATAGGATGTCCATTCTCTTTTAAGTTAAGTACTCTGATGGTGGGTAAACTCAAAGAAGCTCACCTTAAAGTAGATAATCAGTGCACTAATGAGCACACTGATACTCTGAAATAGATCTCCGAGGGCATGAACAAAAGCAGCTCTGACGCTGGCATTGCCTTGCACTTCCTTGTGATTGTGGCCAAGGCATCTCTGGTGCAAAACCACAGTTAGTCTGAAAGAGAGAACGATGTTCTTGGCACACATGAGATTAGTCTTAAAAATGTAGGCAGCATATTGAAACAGCTGGCAATAACATGCATTATCCAAAATGATGGATAGTTAAAATATTTATCCCTTAAAAAGAACTATTTTTGACTAATGTTTAAATACACATCATAGAATTTTAATACTTTTATACAAAAGAAAACTACAAAGATGCACCCTGTTTACTCATTCATCCACCTAATGTTTCTCTTTTCACATTGAAACTGGAAAGCATCACTTCTTAGATGAAAATCAAGCATTTGACAATGAAGAGAGGAAATCTCCTTTATTGAAGGTCTACTAACTGTCAGGCACTGAGTTGGCTTACAGCCAAGCTTCATCAGGAGCTTAATTAAAAGTATTGGTTTCAAATGCCAAAAAAACACACAGGAAGGAATAAATAAAATAAGAAGTAGTGTATTTTATTGAGGTTGTATTTTATTTTGCTTAATTTTGTGCCTTTTCTTAAGAATTTGAAATTTGAATGATTTCTTAATGTCCAACGATGAGAGTATTGCGCTCATGTATAAAAAGCTATTTAGCCAGAAGTAGAAATATATTAACATATTAAAATGATCTTGGATGTGTACATATATATGTATATATATATATATATATATATATATACACAATATATTGCAAAGTCAAGCATCGCTTCTCTGAGTCAAAGTGATCAGTAGTAGACACCACAAATTATGTACCTAATTCTGTTTATCTATAACTTTAAGAGGTGTTAGACTAGAGATAAAATTAGAACATTTTCACTGACAGATAACAGAGTGTTTTGCCTTCCTGAACTTTTTCTAAACATTTTGGAACAAAAGTTTAAAAATAGCAACATATTGTTCAATACCATGTATCCCATTCTGTTTTCAGGTAGAGTGTCTGTTAAATCTCAGGCCATCACCACAAAGTGGAATGACCACTAGCCATCAAGATCTGATCACTATAGAATGTACAGTTTTCAGATGTTCAGTGTTTGGGTAGAAATTTACTCTCAACTAAGAGTTACCATTTAAGGTTCTTTAGACAGCCTGATATGGCTGACAGATCATAGACCTTCATCTGATCTGCCATGTGTGTTCATCATGTTGTCATTCATTTTTTTTCACATCTTATTGACAAAAAGAGAGAGAGACAAAAAACTTCTGTACTCACTCATATGCAGACACTTGTAAAAGCTTGGGCCATAAAGGTCAGTGAAAACAGATGTGGTCACTCCCCAATGTAGTTTTAAATGTGCCGGAGAAGGTAAAGATTACACACACACACACACACACACACACACACACACAGAGATATAAATAGAAAAATCTAATTTCAATAAGTCCACCAAGAACTGGTACTATGAGTGATACAACAGAGGAGTCTGATTTAGTTAGAGAGACATAGCAGCTGAGTTGAATTCAAAAGCTTAAGCTACAGTTAAATATGCTGAGGGGAGGAAATGTTTCATGCAGTGAGAACTTAGCAGGCAATAGCCTTAAGGCTCTATTTATAACCTTCATCCTAGAATCTCTTCACAACTCCTACTGGAACTTTCTGTCCTGATTTTGGGTCTCCAAGGAATAGATTTATTCCTGAGTCACAGTTCTGATATCTCTATATTCATACAATACAGCATCTAGCAGCATTTGAAACCTGTAGTCCCAATTCTTGGACAAAATATTATAGTCACTCAGCATCTTTATTCATAAATAACTATCTACTTGCACAAAGAAGGCAGAGCTTTCCAACTGCCTTGACTTTCTGAGTGTAGCAATGTTAAGGTCAATGTTTAAAAGCAGTTACAAGACAATTTGGATGATATCTGTTTAGAAAATCAAACCTGATCATTGAGGCCCCAGATTAATGTGATAGTTGGGTAGGTTTTTAGCCTTCATCTTTGTGTAGCATCAAGACAATCTGTGTGACATATTACTCTCAGGAAATTAATACTTTTATTCTTCCTTTTGCCTCAAGATCATATTGTTCTCTCTATGCAAAGATGACATTATTGACCTGTAGTCAGCAGAATGTGTGCACTGGCATGTTTGTCTTCTAGAGGTGATAGATTTACATTGATCTACTCACACTTTTTCTCCCAGTGCCAATGTGAAACACATTTTCAAGTTAACTGACAGAAGATGGGGATCTAGTTAGTGACAGCAGATCAAACACCATTCTTCTAATTATTTAGCTCAGAGATTTTGCACAATGGTTCACAAATTGAGAGGTGATTAAGACAGATGTCAAGAGTCAAGGCTATTAGAATGACCTGAGGACTTTTTCTAAAGTGTACATGCTCAGCTATTCTTGAATTCCAGACATTCCATTGTGCCTCCTTTTAAAATCCACTTTTTAAAACTTTATTGTTCAATCACGATATTCTTCACCTTCATGTAAAAATCTACCTTGTAGCATATATCAAGTAGAATTGCAAGATAGACAGCCAGATGATAAATAGATGCTACTGAGTTTCCTATTGCTTCTGTAACAAATTGCCATGATGCTTTAGCAACTTAGAACAACACAGGCTTATTATAGTTCTGGAAGTCAGAAGTCTAAGTGGGTCTCTGGAACTGCATCCTTTCTGGAGGTTCTAGAAGGGAATTCATGTTCCTGTCTTTTCCAGTTTCTAGAAGCCACCTGGGTCCAGACAACTTTCTCCATTTTCAACATCAGAAATATAGCGTCTTTCTTCCTCTCTGATCTCCTTTCTCTGTCTTATAAGGATGCTTGCCATTATGTGGGCCCACCAGGATAATCCAGGATAATCTCCCATTTTAATATCCTTCATCACATTTGCACAGCTCCTTTTGCCATGTGATTAAACATATTCAGAAGTTCCAGGGGTTAGGATGTTTAAATCTTTGTAGGGGAGTGGGTCATTATTATGTCTACCAGCATAGGTAGATAGGTAGGTAGGTAGGTATGAAGGTAGGTAGGTAGGTAGGTAGATAAATAGATAGAGTTTTAAGTAGAATTGCCCAGAGTTAGACCCTCAAATGGGAAGGAGAAATTTGACTCGAGATCAAAGTCCAGGCCTCAAAACCCCATTGCTGAGCAATCCAGTAGTTCATTTTGGGAAAGGTAGACTCATTTGGCAAAGAACATGTGCTCTTCTCCTGTAAGAATGATTTAAGACTGCCTAGATAAAAGAATGGACCAAATGGTTGAAACTAAAGGGAGAATTTAGCTAACATAGCACAAGGAAGAATTTTCATGCAGTCACAATGCTGCAAAGACAAAATAGACTGTTTTTTAGGGAAATAAATTTATTTTATAAGTTCTATTAAAATATATGAAACCAATAGCCATTTTATGGAAATGTTGCTAAAGAGAATGCAAAAGTAAAATGAGGACTGAAATAAATACATTTTAGAGTCCGTTCCAACCCAGCTCACTGGGAGCCATCATCTGCTCACCTCACAGGAATGGAACAGTAGTAAGTCACACCCCATGTGGAACCATCAACATGCACAAGAGCAGAATGTAAAGGAGCTCAATTCTGGGTCTGTGAATCTGGATTAAAATCCTGGCTCCATACTACTTAATCGGCAGTGTATTTAACCTCTCTGAGCTTCAGCTTCCTAATCTATAATATAGGGGAGTTGTGAACATTAACTTGGTAATGTATATCCAAACATCCTAGCCCTGTCTCTGGCACACCAGAAGCTTTCAAAACATGGTAGCTAGCAGAAGCCAATATTAAAACACACTTTAGCTTAAACGAAAACAGTCAACATTATTTTCAATCTTGAGCCATTCAAACACTCTGTCAGGTCTCTACCATCTTCTCATGTACTGAGTTTTTACAAAAAGTCTTTGTCCAGATAGTTACAGGTGAGCCTCATGGGCACTGTGCAGGGAACAGGGGCTGACTTACACGATGTTGGCTGCCACTGCACAGCTGGAAACGATGATCATCACAGTCGCCTGGATCTGGTAATCGGGATACAGCAGGCGCTCACATGCCAGGTATACCAGCACACCAGTCACCACCCAGATGCATAGGATGGAGAGCAGGGCACCAAGGATCTCTAGGGATTCAAACACACACAGAAACCCACACATAGATAACTCCATCACCTACACCCCCCAGACTCATAAGACTCTTTGCCACTCCCCACAAAAAGAGGCTTCACACTAGTTCACTCAGTGATTCATAAAGTAAAAGTATGGATGGATTTTAAAACTAAGAGAAGGAATTTTAATATTGCATTCATGAAACACCAGCATCTGAGTCATTATGCTCCATCTTACTAAGTAATTTCCAGCAAATTTTTAGAACATATTAATTGCTGCCTGCCCCCACTGTTTTCCTTGGGGATCTTAATTTAAACAGGTGCTAAAATGATTGAAACTTATTAGGAGATAAAATAATGAGACACAGAGAGTAAAATGTGTTTAGAAACTCTTAATTTCACCATAAAACATTTACAACCTGCCAGTGCTAGCACCTTCAATGGAATAAAATAGTGAAAAGGGAAAGCTTCAGAAAGTACTTGAAGAAAATGAGTTTTATTTGCCAATGCAACACATTATAAACACAGAGGTGAGCTCAGAGGTTTACTAACACTCTGACTGCATTTTAAGAGCAATAGTAAGAAAAACAAGCATCGGAATGGAAATGTTGACATCAGTATGTAAAGGTAAAATGGTGTTCAATCTGCCCACTGAGGAAAGTGCATTTGCTCACTCAGAAGTTCTTTAACTCCTCACTTTGACCTTTAATTCAAACTCGTACATAGATTCTAAAAACCCAAAATGGTCTAGAAACATTCTGTGAGTCAGTGATCAGGTACAATCCATCATTTAGTCCTTCCCCACATTAAGCTAATCCCAGAGATTATTTCCTTTTAAAGCGGGGCTTTGTAATGTATTACTACCCAGTGTGTGGCAATTATTTCCCAGACTTCAGCCATTTATAGACAACCATCATAACGTTTTCCATATCCACATGCTACCTGTCTTATTAGCCGCTCAATGTTTTTTTCAAATAAATTCACTTTTTACACTTAGCTTCTTCACAAACAATGTTATCCATGAAATTACATATTTGATGTGCTAGTTTATTTTGTAATGTGTATCAGGATGTGTAATTATTGTCTATGTGACACTTAAAATTATCTGACTAATCAACTGTGAAACATTTCTCACACCATGAGAAATGCTGATGCAAATATTTAAGGCATGAGCTCAAGTGTCAGACGTACATGGCCTGCCAGTGACTGGCTATGAGACTTTAGACAAGTCACTTAACCTATTTGAGCCTGAATTTTCTTATCTATGTGCATTATAATAATAGAATATATGTATAACAAGTTGCCATTTGTTATAGGTTGAATTGTGTTTCCCCCAAATTTATATGTTAAAGTACTAATCTTTGGCAGGGCACGGTGACTCACACCTGTAATCCTAGCACTGAAGCAGATGGATTGCCTGAGGTCAGGAGTTCAAGACAGTCTGGCCAACATGGTGAAACCTTGTCTCTACTACAAATACAAAAAAATTAGCCGGGCGTGGTGGTGTATGCCTGTAATCCCAGCTACTCCGGAGGCTGAGGCAGGGGGATTGCTTGAACCAGGAAAGGGGAGGTTGCAGTGAGCCGAGGTAGTGCCACTGCATGCACTCCAACCTAGGTGACAGAGCAAGATTCTATAGAAGAAGAAGGAGAAGGAGAAGGAGAAGAAGAAAGGGAGGAGGAGGAAGAAGAAGAAAGGGAGGAGGAGGAGGAGGAGGGGGAAGGAGGAAGAAGGAAGAGGAAGAAGAGGAAGAAGGAGAAGGAAGGAAAGAGAGAGAGAAAGAAAGAAAGAAAGAAGGAAGGCAGGAAGGAAAGAAAGAAAGAAAAGAAAGGAAAGAAAGAAAGAAAGAGAAAGAAAGAAAGAAAGAAAGAAAGAAGGGAGGGAGGGAGGGAGGGAGGGAGGGAGGAAGGAAGGAAGGAAGGAAGGAAGGAAGGAAGGAGAAGAAGGAGAGGAAGAATAAGGAGGAGGAGGAGAAGGAAGAAGAAAAAGAGGAAGGGGAGGGGCAGAGGAAGGAAGAAGAAGGAGTAGGAGGAGGGGAACTAATCTTCAGTTCTTCAGATTGTGACCTTATTTGGAAATAGGATTATTGCAGATGAAGTTCTTTTAGATGAGGTCATACTGGAGTAGGATGGGTCCAATATGGTTGGTGTCCTTATATAAAGTGGAAACCTGGACCCAGACATACAAATGGAGAAAATGCCATGTAAAGATTAAAGCAGAGATCTATAAGCCAAGGAATGACAAAGTTTGCCAGAAAACCACCAGAAGCTAAGGGAGAGGCCTGGAACTGATTTCCCCTCACAGACCTCAGAAGGAACCAATCCTGCTGACTCCCTTGTTGCAGACTTCTGTTTTTCATAACTATCAGACAATGTCTGTTGTTTAAACAAAACTTTATTCAAATTTGTGTAATGTCATGTATTATAACCCAGTGTGTGGCAATTATTTCCCAGACTTCAGTCATTTATAGACAACCTTCATAATTTGTTATAAAAATAAATAATGTACCCAATAATGTACCCCCCAAAATAATGTACCCAATTTGTAGTACATTATTAAGGCAGCCCTAGGAACCTAATACAACATATAGCAAACACTCAAGGAATTGTTATTTTATGAGTCTCCTGAGGCTACTTAAAACTCACCTTTGCAGAGGTTTGAGGACCGGGCCCAAGAATTTCTAGTTAGCCGGAAATGAAGATTGACTTGTGGCTGTCAGGTAGTGTGCTTCCTACCCATGAAAATCCAAATCCACTTTCATAAAATGGAACATGTATAACTCAAAACCCATGGTCAGGAAGCACAGTGGGACAACAGCTGCAGGGGTAAAGCTCAATACCAAGGGCAAGAGTCAGGAGTCAAATCTCAGGACAGAACGAAAGTCAGAAACCCAAAAGTAACTAGTTAGAACAGGAGAC
>NW_016107383.1:3097512-3252626 GCF_001604975.1 Cebus imitator | reverse complement strand
TTAGCTAAGCTGGGATCATTGGGTTGGCCAGATTAAGGGTGTGTTGGATATGAATGTGTTAGACTCACCTCTATATTTATAGAGGTGCCGTTTAATATGGTAGCCACCAATCATGTATTGCTGTTTAAAATGAAATGAAGTAAATTTAAAAATCTCGTTCTTCAGTAGCACTAGCTGTATTTAAAGTGCATGGTAGCTACATTATACTGTGTATTATAGAATATTGCCCTTGCAGCAGAGAGTTGTATTAACAGCTCAGGGTCTGCCATGGCCATGATGCCGAAGTACAAGCAGTGATCTAAATTCTGCGTTCACCCTGTTTTCACACCATCCTACGTTTACAAAACTGCTTTGACAAATGGCATCAGAAAGGGTCAAGTACATGTAAAACTTCATACAGACAAATAATGGGTTCTTAGCCAGAGGTTCATGTTTTCCAAGTGTAACTGTTGAAGGACTGGCAAAAGCATTCTCGGATCACATGGTCACGAGCTCTCTTTACTGCTGTTTATTGCCTCATCTCCTGAATGTTAAAGGAAAGCAAGTCAAAACACCTGTGATGATCAACTGTTTCGTATGAAATTAGGACTTCCTGCCATTCTAAACTTGAAAAACCACAGTCCACAGGTGTCTGTCTACAAGCTGTGATCTGTGTCTAGCAGCTGTTTCAGTGAAGGCTGGCCACCCTTGCTCAGCTCTCTTTCCTCTTCACTGATATTCTCAACCGCTGTGAAAACGTTGGAATTGTGGGCACAAAATATTCAGCCAGAAGCCCTAGCTAATAGAATAACACAGAGAGGGAGAATTGAAGTTGCAGAGTGTGGGATTGTGGGGGCGGATAAGGGAGGGATTGTAAAAATGAGTCAAAGTAAAAACCCTCATAAATACATAGGTGATGGGTTGGTAGATGCAAAAACCACGATGGCACACGTTGACCTATGTAACAAAACTATGCTTCAGAACTTATTAAAATTTAGATTTAAAAAAGCATGCAGCCAAGTGATTACATACCAAATTTAGAGACCTCCAAGTTGTTTACTTATGCTACCTCGTTATTTCTGTCTGCTTTAGTGCATACACGTTATTTGAAATCGCCATAATTATTAGTTGAGAAGGCTGTAATTTGCACTAGACTTCTTCTCTCCTTTTCTTCATCAGAATGGATTCATTTGTCCATTGTTGTGAAATTATTTAAGGAAGCACATATGAACCACATTCAATAAATGGCAGGCAAGGCTCAAGCACATGTTTCAGCATGTTTGCTTTCATCCTTTTACAAGAATCAGTTGAGCAATAAAGAATGAACACACACACACACACACACACACACACGTTATGGTGACCTTGGCTACTTCCTAGGCAAGAGTAAGCAGCTACTGAGTGAAGAAACCAGCTGCAAGAAAGGAGAAAAAGTAAACTTTTACCCTCTCCTCTTCCTTCTCCTCCTTCTTTTTTGCATTATTATTGATTGAGTGAGTAAGATATTCAGCTGAATCATTCACTGAATGGCTGAATGCAATGTGTGAGCAGGAAAGCCTATATTCTATTTCTGAATCCCCTATCAGAAGTTCTTCAATCTCTATAACTGTCTTGGATGCTCTGTGCCTCATTTTGCAATATGGCAGAAGCTTTACCCTTATCCTCTCTTCCAGGGATACAGAGTGATTTAATGAATTGTGTCATGTCTGTCACCATGTGCAGAATCCCTGATGCTGGGGTGGCTGCCGAAGTGATATACGTGTTCCTGTTGTCCTACAGATAGCACCATTAATCTGTCTGTTACCTGAATTCATACTGAAAACACGCATTCCCATATACATGGTTGTTTTATCCTGTGCTTTAGAAATGTTCTCTAAGGGATTTTACAACAAAGTTTTGCTTTGTATCTTCCATTTTTACCCTTGGGATGACTTTGCAGCACCCTCCTGGTGTTATTGCTCACTCTGTGAACTGTACCTGCTCGGTGCCATCCAAACGTCAGCCGCTTAGAGGGAGGCTTCGATGACAACCACAGGGAGAAGAGACTGAGCAGGAAACTGGTCAGGTCAATTAAGAGGTGGGCAGCATCTGTGATGACAGCAAGACTCCCAGCAATGTGCCCACCTAGAGAATGCAAAATGGTACACTGTGTTAAGGCCCCAGAATGCAACTAGAATCAGACATGCTAACCGTCATGGGTGAAAATGCCACAGACTCACAAAACTTTAGAGGAGAAAGAGATCTTAAAGGTGATTTAGTTCACTACTTCTGAGACTCAGAAAGTAGATATGATTTGAACATGTAAAAGTGAATTACAAAGGAGAAGTCATTCCTGGGGTAGCAAAGACAGAAATTAGAAAGTATGGGGCAGCACATCTGGAGAACACCTTAGACAGAGGTATAAGGATTCAAAAGAGGAGAATACAAGAGGATCAGGCTGAAGCAGTGTGGGCCAGATTCAAAGATTCCTATAACCAGAATGAGGACATGGACTTTGGTTTACAAACTAGATGGTGCGATCTGGCCCACAGGTGTGTTTTTATTTGACTTATAATTTGATCATCATCTTTACCCATTCCTTTTTCTCTATTAATTTATATTATCCACCTGAGCTTGAAACCCCTGTAATAAATAATAGGGAGCAGAAAGGAGAAAGGGCACATACCTTCCAATGGCCGTCTTGAGTGCCACAATCCAATAAAGCATGGGGATGCGATCTGAGCCATGAGAATACTGCCTTGCTTTCCTCTCTACTTGATGTACCCCCTCTATTTCCCTCTAATTCTCCTTTGAGAAAAGACCTCCAGCCTCCAAAATAGAAGTTAAAGAAAACCTTGCCCTTTCCTCCCCAGACATGGTTTGTTGTTTGAGAGCAACAACCTTTATTGCTTTCACTACATCTTCCCAGCAAAGGGCTTTTGCTGACTGATTAGCTCTCCCTGCAGCTGTTTATTGCCTCGTGTACCACAAAATAGCAGAGACTGTCAGCCATCAGCCCCGCCATCATGAGACTCACCTTGTCTCGCCTAATGATTTTTTTAAATTACATAGATGGCTCATAATTGTGATAATCCCCACAGGCCATTGGCTCTAGCTGTAGTTAATAACTGGTTTGTCAGGGTTTAATGGGCTGAAGCAAAGTAATCTTCAAGCTTGTTACTGAACAGTCAGTGCAAAAATCAGAATGATTCATTAGCCAAAAAGCAACATTTTGCTAACAAATCAGCTGTCCTTCCAATTATCCTCTAATGTTGCTCTATCTGCCAAACTTGGCCCTGATGATAAAACTGTATTAATAAGGCATTATTTCTTGCCTGGAGAATAGTTCCATGCAGATAAGCAGTATGCTGCAATCACAGCAATGAGTGATGGTGATTCTACATGCTGGGCTGAAATACAGCCTAAGTCAAGGAAATGAAATCAGTCTTACAGAGTCTCAGCTGAGGCAGGAGGCACCTGAGAAAGAAAAAGGGCTTGCTTTGGAAGAAGCATGTTACTATGGAGGCTTAGAAACTGAGAACCATTTTGCAACCATCAGAGCTACTTATGAGAGCCATCCAGAAAACTGTGGTCAATCACTGATGAATAGAGCAAACTGCTTGCAAGAGGTAGTTTGTGACTAATCTTGCATTTGCTTCTGAAAGCATGGTATATTATTGACAATTAATTCAATTATCCAGCCAATATTTATTGAGCCCTTACCGTGCATGGTACCAGGGATTGGGTATACAACGATAAACAAATCACAGCCTGTCTTCAGTGATTTTTCTTGTTTAACACTCCCTGTACCAGAAACAAGTTAATGGGCTAAGGGATCAGAGAGCTGTTCTCACTGGGAGGAGTGAGAAACTTTTCACAAAGAGAAGGGTAAGAATTAGCAAAAAGAGAAGGATTTCTCAGGAAGAGATAAAAGCATGGACAAAAAATAGAGAAGTGAAAGAACATAGCACCTTTCAGGAAAAGCTGAAGGTATGGAGTGCTGGAGGAAAAATGGGAAATGAGACTGGGAAGGCAGGCTGGAAACACCTGTGTGGGGTATTATATGTCGGGTTTGAATGCGATTCTATGACTAACGGGATTTACTTACTATTTTTAGGCAAAGCTGTGGCATGTTGAGATCTGTATTTAAGAGAGAAGTCTTTGCCAGCAATATGGAGGATGACTTTGGAGGGAGGAGGAGCTAGAGGTTAAGACTTGACAGTGTTAGCCAAGGGAAACTATGATAAAGACATGAACTAAGGCAGTAGCAGTCATAATTCTGGAATGCTTGGCAAAATGTGGAGAGCAGTACACTTATAACCAGATAAGAGACATACAGAAAAGGCTCCATCCTGGAGACTTTACTTAAGGCCTGTGGGGTGAGGTGACAGCAAGAGAACAGAGGAACTGTGGGGCGTGGGTCTCACAAACCACCTCTGATTGAGATGGTGTTAATTCCCCATGTGGGTTTCCATGGAGAACAGAGACTTACTGGCAGCAATGAAAGAAGTAACTGTTTATCTGACAATGTTAGCCATGTGTCCCATTGCTGGGCTACACAGTTGTATGCTATTAATTCACATTTTAAAAATTCTTTAATCACTTTGTGAATAGTATTATGATACTATAGCATATGTTGTGTTAAAAACCCATTGAGTTATTCAACAAGTACAACAGGTCCTCAAATAACATCATTTCATTCAACTTCCTTTGTTTATAACGTTGATAAGTAAATGAAATGGATTCCTGACCAGGGCCGCTGTCTGTGTGGAGTTTGCATGTTCTCCCCATGTCTGCATGGGCTTTCTCTGAGTACTAGGGTTTTTCTCCCACATGCCAAGGCTGTGCACATAAGGTTCACTGGCACGTCTACATGGTCCTGGTGGAATGAATGTGGGTGTGGCTGTACCCTGTGATGGGAGGCTTCCTGTTCAGGGCTGTTTCCCACCTTGAGCCCTGAGCTGCTGGGACAGGCTCCAGCTATGAAACTGGAATAAGTGTGTTCAAAAAAGATGAATGAAAACAAATGATTGTAAAATAAATATATGTAAGGTAAATGGTCATCATACGGACGCCCAACAAAAAGGACATGGTATGAAAGTGCTCAGCAAGCCCAGCTCATTTTATCTTTTTGGGTTTGAACTGTGTGGCGGCAGGAGGCACTCCTGACAATTTCCACTTTGCAAACATTTATTCCTTGATGTAACCACCACCATTATAACCACCCTCACTCACTGATGAACCCCATACGGCATAATTATCTCACTTGTGTTTATCATCTTACTTAGATGTCTGTACACCTCATGTTTAATTCAGTGTTTAATAATCGAAGTGTTTGGGCCTTTATTTAGAAGTTTGAGGGTGTTTTGTGACCAGTACGGCATGGAAACTTAACTCGTTTCTCTCAATTGGCCTATGGTAAAACTGGTTTTTGTTATATGTCGTTTCATTGAGTGTCAGAGTTTCCAAGAATCTCTCCACGATGTTAAGTGAGGACTTACTGTGTTTAAAATATATTACAGTTCTCGCGGCCATGATCTGACATTTCTTAAAATGTTAATACCAGGACCTACAAAAATGTAAGGGTCCTAAGTTACTGAAACCCCCTGGCTGTAGAACAAGGTAAGTGCCCTCATCAATAAAACTTGTATCACACCACCCAGCAATATCTCTCTCTTAGTAAAAGAGAAGTTTTTCACTCAGATACTTACCGTCTTCCCCAGCCTGCTCCCTGCTCTGAATTCCTGTCTGATAACCTAGTGTTTTCTCTGTTCTTGCTCAACTCTGAATAGTCCTGCTTCAGCTGTCTCCCCTAACCACTCTCAACTTCTTCCAGCAAAGGCCATACCTGAGGTTATTTTTCTTCTGCGTTCTCAGCATCTGAGCATGTATCCATTCAAATAGAGACAGATGTTTACGTCTGCAACATAACCCCTCTTTTTGGCCTTTCTACAATTAGGAATTTTCACAAGCAATCAGAAAGAGTCCCAGTTCAACAGGTTCAAAGGTCCCTTAAGAGTTATCCTTCTTTAGTTCCTTCTCCAAACTGCTCTATACTCTGTTGCAAATTATCTTCCTAAACACAACTCTATGACCTGCTTCTCCCTCATCCGAAGTGTCAGTTACTCCCCAAGGTCTATGAATGAATCCTATCCCCCAGCTGAGCCTCAGCTCTTCTTGACCCAACTACCATTCTAGTTATGTTCTTCATTAATCACATTTTACCTTACACCCGTGCCTTGGATAGGCTTTTGCAGTTGTAAGTCATAAATGCCTAACCCAGACTAGCTTAAACAATAACAATAACAATATATCAGTATATTGGCTCATATAACTGAGAACAAATCTGGATGGGATTGGATCAGATGCAGCCCTGTCCTAAGGTTCAAAAAATATTCTTGGGGTCCTGCTCTGTCTCTTGCTATTGCTATTGATTGTCCAGTCGAAGAAAGACTTTTCCTCCACTTAAGCAATAAAGGTAGCACTCTAAAAGCTCCAGACCTGTATCACTTCAGCTCAGTTTTTATAAAGGAAAGAGAGAAACCTTTTTTCCAGCCTCCTTATATAAAGACCCAGAGACTCTGATCTGTCCAGCTTGATATCTCACATCCATCCCAGCCTAAGAGCATGAGGTTCTCAGACCAGGAGGACCAAAATTGAAACCAGAGAAAAGAATATGAAAAAGCTTCTGAACAGAAAATGCCAGTCTACTACAGACAGTGGCTCCCAAATTTCTAGGAATATGGATTTCCTGTCCTGTTTCAAACCCACCCACTCGGAATCTTTCAAGGCAAGCCCTGATAAATATGTATCTCCTGGATCATGGCAGTAAGTAGTATGCTGTTCCTTCAGGCTACTCCATCTACCTTTTGGCCATCTCTCAATTCCTGTCCAGTTTTCCAGGCCTTGCTCAAACCCCATCTCCTGCAGGAGGACCTCTCAGATTTTCAAAAGTGATCTGAGAGTAAAAATTGCTTTCTCTAACATAGGTACAAGTGGCTTTGGGGAGGAGGTGAGCTATGGATCAGGGTCTTGACTAATGGCCAGTATTTTGATGAGTATGGAGAACAAAGAGAAAGCTTTTCTAGTCAAAGAAAGAAAGCATAAGAATCTAAAGTGCAAAGATTATTTTGTAGAGAATGAATAAATAAATTTGGCTGAAACAGGGTAGCCAGGGAAATAGCAAGACAAGAATATTGATAGTTTTGCCACCAGATTATGCAACGTCTTGAAAGCCGAAATAAGAATTTTTTATTTTGTCCAGGATGCTAAAGCTTTTCAATATATTGATCTCTTTTCACTTGAGGCAAGCAGTTAGGGCCTAGTACAGTGGGAGCTTCTGAAGCAGTCTCTTCCACAAACACCCTTGTCAGTTTATCCCAGTGCTCAGAAAAATGTGCTATGCTTGTCACAAGGGGGAAAAGGTTATAAACCCTGAATGAAGCAAAGGGGAGCCAATTTAAAAAAAAAAAAAAAAAAAGGTTGTTTTTTTAGATACAGTCTCACTTTATCTCCCAGGCTGGAGTGCAGTGGCGCAATCTCGGCTCACTGGAACCTTTGCTTCCTGGGTTCCTGCACAATTTTTGTGCTTCAGACTCCCACGTAGATGAGATTACAGGCATGTGCCACCACATCCAGCTAATTTTTATATTTTTAGTAGAGATGGGGTTTTGCCATGTTTGCCAGGCTGGTCTCAAAACACTCATCACAGTTTCCAACACGTAGTGAGCATTAAATAATAGCTATTATCATAATGCCAAAAATGCAAAGATCATATTATGTCTGGAAATCTCTTAATATAATACACCTCAACCATGTGTCAAAAAGCTTTAAAAAACAATACATTTAAAATAAAAGATATTTGATTAAAAGTCAACATTCATCCTTGATTCTTTGTTAGTTATTACAAAACTGAAACAAAGAGACATTTCATTAACATAATTCAAAACACTTAAACCTTCAAGAAGCATTTTGCTTAACAGCCAATTGATCAAACATAGATTTGATTTAGCATAAGATATTGTTTAACATGATAAAAACATGAAACATGCAAAAGAGATATAAGTATTGAAATGAGGAGAAATATGTTTTCTGCACAAGAGAGGGTGATGTCCTGGGATGGGGAAGATGCATGAGAAGGGAAAAGGAAAATGCACTGAAATATATTTAGAATTGGCAATAATTCAAATACATAATTGAGTTAAAAAAAGATACAAAAATCAAAACTTCAGAATACAAAAAGTAACTATCTAGAGAATAAAACATGAAAAGTGGTGGACTTCACTCACCCCTGCAAAGAATAAGCCAAACACACATTATAATCAGAAATAGCTCTTGCAAGAAATAGGCTGTCCGTGTATTAAGATGAATACTGTAAAACCTTGATGAGACATGTAAAATATTTGGATAAATGGAGAAATATAACATATTCCTGGAGGGAAAGCTGAATACTTAAAGATATTGTGTTCCCAAATTAACTTAAATATTAATAAAATCATAATTGTATGGGGGAGAACTAAACAGAACAATTCTCATGTTTAATCAGGATAATAAACAGAGATGAATAGCTTTGCCTTTTCTTTGTTAAATTAAAAATCATGAGTAGGAAACAACAGATATTATAACATATAAATCTACAGTAATTATGTCCTTGACAGAGACCAGAAACACAGATCAGTGAAACACCTTAGAAACAGACCCTGCTATTTATAAAGTTTTAATAAATGATTAAAGAAATATTAAAAATCAATGGGGAAAATAATTATTTCATAAATGATGCTGAAAACTGTTTTCACTATTTAGAAAAAAATTCAGTTTTTAGAGCACATGGTGTATCTAACATCACATTAATTTAAAAATTAAATGCAAAAATTAACAAACAAGCTGTCTTCACAGTAGATGAAAAAAGATTGTTAAGCACTAAAATGGTAAAAGAGTAGTAAAAGAAATGAGCTCAAAATGAAAAGTTTGAAACAGCTACCTGTATGAAATTTAAAACTTCTCTAAGTCAAAACAAACATTGAAAGGTTAAACAGCAAACTGGAAAAGCACTTATAATTAATAAAACAAAGGTCTAATATCCTAATATATAAAGAGCTCCCAGAGATCAATATAGAGAATTTAAAAATTTTTAAAAAACAAATGAGTAACAGACATTAAGAGGCAAGAAGGAAATGCATTAACAGAGGGAAATATGGATCACTAATAAGCATGCAAAAAATGGCCTAACAGTAACAATTAGAGAAATAAATATTAAAATAAAATATTCATCTATACATTAGCAAAGCTTTTTAGAGATTAAAATAAATTGTAGTTAAGATTTGGAGTCAGAATCATTCTCATGTAGAGCTAGTAGACATGAATTGTTCAGCTTTCTGAGCAGCACTCTGGCAATATGAATCAAGTCGTAAAAATATTCATGTCCTTCAACCAATTATTTCCACTTTCAGGAATCTCTTTGAAGGGCTTAACCAGAAAGGCAGACAGAGTTCTCTTTAAGATTTTGCATTGCAGCATTGTCCAGAAGCAGGAAAAAAACTCCCTAAATTTCTAACAATAGAGAAATGGTTATGTAAATTAAAGTGGAGCATATTAGAGAATATTATTCAGGCATAAAAATGTTTTTGAAGAGTATTTGATGGTATGGTCAAAAGCATTCAGTGTGCTCTCAGTTATGTTTGAAAAATAAAACGTGTGAGCTATGAATAGAAAATGCCTGTACAAAATACTCCAGAAAGTTATTGAAGGCTATTGCTTGAATATGGAATCGTGATTAATTTTATTTTGTTTCCTTCTATTTTTCAACTTATCTACAGTGAACATATTGTTACCTTATACTTACAGAAAATATTAAATCTTTCTTTAGAAGAACTTAGGTAACCCTCCCATAATGATGCAGTTTTGTTTGCTTGTTTAATCAAAAAAGTCTGCAGAAAGACTCACCTACGACCTCTGCAATCATGAAAATGAAGCATATTGCTGAAGCAGCACAGAGTTTCCACTTGGCATAGGCGTGCTCATTCACCCTGTTCTCTGTGTGCCTAGAGTCACTGTGGCAATGGTGCATGCCTCCTGACTCCAGCTCCTCTGGTCTCTCTCTGGGAAACTGATCTTTATTCACTGGTTTCTGTTGAAGTTCCACACTATGGATGAGTTTGACAGAAGCAAGAAATGAACATAGTTAGAAACAAGCAGCTCACTGACCACCCTGCCCATACTTGGAACCACTATTAGGACATTGCCTAACTTGCTAGGAAGTGTTAATTTGCAACTCCTTCTACAAGAAAATGTCAAGTGTAAGAAGCAAGCAAGAAATTTCCTTCTAAACCCCAACTACTAAAGTTTTAGTTTTATTCAGTCAAACTCTTATTCAGTCAATACACCACCAATGATTAATTAAGAGACAGCAAAGGAATAGGAAAAAAGAAGCAGATTGATTTTAAAGGGATTTCTTCCCAGTTATTTCACTCTTAAAAGACATTGGACACTGTGTTACAGAAAAATAAAATAAATCAGAGTACATTGTACAATATGTGTATATGAACCAGACTGAGGATTCAAATACACATCAACGTCATTGATAGATCATAGCACTTTTTCCTGCTGAGACTGTATGTACTCTGAGACCTTCTTACCACCACTCTGCAGACGGTGGCAACCAATTAATCAATGTTATCATGAGAGTTGAAACCTACTTATACTTCCCAAAGCAGGCAGGGAGTATCAGTTCTGCTCAAATATAAAGCATGATCTAGAGTCACTCATAGAATTTCACAGATAGAAAGGTAGACATTTGTTCCAACCCCTTTTTTTTGTTGTTGTTTTTTTAAACAACTTTTATTGATGCATAATAAATGTACCGAATTTAGGGTGGTGATAATTTAATACATTCAAATGATTTTAAAGATCAAATCAGTATATTTGAGATGTCCATCACCTTAAATATTTGTATTTTCTTCATTTTAGAAATATTTCAGTTATTCTTTTCTGGCTATTTTGAACTATATGATAGATAATTGCAAACTATATAGCCACCTCACAGATCTGTCAAACACTACATCTTTTTCTTCTCTCAAATAATTTATTTGTACCCATAAATCAACCTTCCTTTATACCTTCCTCCTCTTTACGCTTCTCGGCCTCTTGTAACCACCAATCTACTCTCTATCTTCATGAGTGCCACTTTTTTGGCTCCCATATATAAGCGAGAACATGTGATATTTGTCTTTCTGTGCTTGGCTTATTTCACTTAACTGCAACCCTGTATTTCTTGGCTGAGGTAACCTAAGGTTTGGGGAGTTTAAGTAATAGACTGAGGTCAAATATCCAGGAAATGGTGGAGTGGGGATCCCAAGCCCACTGTTTATTCTGTCATGCCTAAAACCAATTTTAGGTGTCCTGATGGTGGGGCAGGAAGGCAAATGTCAATCTCCATGGATCTTGAACTAATCAGATTTTTAAATTTTTAAAAATAAACTCATGTACAGAATAAGAGTCTTAGAATTAAGAACTTTGCATTCCTGGCTTTGAAAGGTAAAAAACAAAGAAACAAACAAACAAAACTAGCAATATATTCACTTTCCTTTTATTTCATTTAGGCTGTCACCATTCAGAATTAAAATTCTGATGGTTTGAGCTTAGATGACAATTATTATTCTGACTCTAATTATTATTATATTTGATTTTTCTGAATAAAATAATATATATTCATCATAGAAAATCTGGAATCACAAAAAATCACAAAGCATAGGGAAAAATAACTGGTAATCTTATCTCTAAGAGACAATTATTATTGATATTTTATTGTGTAGCTTTGTAATATGTGAATACACTTTTTTAATAGAGTCCCTATTAATTAGGATGCTTTGGGTTACAAGTGTGGAAAACAAGACTCTTGCTAGGATAATTAAAAAGTAAGAATTATTGGTTTTGCAACTGAAAACATCTACAGGGGCAAGATTTCAGATACTCTTTGACCAGGTCTCCAGATTCATTTCTCTGTGGTTCTCAGCTATTCTTCAACCTTACCCTGGTCTTCCTCATGGTAGTTGGATGGTTGTCAAAGGTAATCAGACTATGTACTTCTTTTTTAATATATATGTAGAGAGCATATCCCATATCAAACTGCTAATCAAGAGCCTTGATGTGCATATGGATTTAGCTAAATGAGAAACAACCACTATACCCAGGAGAATATGGATGAGCTGATTGACTTCAGCATTGCCACACTCAGAAGACTGGCAAAACCCAGCCATGCTGACTCCTAGAGCTGAGAATAGGGAACATTCTACCTAAACCACATGGCTGCTCCTTAGTGGGGAAGTGCTAGAATGGATGTGAATAAGGTGATTGTATCACAAGAGGATCCTACCAAAGATACAGCTTCTGAACCTGATTCCTAGCTATAAATATTGTTAATATTTTCTCAATTTATAAAATTTTTATATCATTATGTTTAAAATATTGAGGGCATTATTTATTTAATATAACTATATCATAGCATAATTAACTGATTTTTTATTGTTGACAACTCATTCTTTTCCAACTATTTGCTCATATAAGCACTACTATGATTACATCCTTATAGTTACTCTTCACTCAATATATTATCTCCTTAAACTGGAATCTCAAAGGGGAAATTACTTGGTCAAAAGGTACCTACATTTCTAAGGAATTTGATATATATATTGCCAAGTTGGCTTTGGAATATACATCAAGGCCAATTTACATCATTGTTTTTTACCAATGATGTGAATAGCACTCAAGATTTTGAGTAGTTTTGAATAATCTTCTTAGGTGGAATAAGAACAATTTGGAAAGTAGCAAATAAAGTATTTATATTTTAAATGAGTAGATTTTTGCCTTTGTTACATAACAATATTCTAACAATAAATAACCATAGAATTTGGTAGAGTGGGTCCCCAGTGGACATCAACTCAGAGGAGCCTGAGTACTAACATGAACACATTGCTGAGATTTACTCTTTCCTTGGACTGAGAAGCCAGCATAAACAAAGCAGGCTCACCAGTTGTTCTGGAACTACCTGATGTGCTGTGGTCATATGAAGCAATGATTTATTTTATGGTTTTAATGAATCTTATGACCAGGGAAAGCCAAGTAGTCAGTGACCAGGAGAGATAATTTATCCTGGAGCAACTTAGAAGCCAGATGAAGACCAGAATCAAACTTGGGGGTAAGGCCCTTGGCAATGCCACAAGGAGGAAAGTGTGAAAATGTGGGCAAATTTTACTTTTGTGTGTGCCTCCCTGTCTTGGATTATAAGATTAGCGAATATGGATATGCTTTTAGCTGAGACTGCTCCTTGAAGCACTAAGCCAGAAATCCAAAACTGGGCTTCATAAGGTCCGTTGAAATTGTATACATTGTGTTCGTGTGTGTGCATGTCTGTGTGTGTTATGTGTGCATTTTATGGGAAAGGCAAGAGTACAGTCTTCACTTGGCTACTAAAAGAGTCTGTGACTTCCAAGAAGGTAAAAACCAAAGTTAAGATACATTCCTTATCATCTTATTAAAGCAAAGTTATCTAAGTGTCTCTAGATGCAGAACAGACTCTTGATCTGAACAATGATGTGAATTTTAAGTATTATTTTAAGAACAAAGTTATAAAAAGCAAACGCTATGATGCAACAAACAAGTCCACTGAAATGTGAATTTACTGTTAATGCACAAATCCCAAAAGATTCCCATGCATTCAAATATGGACAAAGCTTTAAAAATTAGGAATAATAAGCCAAAGAAATTTACTGTAGCATCAAAGAGAAAAAAGATGGAGAAACAGAGATGCAAAAATATGGAAATATTAGAAAATTTGATGTCAATATTCTAGAACTTTGATTTCATCTCCAAAAATAGGATTTAGAAAATGGGACTTTATTTTTGCAATCTTGGAGAAACTTTGATTTTTTAATTTTGTTTTTGTTTAGTGGTACAAGTTACATTCCTTTGCTTCTATTTCCAAAATAATGTTGGTAAAATTTTTATTTTTTACCCTCTTATTTCAAGTGTTGAGTACATAAAATCACGGTGCTTTTATACTTTCATATCACTTTTCCCAAGAACCTCAAATTGCTATTCTTCTTAGAAGGGGAGAGAAAAACCTCAGTCCCACCATGAATTTCTAATATTTCATTCATACATCATTAAATATTTATTGCATACCTACAAAGGTCCTGCATCATCAGAAGTGTTAATGAGACCATGTTGTATGAGACAAAGTTTCTTCTCTAAAGAACTTGTATTTTAGTAGAGGGAGACAAAGAATGAATGAATGAATAGTAACAGAGGCTATATAGTATGATGGATGGTAAGCAGGAGAGGGAAGATGAACTGCCTTAAATGGGGTGGGAAGGGAAGACACCTCTACGGAGGTGATATCTCAGCAGCAAGTTATAGAATTACCAGGAAAAAAACTATGTGAGTGAAGGCTATCAGAAGTAGAGGGCATTGCTGGAGCAAAAGCCCAAAGGCAAGAGAGATTTTCTTGTTCAAGCACTTGTCTCGAACAGCAAAAAACTACATAGGTTGTCCTGTGGTATAAAGAAAGCATGAAATGGAAAGAGGTCAAAAAAGTAGACAGGGTTCAGATTTTGCAGAACACGGCAGGCCATCATGAAGAGTTTGATTTAATTCAAGGTCTAAAAGGAAAAATGTGGCAGGTTTTGAGCTGGGAAGTAATATTACATGGTTCACATTTCTAAAATGACCACTTTGGGTACTGCCTGGAAGACTAGAGTGTGGAGGATCAAAACATAGAAACCCTTAGGAGGTGGCTATAGCCAACACATAGGTGACTTGGATCCATGTGGTGACAATAAAAATGGAAAGAAGTAGACATATTTGAGGGACATTTGGGAGGTGGAGTCAACAGGGCTTGCAAATCAATAGCATTAGTTAAGGGAGAATAATAGAGGGGTGAGAAAGATGACTGATTGGTTTCTGGTTAGAGTAAGGAAGAGAAGGGCATGCCAATTTCTGAGTTGGGGCTGAGTGGCAGGCAATGCAATTGAGAGCTTGGGCTCTGGCAACCCACCACCTCAGCTGAACTCCCAGCCTTACCACTGACTAGTCATCTGACTGTATGAAAGTTACTTAACCTCTCTGTGCCTCAGTTTCCTCATTTGAAAATGGGAATAATGATAGCATCTCTGTCATTGGCTGGTTGAGAGATTTTTAGCTAATTCATATAAACCACTTCAAATTGTGACTGGGACAAGATAAGTGCACAAATTTTTTAATTATTTTGCTATTTTCATTAACCACATTACATTATTATTGTTCTTTAGGAAGGATAAAGTAGGCTATACTGCAAAACAACTTTCAGGATAAACATTTTTATAACAAGACTTAGATAAAAAAAAGCAAACCAATTTTTTGTTTCTCTTTTGCCCACATCTACTCTTCCAGATTTTACTCCAGTGACATCAGCTTTGTATGAATTGACCCTGGAGATTGACTGTCCATTCCTAGACAGAAGATAAATATCAAAGAGAGAAAGAATATTCCTGTAATCCCTTAGCAGTTCTTCACTTCTGTTTTCCTGCTTCACCATTCTCCCTGTCTGCCCTAGAAATAATCCTGTATGCTCCATCCCTGACACCCTGTCTTGAATATAGTAGATGTTCAGTACATATTCTTGAGATTGTATTTCACCAGTGTTTATGAAATAGATGAGTGATGTGAAAGTAATAGTTAGAAGGGTGAGAACTACAAATGTTTACAGAATCAAATGTCATGTTTTGTCCTAGACAAGCATTCAATCACCCACCCTGTTTTAAGCAACTTCATTAAGCTATAATTTGTGTACTTTGGGAGGCCAAGGCAGGCAAATCACTTGAGGTCAGGAATTCAAAACCAGCCTACCCTGCATGGTGAAACCCCATCTCTACCAAAAATACACAAAAATTAGCCAGGTATGGGGTGGGTGCCTGTAATCTTAGCTATTGGGGAGGCCAAGGCAGGAGAATCACTTGAACTCAGGAGACAAAGGTTGCAATGAGCTGCGATCATGCCACTGTACTCCAGCCTGGGCAACAGAAAGAACAAGACTCCATCTCAAAAAAAAAAAAAAAAAAGATATAATTTGTAATATCATGGAAATGATCTATTTAATCTGTATAAATTAATGGTTTTCAGTATATTCACACAGTTGTGAAACCATTACCAACAAAGAAACCCCATATTCATTAGCAGTAATTTCCCATTCTCCTTACACCCACTCCCAGGCAACCATTAATCTACTTTCTGTCTTTACAGATTTGCCTATTCGAGACATTTCCTATAAACAGAATCATATAATATGCAGACTTTTGTGAATAGCTTCTCTCATTTAGCATCATGCTTTCAGGGTTTATCCATGTTGTAGCAAATATCAGCATGTCGTCAGTACTGCCTTTTATTTCCAAATGATATTTCATTGTGTGGATACACACAATTTTACATAGTCGGTTGATGGATATTGGGTTGTTTCTTTTTTGTTGTTTTTGACTATTCTGAATAATGCTGCTATGGACATATGTATAAAAGTGTTTTGTAGAAGTGTTTTCACTTCTCTTCCAATCTAGCAATGGAATTCCTGAGTCATAAGATAACTTTATGTTTGACATTTTGTGGAACTACTGGACTGTTTTTCAAAGCACAGTACAGTGTATGAGAGTTCCTATTTCTCCAAATCCGTGCTAACACTTATTATTGTTTTTTTTATTATAGCCATCCTAGTGGATATGAAGCAGCATCTCATTGTGGTTTTGATTTACATTTCCCTAATAACTAATGATATTGAGCGCATTTCATGTGCTTATTACACATTTGCATGTTTTCTTGGAGAAATGTCTATCAATATTCTTTACATATTTTAATTGATTTATTTATATATTTTTATTAATTATAACAGTTTATATATTCTTATACACATCCCTTGCCATATATGTAATTTGTAAATATTTTATCTCAATATGTGCCTTATCTTTTTATTTTCCTGTATTATTTACAGAACAAAATATCTTGATGTTCTCCAATGTATATAATTTTTCTTTTATCACTTATGCTTTGGGTGTCATGCCAGTAAACCATGCCCTAACCTAAGATCACATGTTTTCATTTAAGGGTTGTATAGTTTTTGCTCTTATATTTAGGTCTGTAATCCATTTTTTAAGTGAATTTTTATAATATGGTGTCAGAAAGGTCTACAAATTAATTCTTCTGCTTATATATCCAGTTGTCCTAGCAATAGTTGTTGAAAAGACAATTTTCTTTAACCATCAAATTGTCTTGGATCCTTTGTTGAAAAACAATTGACCACACATATAAGAACTTATTTCTGGACTGTGAATTCTATCCCATTGCTCTATATGTCTATGTTTATGCCAGTATCACACTCTTGTGATTACTATAGCTTTGTATTAACTTTTGAAATCAGGAAGTGTGAGTCCTCCAAAGTTACTCTTTTTCAAGATTCTTTTGCCTTTACTAGGCTCCTACTGGTTCCATATAAATTATGGGACTAGCTTAACTTCTTCAAAAAGTCAGTCAGGATTTTAGTAGTAATTGCATCAAATTTCCATGTAAATTCTGAGAATAATGTCATCTTAGCAATATTAAGTTTTCTAATCCACAAACATGGGATATATTTTCATCGATTTATATCGTTTAGTCTTCCTTAATGTGTCTAATTCTTTCATTGTTTTGTAATTTTTAGTGTAAAAGCTTTGCACTTAATTTGTTAAATTTATTCTAAAATATATTATTATTTTTATACTATGGTAAATGAAGTTGATTTCTTAATTTCATTTTCAGATTTTTCATTGCTACTGTATAAAAATACAATTACTGTTTGTATATTGGTTTTTTTTACTGTGACCTTACCAAACTTGTTTATTAGTTCTAAAAATTTTTAATGGATCTTTTGGAACTTTCTACATATAAGATAATGTCATTTGAAAACAATGATAATATTCATTCTTTCTTTCTGATCTGAATATCTTTTATTTTGTTGTCATTCCCAGTTGTTCTGGCTAGAACATATAGTACCATGTTGAGTAGAACTCATGAGAGTCGACATTTTTATCTTGTACCTGATATTGGGGGAAAGCTTTCAGACTTTCACAATAATTATGATAAAAGACTACACATTGGTTCAGTGTATACTGCTCAAGTAATGGGTACACCAAAATCTCAGAAATCACCACTAAAGAGCTTATCCATGTAATCAAACACCACCTATTCCCCAAAAATCTATTGAAAAGGAAATTATGATATGAGCTGTAGGTTTTTCATAGATGCTTTTGAAGAAGTTTTATTCTATTTCTAGTTTAGCAGGTGTTTATATAATTAAAGGGTGTTGAATTTTGTCCATTTCTTTTACTGCATCTGGTGAGATGATCATGTGGGCTTTGTTCTGTATCCTATTAATATGTTGTATCACTGTGATTGTATTTCAGATGTTAAATTAAGCTTGCATTACTCAGATAAATCCCATTTTATCACTGTTAATAATTTTATATGTTGCTGGATTCAGTTTACTTGTATTTTTTGAGGATTATTGCATCTATGTTCATAAGGGATATTGTTCTGTAGTTTTATTTTCTTGTGATATTTCCTCCTTTTTTTACTGTCAGCAGAATATTGACCTCATAGAATGAGTTAGGAAGTGTATTTACATCTCTTCCATTTTTCGGAAGAATTTATGATGAGTTAATATTAATTCTATTTTAAATTTTGGTAGAAATCACCAGGGAAGACATCTGGACTTGGGCTTTTTTGGGTAAGGTTTTTTGAAATTTATTAATAATTCAATATCTTATCAGATATTCTATTTCTTCTTAAGTTCATGTGGTAGTTGGTGTCCATGAATTTATTCATTTCATCTATTATATAAATTTTATTTTTTGTAGTTTACTATTAAATCAGTTAATAGAAGAAAGGAGAACAAATTGTTTGTCTTTTATAATTACCCACATTATTACCTTTATTGGTGCCATTTTTTTAGTATTGATTCAACTTAATATCTGGCATCATTTATTTTAATATTCCTTCTTTTACCATTTCTTTCTTTACTGTTTTTTGTAAAGTAACAACTTATCTTAGATTTCATTTGTCTTTATTTCACCTTTATTTTAGGAAGATAGTTTAGGTGAATATAAGATTGTTAGTTAATAGGGATTTCTTTTTCTTTTACCACTTTAAATGTCATCTCACCTCCTTTGCTTCTGGTAGAAGTTGGCTGTTTCTGATTGGGATGCTCTCATATATAAGTCTTCTTTTTCTCTCTTGCTGCTTTCAAGGTTTTTTATTTGTGTTTTGCTTTTAAAGTTTTACTATAATGTGTGAAGGTGTAAATATATTTGCTTGATTCTTCTTAGAGTTTGTTGTCTATTATGAAAGTTCAGATTAATATTCAACAAACTTCAGAAGTTTGGGGCCATTATTTCTTTGACTATTTTTCTGCTCCTTTTTCTCTCTCCTTCTGGCCCTCTTATTATGCATATGTTAATACATTTAACAACCTACCAAATTTCTCTGAAGCTCTGTTGATTTTACTTCATTCTATTTTCTCTTTTCTTCATGCTGCATAATATCTTCCAATCTATTTTCAAGTTCAGTGATTCTTTCTTCTTCCAGCTTCTATGAGTAGAGGTCTACTGTTGAACCCCGCTAGTGAAATTTTAATTTCACTTATTGTATTTTTCACCTTCAGAATTTTCATTTGGTTCTTTTAAAAAAAAAAATAATAATCTATAACTCTTCATTGATATCCTCAATTTTATGAGACATTTTAAATCATACCTATCTTTAATTCTTTGTTCTTTGATTTTCTTTAATTCTTTTAATGTATTTATAATCACTGTTTTGAAATATTTGAATTCTGTGTCCAACACCTGGACTGTTTCTACCGACTGCTGTTGTTCATCATGTATAGGTTATTCTTTCCTTTTTTATATATATCTCAAAAAATGTTGTTGCATTCTGGGAGTTTTATATAATATTTTGTAGCAATTCTGGATACTGATCTCCCGTGTGTTTTTTGTTCTTGTCTACTTACTTGATGTTTTATTTGTTTGGTGACCTGGCTTTTCTAGTGGACATTATTTCCTCTGACTTTCCCTGCATGTGGAGCCTCTGTTGCCATTCCTCAGAGGATTCATCATTGGATAGATGCACAGTCATTCTTATCCTCTACAATTTCCAAAGGATAATAATCACTTTAGCTGTGTTCACTTTGACTGTTTCTTTCCACTGTCTCACTGTTAAGTGATTGTTCTGCTTGTATTGGTATCACACTCAGATTTTGGCCTTCTTAATTGTTTCCTGAACTGTTGCTCTACTGTTTTCAATAAAACTCTGAGGTATGAAATGACTAACAATCTGATCCAATTAAATTTGGTTTCTTTATGAATTACTCTGCTTCAGCTACTATAATAATATTTCACAGAATGGGTGGCTAAAACCACAGAAATGTGTTTCCTCACAGTCCTGGAGGATGGAAGTCCATGATCAAGATGCTAGCAAATTCACAGGTGAGGGTTTTCTTTCTGCCTAATAGATGTCTGCCTTTTCGTTACTTCCTCACACAGTCTTTCCTTAGTATATACTCACAAAAAAAGAGAGAGAGTGAGCTATCTAGAGTCTCTTCTTATAAAAACATTAATTCTGTCAGATCAGGACCCCACTCTTATAACCTCAATTAACCTCAATTACTTTCTAGGAGGCCCCATCTCCAAATGCAGCCACACTGGGCATTTGTGCTTCAACATGTAATTGTGGCGGACATAAACATTCGATCTATAACAGGCTTCTTTACAGGGGTAATATTTGAGGCCAAATTTTGTGGCTAGTGCCAAATCCAGGAGGGCATTTCTTCCCTGTGTTTTTTCTGCCTGTCTTGTTTAACTTCTAGCTGGTCTGCCACTAACTCGTTGCTATCATGAAGCAACAAGACTACTCCTAATTGCTCACCAGAAAAATCTTCACTGTTTTCAAGTGTCCCTATGCTTGAAATGCCCCATGCTCTCTTAGAAATAAAATTTCACTTGTGTATCATCAGTCTTCTAAGGGAAAGATACATAGCCTCTATACTTATGGCCTGCCTCTCCCATGAGTGGTACCTTTACACCACTGCACCAGAGCAGGCAGAAGAGACAGTGACCTACTTCTCCTGGAGCACTACTCTTGCTCCACAAGTGGAGCACTGAATGTGGATAGTAGTCCCTAGTCTTTTTGACTTGTGCCTCCTGGAATATATCCTATGCACTATGAGTGATCCAGGGATATTCAGGACCTTGCTGCTCCTGGGCCAGAGATTATACCCTATGAGAGGAGGCTGGGTGAAGGAAGGAAACCATAGTCCTCTTGGCCATGTCTACAATGAATAGAATTTCTGCAACCTGAAGTTGGGGCAGTATGAGATTCCAACAGCCTTTTGCTCCAGAGGTGAACTATGATCTTCAACTAGAAGCTGGGAGGAGAGAAAGCCCTGTCTTTTGACTACATCTACTGAGAGTTGAGCTCCCATCATACTGTGCTTGGGGAAGAGGAGAGGTTAATGGAGCAGATCCTGACTCAAATGCCATAGACTCTCACTTCTTACTGAGATTTAGTTTTCTTGAATTAATAATTCTTAATTTTCTGCATGCCTTTAAGACAACTTCTAGAGATTTTCATATTTTTAAAAATAATTTTCACCTGTTACATAGTTGTTGAAAAGGTTCTAGCACTATACCTCTACCGTCTGTCCCTGCCCTTACTTCCTCTGCACTTCTTCAACATGTGACTTAGGAAAAAGAGAAGCTTGATCCCTCCCATCTAGAACCAACTTTTTTTTTCTACAATGAACCCAAAGCACACATAATCCAATCAATAAAACAAGACTTGGAGGGAATGCAGAGGGTGAAAAATATGATTCATGGCACCTACTAGGTCCTATATTACTACTTCCTGTGGTAAAATGTCTGTAAAGATTACCTCCAGCAATTCCTGTCATCCTATATACACATGCAATCAAGAGGTGAAATCTATTTCCTCACCCATGAAATCTGAGACTTGGGACTTGCTTTAACCCATAAATTGTGATAAAAATGATACTGTGCCAGTTCTGGGCTTAAGCTATCTGAGAACAGTCAGCTTCCACTGTTACTCTCTTGCTACCCTGGACTGCCATGTAAGGAATTCCAGGCTAATCAGATAAAGTGAGACACCATACAGAGAGATAAGCCGTGGGAAGAAGAATTAAGACCCCTGCCCCAGGCAAAAGCCAACACTAAGATCTCAGTCTTGTGAGTGAAGCCACCTTAAGTCTTCTAGCCTAGCCCAGATATCAGCAGAATGCAGCCTTCCATTCCAGCTAATCCCACATTGAATGCTGCCCAAATCCTGACCCAGAGAGTCATAGTAAAATAGTTGTTGTTTAAGCCACTACCTTTTGGGGTAGTTTGTTTGTCTATTGCACAGCAATAGATAAATGAAACACTCCACTTGTGGAATTCGATAATGAAGTTTTCTTCTGATTAAGTTTTGTAACAGCTGGTAACAATTTAAATAGAAAGCCAATAAGTGGAAAAAAAAAAAAAAAAGAGGAAGAAGGAGAAAAGAGGAGAAATAACAGGGGACAAAGTTATCTATGATTAATAGGGACAGAACAAAATAAATGAGATAGACTGGGATAGGTAAGGGAAAAAGTGATTCAGTGAGGGGATTCAGGGACATGTGACCTAAGGAAGAAAGAGATTAAGGATTCAGGAGCCCACATGGTGGATGTATGTGTACAGGAGATGTAGAGGGAAAAGGGGAACAACAAATTCACAAGCAGGGGACCCGGGCCCATAGCCCAATTCTGTTGTAATTAGCCATCTGCCCTCAAGACAGGTATTATTCTAACCTCAAGAAAGGCATTTGTTCTATCTGGCATTGAGTTTCCTACATAGTCAAATGAGGGATAGAGATAAATAATCTCTTGCAGATTTAATTTCTTTCCCTTGACAAGAAAATACAAATGACTTTGACAATTCTTATAAACACTGTGTCCTGAAAACCACACCCATTTATGGGGTGAATGAGACTTTGTAACTCTAAGCGGCTGGCTTATTTGTGCAATAGCCTATGTTGATAGTCTATGTTAATGAGAAGGAAAATATTACTATTTCAATAATTTAGAGATGCTGTATTGATAGTGTCTGTAGGGTTAACAATTTCTTATCCAAGATTTCTGCCTGACTTGCCATGAGGCTTTGTTTTTTATGTTAATAACCTCAATAAATCATATCTAATATTTTCTAAGAAAAATATTCAAATGTGAGACTGCTAGATTCTTTGTTTCAAGCCAAGTCATAAACATCCTTTTTATAAAATCTCTTTGCTGTTGTTAAAATATTTGATGCTATCAAACATAGTATCACCACTCCTTAGAATATTAATTTGGCTTTGTGAAACAAGAACATTACACGCATTATTAATGGGTGAGTGTTCTCTTAAATTCTTCTAACATGAATTCTTTTCAGATTTTTATTAGCTTATTTATATTCACTGAATATGTTTCTTTTTTGAACCCCATTCAGATTCAACTCCTCAAACAAACCAAGCTCACATTCTTATCTATGTGAAAGTATGTTCTCTGTCCAATTATCTCAGTCTAGAAACTTTCCTTAAGCCTACTTCTATGTAGGTTATCCCTAACCCTACTTTAATTCCTTTTATTTTTCAGCTCTTAGCCTATTACTTCTGAAAAAGCTTCCTTTGATTCCAAAGTCCAGTTATTCTCATTGAACGCCCTCAGTATGACACGATTACACTCTGTTATAATTGTCTTGTTCTAATACATATTTCACATTAGACTAAGTTTCAAGAGGACAAAGATATGAGGCTAGATATTTTTTTCTTTCTCATTATAAGTCCCGCACTTAGCACAGGTGTGTTCAGTCAATAATTGTTAACCAAGTGAAAAATGAATGAACGTATTGCATGTGACACTGTGGGAGATATAAAAAAGAAATGGAATACTTTGTAGAACATTAAGATCAACTGTATTTATTATAGGTATGTATGTTAGTAATGATATTTTATGAGTAAGAAAACAGTTCATTTTAAGATCAATACAACCACAATTTTGCCATATAGTTTAAGTCTTAATTTTTTCTAAATATAATGTAATAAAATTTACTGTCTATCTTAAAATTGAGAATAATTGAGAAAGGAAAAGTAAACACATTAGATTAGATAGGTCTGTTTGCTGGAAGAAACACTGCAGATGAAAAGCACATCAATAAAATGTGTTCTTTATGCACTTAGGAAATTTAAGGAATCAAATCAACTATATAAAGTATTGAATTTTTCAGAATATAAAATACATGTCAGTCAACAACTTACAAAATGTTTCAGTGCCTCCAAGTTGCAGAGTAAAAGTTTACAGTTCAGAAACAACGAGGTATAGGAATTAATTGGATATTCAAGAGAGAAAATTGTGAAGCAGACACAGACATCTATTACCTTTCTAGTGTGAAAGCGTACATCTTGGCGGCTTTATCGTTCACAAGATACGTTCTTTCAGGAAACTCCATGATGGCCAGGATCAGAATTGCTGCTGCTGTTGTTGAACTTTGCCCAGCTTTGGAAGCAAAGCAGCACTGCAATTATTTATGCACTTTCTAAAGAAAAAAATTAAAAGTCTCCAGAAATTAAAATAATGAGCTTCCTACATCAGTGTTGTTGGTAGGTCTTCTAAAATTATAACCTCCTTGGAATTTTACCTGGCTTCATTGTTTTCACCTACAAAAACTGCTTTTCTAGGGAGACTTGCTGATGGCATTATATGAAGTGTGCATGTCTTTTACATGCTATCGGACTCAATTGTGCTTTCTAAGAGGTCGAGGAGCTCAAGGGTTTGCTACTAATTGCTGATGTAGGGTTTTGACCTTCAGAGCACACCTCGGTGAGCTGCAAACAGCTACTGTTCTGTACACTCATCTGTTTTTTTCTTTTTCTCTCCCTCCTCCTTTTTCTGGACTCTTTATCAGCCTAAAAGTATTTCTTTGGAATTTAGCTCTAAGATGACCTCTAAACAGCTGTCAGAATTTACTTGTCTCTCCTAGGACTATTTTGGGATTTCACTATTGAAACAGAGGACAAGGGTCAATAGTTTCCGAAACCAGTAATCTGAAAACAGTTCTTGGTACAGCAGCTTTGAAATCCTTTTGACCGGCAAGAAGACAGATTCTGCTTCTACATAAATAACAGCCTTCCAAAATACAAGAACCAGAGTGAGCTTTGTTCTCCCTGTCCAGGGTACCCTCTCCTAAGGATCAAGGATTCACCCAAGGAAACCCTATCAGGCATGCCAGTTCCAACTCTCAGGAATGAAGCCTCTGAGTTTCTCCTGGGAGACCTCCAACTCCTCAACTCCTAGGAATCGGCATTTTCCTTCATTACAAAGCACTTTGCTTCCAAAATAAGAGAAAGAACTATAGCCTTATGGCAAAAGCCTGGACAAACAGTAGGCATTTGTGTGTGGGCAAAGGTTTTAAGACCTATGCACACATACACAAGGGCGCAGAGGGAGGGGGTTGCGTAGACTGCAGAAGTAGAGGAAACCCCAGACCACTAGTTTCTTGTTGCCTTTTCCTTCCATAAGCACTAGCCTTCTAGTGAGAAAACTCAGAGTAGTTAAGTCCCAGAATAACTCAGTGGCCCAGTGTCACAGGAAGTTGCCCATCATACTGAGCTGAGATCTCCCACAATGGCCTAATAAAATAATATTGTCCTCTAAAAGGAGGATAGGGTTCAATGTCAATTGTCGTAGGCAGTGACAGAAGTCACCTTTGGTTCAGAATGAGAATATTAGGTCTCCTATCACATCTGTGGTATAGCTATAGCTCTTATTATCTTAAGATTTTAAACACTCCCATCTATGGCATAAATTTTAATGTATTCTCATATGACCCCACTCTTTTACTAATCCTTAACTTTGTTCACACAGTTGGGAGCCCCTAAGAGGCTCTGAGAGAGCCTTTTCCTTGAAAGTGAAGACATTGACATCCCCGGTCTACTGTTAGCAGAATAAAAACCGATGTATTTTTTCTCATATGTTCTTACTCTTAACTTTACAAAGTAATTGGTTATTCTGTGGAGGCAGAAGTAGAAAACCAGAAAAGAATAATTAATCCACCTGTGTGACACAGTCCCATGCATCACAGCTTGAATCATTTGTGAATAGTTTCTAGCACATATGAGAGAAATAGAATTCAAGTGAATGAATATTAAAAAATAAGAAAACTACTTCAAATCAGTCTGAAATTCATTAAGGGTACAAAAAAGAGATAAACAATATTTTTAAATCAGGAAGAAGAATATTTGGCTATAGATATCAACAGGAAATCAACAATCTGGAAGTTTGAGATTCCTCAGTGTGAACTTTGCCCCTAGTACAAATACTGATATACAGATCTATGCGTGTCTATTTATGATTCTGTGAGTGTGAAAGATACGTGCCAGGTGGTTACCGTGGGTTGCCTGTGGGACAAGCATCAAGTGAGGGTAGGATGGGGTTGATGTAGGACAGGGAAAAGTGGAGATGGGAAAACAGAGAATGAGAGACCAAAGTAAAACAAAAAATACTGCTACCCCCTGCCAAAAATGTATCCTATGATCTCTTCTATTTATCCGTAAGATGAACTATATAGGTCCTATGTGGTCTAATATCAGCAATTTTATATGGTTCAACTTAAATATATATGTGCACATATATAGATACCTAAAATATGTGTGTGGATATGTATGTAGCTTTTACTAATAAAATATACATATTTATAAAGTATTGGGAAATTAACCATGATTTTCATCAAAGATTTATGAATTCCGAAAGTTACTCTTGAAGATGATTACCATAAAGCAAATCTTCCGGTGTGAGTAGCATAAGAGCGGGGAATAGTAGATTACAGCAAATGAAATTATGTTTAAAAAGTAAGTTTTGCTGCTATAAATTTAGATGCAGATAAATTATGATCAAAAATTACATGTTATTTAATGTAAAATATGCATCTGCTGATCACCTTATCCTCTTACAGGTTCATTTTAACTGCACCATCATTCCCTCTCTCAAATATTTTATCAGCACAATATTTATGAAAAATCTCCCTTCCCCTCTGACTAACCTTCACTCTACTTTGGCATACACTGTCCACAAGGGCCAACCGCCTAATTAGGCTCCATGAGCAGCAGAGAATATATATTTGAAAAGCAACTTGGATCAAAAAGGAAAATCCCATCCCCTGTTGACATTGGTTTTAGTGGGCATTACGCTGCTCATTTCAGTTTCCTAGCCAACCGGCTTCCAAACCATTCTGAATTACATGTTGTCCTCTCCGCCCACTCTCCTTCTCGAGCTTGGAGTAACTGAATGGGCAACACACAATCTATAACAGCTACCTGTGGAAATAAATATTCTGTCAGCCACAAGAACATCACCAACATAACTGAAGAACTGGTTTGACTTTTCAGTGCTAGCTATTGTCAGCAACAATTTCCTAATAGTATGTTACAAACAGTAGCTAATACTTGTGCAAAAATAATTTCACAAGGGCCTTAAACATTGTGGGATATTTCACTTGCAGAAAGAATGTACATATTTATATAAAGCTACCATCATTATCCCTAGACACTAGAGTACCAAGTACTTACAATTTGTGTTACCCATATTTAAACTCATATTTCAGAAATGCTTCATATTGCCAATGTTTGCATGAAACCATCTTCTTTAAATCAGACAGAGAAATGTGCATTTTTAAATAATAAATGTGGACTTTCATTATGTTTTGCTTTTTCCTGATTGTGTGGCGAGGCAGTGTGGTGAAGCTGTTTAACATTTGGGCTTTCAAGCTGGGAAGACAGTTTGAGTTTCCGTTTGACCACTTTCTTAGATGTGTGACTTTGAACACGTTGCCTGACCACTGTGTTTTTTCACTTTCTTACCTGTAAAATGGGAGTATTAATTGAATGCATCTTACAGAGTTCTTGTGAAAAGGAAAAGAAATAATATGTATAAAAGTTCTTAGCATAGTCTCCAGTTTTATATAATGTGAGTTTCTACACACTGGGCTCTGTCTAAGAAAAATGTTTTGGCTGTTGCTGAGAAGTTGGCCTCAGCATTAACAGAAGGCTAAGAATTACCTATGAATGAAGGAAATAAAGGTTATTTTAAAGGAAGGTCTGGGGACTTCAGCTATCAACTCTATAACTTTGAATAGATTTCTCAAACCCTCTGGACTCTACTTTCTCAAATTAGATTGATGTCTGCCTCATACTACCCCCTCACCAGCAGAGTGCTATTCAGAATGATCTTCACTATGAAGCTGTCTTCCACAACAGGGGAGGAAACTCAAACTCAACCAGCGTAATCACCCACTAAAGATTCTGGACTTATGCATTCTCACATAACTATAAAGATCTTATTATTTCCAAGTTGGGTAGTATTTCCTTAGCAAGGTACCTTATGCTTATTACTACAGTGTGAGTATTTCAGAAGTTTCATCTAGAAATGTGAAAACGACATTAGAAATTTAATTGGATTGTATTTTAGAGAGCATTATGAAAATTTTATTTTAATCTAAAGCAAACATGTATAAAACACAAACCATTTCCAATATTTTACACATTACTTGAAAATGGACTGAAAGCCATATGACTTTTATTTCCTTCTTGATAAATTAGGACCATATAATTTTTTTACTATTTCTATTTTTAAAGAGATTGAGCTGTAGAAATGTTCTGGTGAAAACGCAATTTGTATTTGTTAAGAATAGAAAGACTTGATAAAATATTGATACTAAAAGAATAAAAGAAATATTTTATTATGTCTCAGATGCAAATAAATGATAGATAAATGAACATTATGTTGTTGGGGAGAAATATTGGTGGTAGGTGGTTGAAGTGTTTATGAAGTGTATATTTCTTCAATTCTTCTCCATATACCACACTTCTTTTTCAATGCACTCTGCAAATCTGAACTAATTCACACTTAAAAGTACCCTCTAGGTGAGACATGGCTGGTTATGTCTTAATAACTCCGAAACAATGGTCTTTTGGCTTCATAGTCTCACAACTATATGTCTTTTTAATTTTATTTATATAAAAAAGCAAGAGAAGATTACAAAGAACTAATCCATTATTTTGAGGCATTAGAATAGAAAAAGTAGATAAAAAATGTGCTTTGTAATATTCCAACTCCTTGGTCTACAAATGCACAGAGCATCACTGAAAACTGAAATACCAAATGCTCAGGTTTAATAACAATAAAATAGAGCCCTCTTGTCATTTTCTGAAATGCCACTATTTAATTTTCATGAGCACTCTTTATTTTTTTCAGTGATAGGTTTTAGGGACTCATAATTCATCTTTGGGAGATGGATTTTCACAGATAGTCCCCAGGTGAATACCAAGAGAGCAAAGGCAAAGCTCATCTTCTCCTCCAAATCTCCAGGCCTGGATTTATTTGACTCCCGGCTGACAATACTGCCTCTCAGGAGATAGCCCAGGAGACAAGACAAAGCTGCCTCAGAGCTTTCCCCTGAAAGACTGAACCATTGCTTTTCACATTGAATCCAAAATGCATCAAGGGATGGCAGCTGCCTTTCCTGCTCTGAAGCATAACCACAAGGTGTTACAACTAATTCATCTCTTCTTTTGGTATTAGTGAATTTGTTCCAGTAAGTCTACAATTTAAAATGCTGCTAATTCAATTGTAGCAAATCTCACCACTATGATCAGGAGATGAGTTATTTGAATCTGCATCCAATGAAGACAAATGAAGCATCATATCACCTTTTGCAACCTTAAATTCTCGACCAAGTGACCCAGATATTGATCACTGAGCCAATAACAGGAGCTTCCATTTTCTTTGTAGTCAGCTAACTCCAGAAGAGAAAAATATGTTTATTTAATTATAGCAAGCAAACACAAGACATTATTGAAAACATATTTAGCAACAGATTTTTAAAAGCATTATATACCTAGGATAATATTCCTCTATACCATTCAGAATCTAAAACAAAGAATATTATTCTCTGAGCCTTCACCAGAAATGTAATACATTATCATTCACGAAATAAAAATTTCATTTAAACTTTCATATTAAACTGTTAAAAAAATAATATCATGACACAATTACAATGTTTTCCCATTTTAGGTGTTACATATATAACAAAAATCAACATGACAAACAATATGAAGTTTTTCATAAGAGTTGTTAGAATGGAATTTGGAATAATCTGCATGTCCTAGTCACAAGTTAGTTTCCAAGAAACCTAGTGAATAATGAACTGAGACATGCCTTAAACTTTTCCTATGGAAAGAAACAAAAGTAGAAATCAATTCTATGATTGACATGATGTCCCAGTGGATACTAATTTTCCATCACTTCTTAGAACCATCATTATATGGATGTTGCTGACAACAAATGAAGAACATTTATTTTTAATCCACTTTATACCATACAGTCATTTCTCCTAATCTTTTAATAAACACCAGACTCCCAACTAAAGTGAGCTACACTGACTAGTCCTAAAGTCTGAGCACAATGGATTCACTGTCTGCTCAAACACATCCTTTGCAGTGCTAACTGGCCAGATGAAAAACCCTGGAGCATTCTACTTTTATCCAACGTATTCATTAGCCACTAATTGAAACTCCTTGCTGGGTAGATGTGATTATCTAATTGCTACCCAACAGTGTATTAAATTCTGCTTTGAGAATAGTTCTTCTCAGGACTACCACACTTGACACTGAATCCAGCCCAAGCACCCTAAATTTTAACTCATGTTGCTGCTGAAACAAACATATTTTCATGCTGAATACATTTAGTTGGTATACTTAGAGGCTGTGAGTTTGAATTCTCTCCCTCTCACTGATTTTCAATGTATCACTGAATATATTTGCTTCTTTCTGCCCCAATTTCCTAACCAGAAAAAAAGCGAGTGACTCCACTGTGAAATCTCAGAAGGCTCTTGTCAGTAAAAATAATCCTCTTCCTCCTTCAAATTAAAGGAAACACTTTCCAAGTATTTTGTTGTGTACACTATTTACACTAAGGATTGAGAAGTCATTTCTTGCTAAAATAAATAAAATGTGCTGCCCATTAAGTGCTAGCTAAATAAAACGTTTAACTTTTTTTTAATTTAAAAAGTAACACGTGCTCAGCAAGGTGTTTTAAAATTCAAGAGATTAGGTAATGGACAGCAAGTCTTCTTACTCTAGGCAACAATGTGGGGAACATATAATTTTCTAAAAGAATATTCTGAATGTCTTTATGAAATTCTTTGTGCATTTATGAGCATACACACACACACACACACACACACACACACACACACACACATACTTTTTTAAACCAAATTTGCAGTCTCGTGACTACTAAGGTAGCATCAGTAATGAAGCATCAATAATGAGACCATTTCCTTTCCTGTGGCTACTGATAGGAAACTCCCAGGCCAGTCCTCTGCCTCCTGGACTGGGAAGGTGTGATGCTTGTGGCTGCTGTTCCATAATGCCCCCATGAGTCCGCAAGTGCATTCCCACTTCTCACTCACCTCTTGTTTACTAGCAGATTGAACAGGCTAGGCTACAGTTCACAAAAGTGGTTTTTCACTGGGAGAAAACTGAAAGAAGAAAGCAAGGAGCCCTAGGAGATAACTCATGTAATTGCTCAACCCAATAATCGCCACATCCTCTTCTGTACATGCCTTAACAAAATTCCTACTTCTAATGGCTAAGCGCTAAACTGATGCTATACTCAAGCAATTTAGACAGATGTAACTTCTGCTTTCTGAGAATTTATATAAGAGAGAATAGCCTTTGAAAAGAAATGCATTTGGTACCAGGTAATATACATCTCATTGCAAGCTTGTAACATGTCACACAGCATTGCCAACATTTTATCCTTAAACTATACAAATTCATTCACAAAACCAAAATAAAGAGTGAGGAAGGAAAAAAGTGAATACCTCCAGGCCAGCTACCTTCAGTATCAACACTAAAAATTAAAAACGCCTATCTTAGCCCTTGGGATTATTAGATCTGACTCTCAATCAAAAACAACATCACACATCACACATCATCTGATAATTTCTCATGGCTTTCATACTCTCTAGAGCCTGGAATTACAGACACAAACTTACAGTATTATGCTGAATAGTTGGACAACTTAAAATGAAACATTTACTTAGTCACATAAATTAAAACATTTTCCTGTCTTTCAGGAAAATATCACAAGAAGGTGAATCTTTTTCTGCTTAGATTGAGGGCAATGTTATCTTTGTTGCTCTACGCTGCAGATCTCTTTCATGAAGAGTTTTAGTTATTGCTCTTCAGCACAGTGTTTACAAACACTCAGCAGCTGATTATTCAGTAGATGAGAGGAAATGGGAAGATTACCAAATAAAAAGTAATTTAAAACATTAAGAAATGTGAAAAGGCTAATTGTAAGTGTGAGCTGCCCATCATTTTTCCCTAAGAACTCCCACGAGACTCCTTTTTCCTAGGTTTCAAAAATAATTTGGTACACATACCAATTAGGCTTTAGAGATGTTTAGCTAAAATGAATGTATTTATATACCTGTGGATAATCTCATAAACAAAAACCCAAAGACAGGTCCAGTGGCCTGTCTTCTAGAGAGCAGTATGGTGTGTAATTGACTGTAGATAGTTTCCACTGAACTAGCTGCTTTGTTTTTAACATTGGCACTCAAGAGTAAGCTTCAGTTGCCTGGAAATGGTGCTACAGACAACTCCAGTCCTGTCGCCTTTGCTTGGAACATGTGCTCTCCCTCTGGCTGTGGACATGATTGCTGCATTCTCATCCTGCCAGACATCACCTCCTCAGACAGCCCGTCTCAAATGCCCCTGTGAGAAGCACAGTGAGCTCAGCCATTTCTAGTTTCTTCTTTCCACACTGCGCTCTTCATTCCTTTCAGCGCCCTTATTGCTATCTCTCTTCCCTCTTTAATTTTGTTTGTTTGTTCCTCATCTCATCTACTCCTATGAGAATATAAACTGTCAGAGGCCAGGGGCTTTGGCTGTTTTCACCCTGTTGTTTCACCAGTTCTTCATAAATGGTATCCAGCATATCATGGGTGAAGAATGTATTTGTTATAAATAGATAAATGGATGGACGGATGGATGGATGGATGGGTGACGGATGGAATGTACTGATGAGAAAGCCATTACATAGAGAGCGATTCAGAGTAAAGCCTTTGAAGTCAGGTAGACTTGGGTTCCACTCACCAACCGGGTTATCAAAATCTTTCAGAACCTGTTTCCTTATGGGGATAAATGATTTTTCTCTAATCCCAATTTCTCTAAAATAGTTATAAAAATTAAATGCAGTAATTTAAAGTGAATTTTATATATGAAGTTCATACTAATTGCTTAATAAAGACTATTCATAGTAATACTTCATACATAAAACCAGTCTGTTACCATTTAGGCAATTCTGCCTCATCAAATAAAAAAGAAAATCACAAAGTATTTTCAGATCTAGTTGTCAAGTCAACTAACGTGGAGATAAAGCTATACTAGATTGGACTTTTCTGCCATAAAAAATCATAATATTTGGAGTTGGCAAGAATATTAAGCTTGAAATTGCACTGCTAACTGGCAGGTTTTTGTTTCATCTGTGCTTCTTTGAGTAGGGGAACACAGCTAGACAGAGGGGAAGATCACTGAAGCTGATGCATTCTAGAAGAAAAAAAACTCCGACATTCACTAGATCAATTATGATACACCCAGATCCTATTATTATGGATCCTATTTTAATATTTCTTTACTCAAACTTGCAGAATATATTTTATTCTAGTGCTATTTAAAGTACATTTGTACTGTATATATGCATTCTTAAATATATGTGGAGAGAGCCAATTTATTATGAGACATGAGGAGTTCTACATTATTTCTCATTGGTGCAAAACTAATTGGCTTTTCTCAGTCATTGCACAAATATTTATTTTTCCATTTTATCATTCTTGTAATCGCAGCTGGAATTAGGAAAGGGCACAACCACCTGGCGAAATCTGGAGCAGGAAGCTTTCATTTCCAAGCGTCCTAGCCACATTGATTTTCCAACCTCAAGAGATGCTGCTGATAGAGGTCCTGACAGTGCCACTCATGCTAGTAGCACAAGTTTCCCATACACATATCCATTCACAAAAACATTTGGTGAATTTTTCTCTTGAGCTAAAAAGACATTCCTAACATGTTACTGCTGTGTGAGGCTCAAGAAGTAGGACTGGAAATTAGTGGCATAAACTACTGGTTCCTCTGCTGACAACATTAAAGTCATACAAATCTGGGCTGGCGTGAAATGGGGAATAGTAAAAGAATGGAGTAAATGAAAATAACCAAAACCCACAAGACAAAACTACATTTCCAAATTTGGAGACTAGATTCAAGAATCTCAAATGCAATAATGGCAACACCAAAACTTATCTGATAAAAATCCCGTGTATATTCTGATTAAACGCTCTGGAGATCGCTTGCTCAGTTTGTTAGTTTTTAATCCTCATCCCAAGATGCCTATCAAATTATTTTCCCAAATAAAAAGAGTTCTTTCACTAAAAAGAAACTCTGATGTTAAGAGTTTTGGCATCTCAATCTTTTTTATTGTTGATGTTTTCCCTCATTTCATTAGATGTTATGTATGTAACAATCTTTACTGATTTTTTTATTTCAACTTTTATTTTAGATACAAGGGGTAAATGTGCAGGTATGTTCTGGACACAGGGAGGACTTCTCTGCCCTTTTTTGATTTTTTTTTCTGGGCACAAGGGAAGACTTTTCTGTCCTTTTGAGATTGGAAATTGGATATGGTCATGTTGATAATTCTGCCCAGTGGGTTGAGAGTGAAAGTCACATGAACTACTTTCTGGTTGAGGTATTTACATGCCAATGTGAGATCCCACAGCACTGATTTTGTCTGCGGTGGCAGACATGAAAGCCTCTGTAGAAGTTGAGCCTGCATGAGCCCAGGTGCCAGAATGGTAACAATGAATCAGCAGAGCCCATCTACTGACCTGCATTGGGCTTGTAACAGGAGGGGAAGCAAGTCTTTGTAGCTGTAAACATCTGAGATCTGTTACTCATTTGTGCAGCATCAACTAGCCTCTGACTAATACAGTATTCTTATTGTAAAAGTGTGGCACAATCCTTTACTCCCCTCTCCTTATAATTAAAGATTCATCTCTCTAGACCAATTGTTACAGTCACAGGAATGAGCACATAAAACAGGTTCTATCTTTTCACTGTATTATGTCTGAGTCTTCATGCATGAAAAGGCACTACTTTTGGAGAATGTGCTCCTGGGAATCAGTTGGTTGTTACTCGCGTCTGCACCCTTCCCTAGCTTTGCCTTTCCTTGAACATCTCCTGTCGAGCCTATCATGTTGAAATTAACCAGACACTTCCTTCTCAAATATATAATAAGAATGTGCACACAAAGGGTGAGAAATGAGAGGTTTCCCCACAGCAAGTTAACATGCCAACTGCACTAGCCACTACCCAATGCAAGCTCTTTGCTCAGTTTCCTCATCAATAGTTTCCAAAATCGTCAGTGTCCTTTCAGTCATTTAAAAATGAATTGGGAAATTAAAATAAGCAACTATAACTATGTTGTATAGCAGATCTTAATGTGAAGTACATTAAGAATGACATATTGTGTAATAAAATTAAAATGTGGTGATATTGTATAACTGTGTCAATTTGCTAAAAGTCATTGAATTATTCACTTAAATGAACTGTATTGAGGTGAATTATACCGTGAAAAAGCTGTTGAAAATGACAAAGTAAAATATGTAATTGCTATAAACTATAATTTTAAAAATCAAATATTGCTTTACATTATGTAACTTTTATATCACCCTTCACATAAAAGATATCTTATAAACTTTTATTTCAGCATTTCAAGAAGTGTGATCATTTTCCCAGGGTATCAATGCCTAATAATGAAATTCGTTCAAGTTTCTAATTAATGCTACATTTAAAGATTCCTTCATGCTATTTTAATATTGATAGCTTGTTTATGTAAATGTCATTCATTATTCTCATTCTGATGTCTGTTTGTGCATTGCATAAGATCAGCTAGATTACATTTTTAAAACATGAAGGCATCTGGTCAGGGAATAGACCTTTAATCTCTGTGTCATCTGAGTAAATAAGAAGATTTAAATGTAGACACATTCTGTCTATCTGTTGCCATTATTAAAACTTAGGCCCAGAAGAAGATGGTTAGTTTCCCAATGTCAAGGAGCAAATGATGAAAGTAAAGGAGATGAAGCCTGACCTGCAATCTGCACTCTAAGATGATGCAGAAGATGGAGAAACTTCCCATTAATTCATTCAACTAATATTCATTACATGCCTGGTCCATGCCAAGCAATGGGCCCAGTGATAAAAGTGCAACAGTGAATAAGTCCAACAGGTTCCTCTCCAATGGAGTGAATATCCTAATAATATAAAGGAGTGCCCAAAGCATTTTAAAAACAAGCTCCATCATGATTTGGGAAGCAATTGACTCAAGGATTTCTAAACAGAGGAGCAGAGTCTGTGGAGGGGAAAGGAGACTGTGGTCCTCTGTGGAAGAAAGGCAGAGTCTTGTCTTCAACAAGGACACCAAAGACACGACAAAGCTCTGGGATGCTTGCCAGAAAAGAGACGTAGACTTTGATAAGGGAGTCTTCACCAAAACACCCAGAGCTCGAGTATCACATGGGGCCTATAACCAGGTCCTACTGAAAGAGAGTAAGACAATGCTTAAAATTGCCTGCTTCAACTATGCGTTCATCTGGGGCCACAACAAATGTCAGCACTCAGAAGAAGAGTGCTTGTAGATGGTAAGCCCAGCTCTTGGAAGCAGTGAAGAGAACAGACAAGGAGAGGGAGAGATTGAATGGTTAAGAGTACAAGCCCTGGAGGTGGAAGGCCTGGGTTTGAATCCCAGTTCTGCCATTCATGAGCCAGATAACTTTGGAAAAGTGATTTAATCAGTTTTCTTATGTGTAAAACGTGGACAATTATAATGGTATCTAACTTACTGGATTGTTGTAATTATTAAGTGAGATAATGTACGAATAGTGATTAGGATAGTGACTAACACTTCACAAGCTCTCAAGACATGTCACCCATTATTAAACGTTCCAGCTGTAAGCAGGTCTCTTAATATCAATTTCTCGCATAAGATCCTACTATAAAGCAATTAGCATAAAGTCTGCAGGCCATACAAAGGCCAGTCTTATCACTGTTTCTAAGCCTCAGTTACTAATTAGTAATTAGCTTAAGTATCAACACCCAAAAAAGCAATATTTCATAAAAATGGCCACTCTAATATCCTGGTTTGCATTTTAGTTCAATTCTACATATTACAGAGAATACTGACACACTACATTTTATATGTTTCTTTATTGTGAAAAACATGAGACCTACTCTGTTAATAAATTTTTCTAAGTGTATAGTATTGTTAAGCACAATGTTTAGATCTTCAGAACTTTTCCATGTTGCTGAACTGAAACTGCATACCCACTCCACAGCAACTCACCATTTCCCCCTAACCCCCTATCCCTGGCAACTGTCATTCTACTTTTGCTTCTGAGTTTGACTATTTTAGACACCTCGTATAAATGGAATCATGCAGTATTTGTCCTTCTGTGACTGACTTACTTCACTTAGAACATCTTCAAGGTTCATTCAAGTTGCAGTGTAGGTATGTGCTACAGTCTAAATGTGTGTCCCTCCAATTCATGTTTAAATCTAATCACAATGTGATAGTATTAGGAGGTGGCGTCTTTGGGAGCTCATTTAGTTCATAAGGGTAGAGTCCTCTTGAATGAGATTAGCGTCCTTATAAAAGAGGCACCAGAGAGAATCATGTGAGGATGCAGCAAGAAGGCACCATCTGGGAACCAGAATGTGGGCCTTCCCCAGACGCTGAATTTGCCAGGGTCATGATCTTGGATTCCCACCCTCTAGAATTGTGAGAAATAGATTTCTGTTATGTATAAGCAGCCTGGTTTATGGTGTTTTGTTATATTAGTCTGAATGGACTAAGACAGCAGGATGCCCTTCCTTTTTAGGATTGAGTAATAATCCATTATATGTTTACATCATGTTTTTATTATCCATTCATCCATTAATGAATGTTTAGGCTACTTCCATATCATGGCTATTGTGAAAAATGCTTCAGTAAACATGGGAATTCGAGTATCTCTTTGAGATGCTGATTTCTATTATTTGGGCTAAATACTTAGAAGTATGATTGCTGGATCACCATAGTTCTATTTGTAATTTATTAAGGAACCTTCATATTATTAGTTTCCATAGTGGCTGCACCACACTGTACATTCCCACTGACTGTGAGTAAGGGTTCCAATTTCTCCACAACCTCAGTGACACCTCCTTCTTGTTTGTGTGTGTGTTTATTTGTTTTTGATGGCCATTCTAACATTCTGGTTTTTTTGATGCATTTTCTGATGAGTAGTGATATTAGGCATCATTTCATATACCTATTGGCCGTTTGAATGTATTTTTTTTAGAGAAATGTCTATTCAAATCTTTTGCCCATTTTTTAACCAAGTTATTTCAGGGTCAGGGGTTTTGGTTTTTTGTTGACTTTTGTGTAGAAGTTCTCTCTATATTTTTGATATTAACCCCATATCAGATACATGGTTTGCAAATACTTTCCTTGATTATGTAGGTAGCCTTTTTCATTCTGTTGATTGTGTGCCCTGTTGTGCAGAAGATTTTTAATTTGAGGTAGTCTCACCTGTCCATTTTAGCTTCTGTTGTCTATACTTTTGGTGTCATATCAAACAAATCATTGCCAAGACCAATACTGTGAAGTTTTCCCCTATGGTTTCTTCCAGCAGCTCTACCGTTTCAGATCTTCTGTTTAAATTTTTAACCCATTTTGAGTTGATTTTTGTGTATGGTTTAAAATAAGGGTGCAATTTCATTCTTTTGCATGTTGTAATTGAGTTTTCTCCACATCATTTGTTGAAGAGACTGTCCCTTCCTCATCATGTTTTTTTGGCATCCTTGCCAAAGATCATTTCACTATATATGTGTGGGTTTACTTCTTGGATCTCTATTCTGTTCCATCAGTTTATATAGCTATATTTATGTAAGTACTATACTGTTTTAATTACTACAGATACGAAATATGTTTTAAAAGCGGAATGTGTGATATCTTCATTTTTATTCTTTTTCAAGATTACTTTTTTGGGGGTTAATTTATGTTTCCATACAAATTATAGTATTGTTTTTTCTATCTCTGCAAAAAATGCCATTGTAATCTTGACAGAAATTGCACTGAATTTGTGAGTCATTTTGGGTAGTATGCACATTTGAACAATATTGAGTCTTCCAATTCATGAACACAAGATGTGTTTTTGTTTATTCATGTCTTTTCTTTCATCTGTGTTTTGTTGTTTTCAGCACATAAGTCTTTTGCCTGTTTGGTTTAGTCCTAAGAATTTTATTCTTGATGCTGTTGTACATGTGATTGTTTTCTTAATTTCTTTTTCTCATAGTTCATTGTTAGTGTATAGATGTATAGAAATGCAACTGATTTTTATATGTTGATTGTATATCCCACAATTTTACTGAATTTATTTTTTAAAACACCTTATATTTTACCTTAATATGGCATTGCTATACTATAGCTTCTACCATCTCCAAAAACTCTCTATCTCCTGCAAAGGTTTTAAGGATAAGATGTTATATGATATTAGCCATGCAGAATAAAACTTAAGCTTAATGGTCATGCATACAGCCAGATGATATGATATGGGAGTATGGTGGGCAGGGGAGGTTGTGGCACAAAAGAAGAGTAACTGAAACAGTGATCACGTGGAATAATTCCTAGGAGAATGTAGTCTTCTCTCATTCCCCTTGACTTCCTCTCGCACTAACATGGGTGTGGCAAATGGGGAGGATACTTCAGCAGCCAGAACCCTGAATTGGCCAGCAGTCTTCTTTTCTCTTTCCTTTAGAAACTATAGCTAAATTATTAAGATGGGGGAGGGGAGAAAAGCAATATGACTTGACTCCCCAGAATTCTAGCCCAAGGTAGGTTTCCAGTATTTCCCTAACACAAAATAGATGAACTAAGGGGGTTCAAGTCAACAGCCAAAGCTAGGAGTTGCTTTGTGAACATAATGGATCTCTGAGATGATTGCTCACTGCTACCCTCACAGTATCTCAGGATCACACTTAAGTTTCTCTTAGCCTACAAGTAGAGCCTATCTGGAACCTTTTCCAGAACACTATTTCTAATGTAAGCAATCAAAAGTTGGATTGTCATTTTCAAATTAGGACTCCATATTTCTTACCATGGGAGCCAAACAAAAGGGGGCTGACTTAGTTGACTTCTACCCAGTCCAAATCCCCACAGACATTAGGCCTATCTCAGAAGCCCATAGGAATTTGCCTTATTTCCAACACCACATCTGTGAGTGAGTTTCGATGTTAACTGAATTATTTACACTATTTTCTTTCTATAATTTTGCCAGAATTTTACCATCACCAGAAAGTAATACAGATGAATGACCCAAATTGTTGTTCAGTTAATAAAAGACCAGATTGATAAGTAATTTTTCACATAAAAAGATAATACTGATATCTTTCAAGTGAGGAGGTATGCTTAGAAAAGGAACTAGATGTGTTTAAAGACACACTTGGAATGGCTGATATTTTTAATATATTTGTGCAAAAAATAAAAGAAGCCTGCTATAAAATGTATTACCAAATACGCATTAGGCTGCTGTAGATTTTCAAGGTCTGAAAATATGACTTATCTGGCTTGGCAATGCATTAAGAAAGCTCCGTGGTTTAAAAAAAAATGAGCTATTGATCTTAGAAGATTTTAATTTAGATTAGTTCACTTAAAAGTGTAATAAACGGTAGAGCTCACATGTTGAATCACTAAGGCAACAATTATTTTAAGAATATCAGTCATCTGTGCTTCCAATTTAATCAAATCTCTTTAAAGAGTTTTTAGACAGTGTTTGAAATAACCATATAACCTGTCTGTGAAAAGGTGTTTTGAGTTGCATGTCAAAAGTTGAAGAGAAATTAGAAAGACAACTTGCAGTTTTAAAAGACCAATGATGAAAGATGGGCAGTTGCTTTTATTTTATCTGTAAGCATCTGTTATTTTTGCAAGGCTTTTGTTTTTCTTCTTCTTGTTTTTTTTTTGAGACAGAGAGAAGGTATTTCATCTGAACTGGAAAAGTAACCCAAAATGTTTCTGAGTTAAATTTGCAATAGCCAAGTCTTTAAGAATTTAGGACAAGAGTAATCACATAATTTTGGTGACCTCTAACAAATGAATTCTTGGTCATGTCCATAAGGAAAAGCCAAATATCATTAAAAAAAAAAAAAAAGAAGAAGAGACAGTCCTTGCTGTTAGCCTTAACTTGCAATTTTACCTTAGAAGTCAAATCTTTTGTCTGAAAGGGCCTTTTATCTCTGACCTTTTCAGATTTTAAAGAAGATTTCATCATATTGGTTTGTGAGATGCTCATGGCTCCCTGCTGAGATGAAGACAGGCCTTCCTCCCTAGAGCTGGAATCACAAGCCCTCCCTTAAGTCCTATAAAATTCATTTAGAGCCATCTTTCCTGACATCTGTACATAAAGCAGTGTAAATTATTATAATATAAATTACATCCGGGGGATTCATCAAATTCTATTTCACTGTTCAATAATTAAAAGTTGAAAACCTCTCCATAGCTTTATTGAACTCTCTAACAAGACTAAAATTTTGTTATAAAGCATCTTCCTTCCCAACAGTGGAAGCCCTTGGTGCATTCTGCAGAAATAAGTTTAGTAATTAATAAATTGCATCCTCTGGGATCTGACTCTGTGGCTGAAGCTCTTAATGAGGTGATGTTACATATTCAGAACTCCAAAATTATCCACATATTTAGAGTATATGAATTTATATATACTGCCTTTGCTTTTTTGTTCATAAAAGGGGGATGACAATAATATCTCTTACACAGGGTCGTTGCAAGGATTAAATAAGTTAGTAGAAGTAAGTGCTCAGAAAAGAGCCTGGCACACAGAAAATACTACAGTATCAGCTATTGTTTTAACTGTTAGTGGTTTTGCATTATTCAAAAGACCTCTTTTGTTTCATATAATGAGAAAATATTCTAAAGATGGGCCCTTCCTAGGAAAGGTAAAAATGCTGATAGCTACGAATTATTTTTCATTACCTTTTGAGTCTCAGGCATTTCTGGAGGGCTACAGCAGTCACTTTTAAGAATGTAGAAGCCACAAGGTGGTAGGAAGCAGAAACGGTACTCTAAAACATTAAGACTGTATAGGTGGAGTAGTTGCAAGACTTCTAAGAAGGGCTCTTGCCCAAATACTGGCCTACTATAACCCTGACTTGCGCTTCCACTCACTTACATGAAACCATTGCTCCTATTCAAATGCACATTCTTGGAGAATAAACAAATTAAGTCACTGTCTCCTATGGACACTTGAGTGTAAGCTAAACCGTCATAACTTACCTGAGAAGAGATTTTGGTGGTAGCAAGAAGAAGGAGAGTAACTTCAAAAACAGGCAGGTTACCTACCAGTTTGGGAGGCGTGCTGGGAGTAATGTGTAATGAGTAGTTCTAATTCTAATTCTTTATATGCCTAATTCCGGGCAGCCCTGAAAGTAGTACCCATAATTGCACCACTTAGGCATTCTGATATGTTTTTTGGAGGAGAATAGAAAGAGTACAACTTACAGCTAAGATACTTAGAATTGCCTTTATTCTGTCTTGCATTTCATCTGAGCCATTGCCTTATGAACAGGAGTCACACAATATGCCATTCCTAGCTTCAGTAATGATAAATGATAATTATACAGAATTTCAGTTGTCCATGACCTCAGTATTGGTTTTAGTATTTTAGTTTAGTTTAATCATATTCTGAACCTTCCTATGAATTGGGTATTTTTTAAAATCAAAACATGAAAATCACCATTCTTTCACTTCTAATCAATGCCCTCCAGTGCCATGCCATCACACTCAGAACAAAATTTAAACGCCTTGCCATCACTGCCTACCTGTAAGGCCTGATGGATTTGTCAGGCCCTAGGTCATCCCACCTTGCTCAAATACAACAAACTCCAACCACACTGGTCCTATTGACATTTCTTGTTTTTATCTGAGTCTTTGCCAAAGTCTTCAAGAAAGCTCTTACAGAAGTTTGGTATGGGAGCTCTTCTCCCCTCCATAAAAATATCTGTGAACCTTCCTTAAACCACTCATAATATAAGCACATAACCAACACACAATATAAGCAAAAACAATATCCTTACTCTGCAAATGCAGCTTCCAGCCAAGCCCCAAAACTCCCCTTCCTGCCAGCCCACCCTCAAGCACCTCCTGTATGAAAAATCTGGAATGACCATTGCCTTTCCATCTGCACTTCCTGTCTATGGAATAAGCCGCCCAGATCTCAGGACAGCTGGCCCCTCCTCATTGATTAGGTCTCAGTTCATATGCCACAGCCTCAATGAGCCCTTATCCACCCACTGTGCAGAAAGTGACTCCTAATTCTTCACTCTCATCTTCAGGCCTCTAACTTTTGAACTGTTTTGCATTTATTGCTAACTGAAACTCACCTAATTCACTATTTTGCTTGACTGGTACATGACTTTCTCACCCAAAAGGAATCTCACTGAGGAAAAAAATGTGTTTGTCTTCCGAAGGCACTCAATACTTACTTGTGGAGAGAAATAAAATTATGATAATGAAAGAATAATTGTAAAGAGGATACTTACTGCTGCTAATCAAATGCAAAATTGGTGAAGAACTTGGGGCTGTGACCAAGGGAGTTCAAAATGGCAGTAAGGCAACAGAAGAAGTACCGCAAAAAGGAACAAAGACAGTTGGCACAGAAGATTGATGGGAGAAAAGAGGATCAGAATGGCAGACAGGGATGATGCTTGACAAAGACAACCTTTTGCTATTTTCACAACTTTACATCACATACCAACTAGAGCAGTTCCTCCTGCTGGTTTTCTATTTAAGAAAACAGAAAAGATTGTATGAAAACTGTGGCTCACACCTGTAATCCCAATAGTTTGGAAGGCCAAGACAGAAGGGTAGCTTGAGGCCAGGAGTTCAAGAGCAGCCTGGTCAACAGAGTGAGACCCTCATCTCTACAAAAAAAATAAAAATAAAAACTAAAATTATAAAAAATAAAATAAAGTTTAAAAATTAGCCACATATGGTGGTGCAAGCTTGTAGTCCCAGCTATTCAGGCGGCTGAGATAGGAGGATCACTTGAGCCCAGGTGTTTGAGCCTATAGTGAGCTATGATCACTGTAGCCACCATGCTAGAGCTTGGGTGACAGAGCAAGATCCTGTCTCTGAGAGAGAGAGAGAGGGAGAGAGGGAGAAAAAGAGAGAAAGAGAGAGAGAGAAAGGAGACAGGAGAAAGACAGAGAAGGTGATTATCTTATAGAGCCTAAAGTATAATTCAGATCTCTACATTCCCATTTCTGAGGCTGCTCCCAGCCTCTGTGATTCTGGAGGCTGAAATTAGCCATTTTTACACCACTATGGAATATTCTGTGGCTGGGGAAGCATAACCTACAAAAGAGTGGCTTTCTGAACACCCACACTTTTTCTCTCAGTAGACCCCAGTCTCTCTCTTTTTTTTTTTTTTTTTTTTGAGACAGAATCTTGCTCTGTCACCCAGACTGGAGTGCAATGGCACAATCTCTGCTCACTGCAACCTCCACCTCCTGGATTCAAGCAATTCTTTTGCCTCAGCCTCCTGAGTAGCTGGGATTACAGGTGCGTGCCACCACGACTAGCTAATTTTTGTATTTTTAATAGAGAGGGGTTTTCTTCACGTTGATCAGGCTGGTCTTGAACTCCTGACCTCGTGACCCACCCGCCTTGGCCTCTGAAAGTGCTGGAATTACAAGCATGAGCCACCTAGCCTGGCCTCTAGACTCTTAAGTCTCACTTAGCTGAGAATCTGCTGAATGAGCAGAAGTAGGAAATCCAGAGCCTTTGGCTTACTAAACAGCCAATTAATTCACATTATCATATGAAACAGTTTTAATAGGAGGGCTAGGGATTTAAACCTCATGAGGGTCAGCTTAACCTTTGAGGGGGGCATTCACTCTGGTGATTACCCCAGGGCTTAAGTGTTCAGTAAGAAAACTTAATTTCTCCAGATTGATTTTCTGCTCTCTATCATCACCAAATTGTTGCTACTTCACCAAGTTTATTCCATTGGTGTTCAAATTCTGTGTTGTGGAATCTGAATAGCAGCCAGAGGGGCAATATGGAAGAGGATATATAGACAGGAAGGTAAGGCTTCAGTGATGGTCCTTGTCAATTGAACATGTGCATTTTTTTTCATTAAATTCCTAATCTCATTTTATCTAATAATTATTCCTAAACGTAGAACAGCCCTTTTCTGGAGAAACAATATAAATATTTGGAGTGAAAAGGAGCTTCTCTTTTAAGTGCTGCATGTCTGAATTCTCTATCTTGATGGCTAAGACAAAGCATTTGTTTGTACCCGAAGCCAGGTCATCATTTTCCAGTAATCTAGTGATACTCATCTCCAACACCTGAGAGGTCTCATGACCCAACTGCCCTGTGAGTTTGCTAAAGAAGCAGATGATGAAAATATAACCTTTAAGGAATCTGTTGTGTTCTTGTTTCACAAATCTTCTGGTTGTTTTTTGTTTTTTGTTTTTGAGACAGAGTCTTGCTCTGTTGCGAGGCACTAGGCTGGAGTGCAGTGGCACAATCTCGGCTCACTGCAACCGCCGCCTCCCGGGTTCAAGCAATTCTCCTGCCTCAGCCTCCCGAGTAGCTGGGACCACAGGTATGCGCCACCACACCCAGATAATTTTTGTAATTTTAGTAGAGATGGGGTTTCGCCATGTTGGCCAGGATGGTCTCGATATCTTGACCTCATGATCCGCCCGCCTTGGCCTCCCAGAGTGCTGGGATTACAGGCATGAGCCACCGCACCCGGCCTCTTCTGTGTTTTATAAATCTACCCATGTCTTCTATTGTGTGAATCACACTCAGCGCATCTACATTATTGTATCATGAATTACAATTATTTTGTGTATTATCTCACTATCTTAAACACTACTTGAGGGCAGGAACCAAGCCTGCCACACCCCAAAGCTTTTCCAACTAGACTAGCCCTCATTAAGTTTTATTGAAATTAGTTAAATACATAAAATGTCTACCACAACAGCTTCTGTATAACTAGAGCTAACAAGCACTGGAAACTCTCTGCATGCTGGCACCTTCGCAAGCCTGTTACTCACATCTCTGAGTGGTAGAGGTAAGAATGCCTTAACACAGAATCACAATGCAGGCAATTGTTAAATCAGAATAAAATTCCAGTTCCTGGGCAATGCAGCCAGGCTTGGTATACAGAAGCTTCTTCAAAGCTTAAATGTTACAATAGCAATACCTTGCTTTTGGATGACACTAACACTTCTGAAACTATTTTCTCATCTGATCTTCATAATAGCACATGAGGGAGGAAGGGCAGATATTATTATCTCTATTTTGAAGATAATACATTGAGTTATAACATAGAAAAATGACTTGATCCATTCTGTTACAAGCATCAGAGCAGAAAGCTGGCAACCAATATCAGTCAGGTGTCTAAACCACTAATTTGTTATTTTCCCACTAAACTCACCATGACATAAGTCTTCTTAGAGCTGTGCTTCTCAGACTTTCATGTGCATACAGATTGCCTAGGGATCTTGTTAATATGCTGGTTAAAAGTTGATTCCGTTTGTCTGCATTTTTCTGACAAACTCCTAGGAAATACTTACTGAAGCTGTTGGTCCCCACACCACAGTTTGAGTAGCAAGATATAGAAGGCAGTGACTATGGCTACCATCTTTATATCTCAGTGCTTGGCACACAGTAGGTGCTCAATAAGTAGATGTTGACTGAATAAAAGAACTGTCATGCTTGACCCACGTTTTGTATCTGCAGTGCTGAGCAAATAGTAAGATAGTCAAGAAATAAGTAGTGAATTAATGAAATAATCAGCAGTCAATGAAACAAAAAGTGCTGACTCCACAGAACTGTATGTGATCACTCTTGAAGGAGAAACAAAGCATTTGCAGAGCAGGAGAGTCCTTGGGGTACATCCCAGCATTTGCCCTGGGCTAGCTGTTGAGTCTGTAATAACACATTTTTCTTATGCAATTGCATCCATCAGAGAATATTCATGACCCTACAAGTAATACAATAACTTTTTTCCAAGTACTTTTTATGCTTTGAAGACATTGTCTTCCTAATACTTCCTGCCAATGCTCAATGAAGTAAACCAATTTCAGCGTTCTCATTTTTGCTCTGGAAAAAGAAGGCTGAGTTGTCCCAGTCTCTCTGGCAGAGCTGAAATTAGAGCAGGGACTTTCTGCCTCCCAGCTCAGACCTTGACACTCAACTGAGTCTCAAGAGGTTTTTCATTTACACCAACTCCTTTATCTGTACACCCTCCCTGTGTGGTGAATTGGTGCAGGCTGTACTTCAAACAAAATATGTAACCATTCTGAACTGAGTTATGAAATAAAGGGCTTTATTAAGAGTAAGGGATGAAAACAACGGAGCTTAATTAAAATTCTCAGAATGGTTGGTGAGATAGAACAATTCAACCCACATGAAACCATTTTCCAAGAATCTTGTCTTGCAAGGTATGGAGCACAAGACACTCCAACACTTTAAACCTATCTCAGGAAAGCATAAAAGCACCTGTCCTTTATAAATGAACCCATGAAGTGGGATCTTCACAACCTCCTAGTAGTAATTAAAGTTTTCAAAAAATGGGGTTGGAGGAGAGAAAACAATAACTGAAATAGAGAGGGAAGAAATGTCAATCCTCTTTTGTGCAGAGGGACATATTTCAGATGCTGCTGCTTGTCTCCCTGTCCCTGCAGCCGTCTTCTTATATGACCTGGGGTCACTTGGCTCCCACCTGAGGCACAGTCTGGCCCTGTTTTCTGGACATTTCCAGATATTAAGCAAGAAAGACATTCTGAAATTGAGAATCAACCCTCCAATTATAAAAAGGAAGAAGAAAATGCCTCTACCAGGAGCAGACCTGGTTTTATGCACAAACCGTGTAATCAGGTACTTAGTTTCCCTCCGTCTCTCAGCTCTGCATTCCTCCAGGTTGACTTCATGACATTAAGAATGGGTTCCCTTCGAGGCGGCAAGATGGCCTGCAGCCCCTCAGACCTACGTTGTAGTAGCTTAGCAGCCCGTGGAAACACAGTGCCTCTTTACCAGTAGTTTGAAAAAAAAAGTCCCATAATGCACTCTGATTAGTTTACTTCGCATGTCCAAGGCTAAACTAATCTCCACAGCCAGGGAACATGGTGCTCTAGGCAGCCAGGCCTGGTTGGATACGCCCTTATGCCTGGAAAGTGGAGCCCCACGGAAGCACAGCAACCAATAATTTGGAAAACTGTAGTGACCCAAAGGAAAGGTAGGGTGCTCTTACTTTTTTTTTTCCTTTGTTGTGAGATGGAGTTTTGCTCTTGCTGCCCCAGCTGAAGTGCAATGGCATGATCTCAGCTCACTGCAACCTCTGCCTTCCAGGTTCAAGCAATCCTCCTGCCTCAGTGTCCCTAGTAGCTGGGATTACAGGCATGCACCACCACACCTGGCTAATTTTGTATTTTTTTAGTAGAGACAGAGTTTCTCCATATTGGTCAGGCTGGTCTCAAACTCCTGACCTCAGGTGATCCGCCCACCTCTGCCTCCCAAAATGCTGAGATCATAGGTTTGAGCCACCATTCCCAGACTGGGTGCTTTTACTAAAAGAAGAAAGAAGGGATGGGGATAAGGCAAATAAGAGTGGTCTACTGCTAACGTCTGCTCTTACCTTTTGTCTGAATTCCAATAACTAGGTTTCTCCTTGCTTCCAAAACACAGTTCCTAACCTGAACCCCATTTTTGACAACTAGCTCCCTACGTTTTCTTATCTCTGGATCCTATCTTGGGAACTTGCCAGAAAACAACAATAAACATAGTTACCAGTGTTTATTAAATATTTAGCTTGTGCCAGGATTTGTGCTAATTGTGTTATCTATTTTTTCTAATTGTATTATCACAAACACCTACAAAGATGTGTTTTATCATAATTTCATTTGTAGTTGAGACACCTGAGGCTCAAAGTTAGGTAGCTTTCCTAAGAGAACATGACAGTTACGGAAGAACCAGGATATAAAAGTCTGTTTGATTTCAAATTCTAAACCATTAATCACTATGCCATGTTGCCCGCTACATTTTCATGGACTTGCCTACAATTAATGCTGGCATGTTTTAAGGCGAATCACCTGACGGCTTCTAATCTTGGTGTCCTCTGTAAAGCAAGAAAGAGGATGCCTTCCTCATTTTCCTATCTCATCTCTTGGGGCTATTGTGAGGATTCAATGAGTCAATATGCATTTAGCATTATGATTAGGATTATTCTTTATAAAGCAAGCAAAATGACAGATGTGAATATGAATTTGGATATACACATATGCATACACCACACCAGTTCCCACTGTCGCTCACTTCTAGCTCTGCCAAGGGCAGACCCTTCTCAGCCTATTCCTCGATCCTCTCAGAGACCCTGGGGCTCAGGACACTTTATCCCCCTAAAAAGAGAAGCTCCGTCGTGTGCCCCTGCATGCCCTGGCATCCAGCCAGCTCCTGCAGATCCTTCGCTCGCAGCACGTCACAGTCCTGCCCTACAAGTTTGACAGCCACCCCTGGGAGGACATCTTGCCCTTCTCTTCTCTGGGCCACCATCCCCTACTCACGACATCATGACACATGGTGACCTTATGTCATTTCCCTGGCTCTTTTTATCTTCTTGGCACTTACACCCACAGGGCTGGAAGGAATTCCTCAGCTCTGTCAATCAGAATGACCAAGTGACATAAAGCACGATGTTAGACGACCATTCAACCTATTTGATGGCTTTTTTTTTAAAGTAATGTTGCTGAGTCCCCATAAAATTCAGAATAGTGGAAAGAATTTGAACAAGCCTCAATACCACTCTCTGGGGTTCACGCCAAACATCAATAGCAGCCACAGCTCTGTCACCTTCTTACAGAGGGATTTTTTGAATCAACATGTTTTTATTCTAATACTCTGTCCAGATATATCTATCTTACAAGGTGTAATGAAGATAAAAACAAGTCAGAAATTCTTCATTAAGTTAACAAAATGCTTTGCACTTCAGTTTAGTTTTTCAAAACAGAGAGGGCTTGGAAAAGTCAATAAAGAAAGCGTAATTCTAAGCACCTTAATCACTATAAATGCTGAGCCGGCTCTTCTGTGAAGCCAGCCATTTCCTGATTGGTATCCAGGGTGGTAATTCCTCTTAGATCATCCTCTCAAAAGAATGTCTTCTTTGAATTCTCAGCATTTGTCCTTAACAGCACTAAGGCTCTTTGTTAAAGAGTTTTTACATTGGGAGACAAAGTTGAAAAGCCTATGAGTCTGTTGAGATAGCAATTTTTCAACTTAATAACATAATGTCTTCAACAGACGTAAATACAGATGTTGCAGTTTAAATGTGTGTTTCAGCCTTGTGTGATAAGGGGCCATTCATTAAATACAAGAGAACAAACAACTTTCTAGCCAAAATATACACAGAGCTCTTAAGAATTTATAAAATCTGATTAGTTCCTCCTCTTGTTTTTTACTATTGGCAGTGGATGGATTTAAAAGGTGACTGGAACACTTCTTCCTGACCTCAGTGATCAGAGATGTGATGGATGTCTAGGAATATTTTCTCAGGGGCTGAAAGTTAAGAACTTTGCTCCTACTGTTCATCATTGTCCCTTTCGTATTCAAGCCACTTAATCTCACTGAGCCTTAACTTTTTCATTTATAAAATGGAGATCATTTTAACTTTTCTCTGGAAGGCAGCTGTTGCCTGCTCATCACTATTTCCTCATTTTCTGGTAACATCTTACTTTTCTTCGAAGAATCATGCCAGTCCCATTCTAATAACTTTTAAATGGGGCTGTCCCAACACATGCTGTCTTCAAGGCTAGGTGCATGACACAGGCCTGGCCAATCAGTGTGTTCAATTTTGGCCAGTGTAATTGGTCCAGTTATGAGTATACGATGCAGAGCAATCCAGTAAAACTCAACCTCATGACTTTTACTGGAACCATCAGTCAAAACGCCTTCTTTTTCTGTGGGGTTTCCAGGCTAGAAGGAAGGTTAGAGCCCTGGGATGCCACCTCATGAGAAAAGCCTGCCAGAGAGCAAAACTAGCACAAAGGAAAGAAAGTATTCCAATAAAAGGGTGACACTGAAACCTGAAATGTGAGTTTGTTGAATCCTCAAATAGCCAAGAGCTTCTAGGACAAGATCATACACAGTTAGGTCCTCAATAACCATTTGTTAGTGGAATAGATAAGGATATTTTAGAAACTGTGTTGCTCAACTCTGAAATGCTGCTCTGTGTCATGAATATTGGTTAATTTTCTTTGTAGAGTGGAGCCATTAGGACTAGAGCTCCAGGCTTCTTTATCCAACTCCACGGTTCCCAGCAACATGTGAGGTTCTATCTGCCACTAAGAAGCCATGTGAGTGAAGCAGGCTATATACCTTGGCTTCTTCATCCATGAACAAGGTGTAATGATGGTTTTCTCATCTTTTTTTAGGAGGGTTGTAAGAATCTGAGACAGTGAGAGGGAAAAGATTGTTTTGCATTTATTAGTTCAGGTTGGGCATTGGAGTCATCTCTTCTGAGTACTTGCTAAGCCAGCACTGGAAAGGCACTCTGTGGAGCCGCTTCTGGAAAGAGGTTCTGGACAAATAAAATTAGAAAAGTCTGAATTAAGCATATGAGAAATGTTATGGCCATTGGTATATATCACTGTAAACACCATTCTGCTTATTCTTGTCATGAAGGGGCATTTGATTTTTAATCCATCCACTTAAATATTGGCTGTTTCTATTGACTTCCCAACCAGCAGTCCTTGTGCGGGCAGAGCTCCCATTTAATTTAATAAAAGTATTGGGAAGAGACTGATATTGTATTCATCCCGCTGATAATTATCTTACATTTTTAAATTTTCCCCACAAATGCCCCACAGCTTGTTAAAGGACAAACACAATTTACTCATTGAAATAAAATATTATACAAGTATCAAATGATATTGATAAATATTAAACAATAAACTTTCCCAGAATTATTTCCCTAAAAAATTGGGGACCTTATAACAGAATAATAAAGGTGATTAGAATGAAAGAGAGGCCATTTGGATTGATTCAGTTTTGCTACATTTATTATAATTTATGATGCTTTGCCTTAAAAATAAAATAATTACCCAACCTCAAATTACTTTCTTTATATTGTGGCTGATTTTATAATGGCTGACCTTTATCCCATAGATTTTTCAGTGTTAGTTATTACTGTTTTTTACCTGAGAGATTTGGGGGAGATATGTTTATGGCTCAAATATCCAATCTAAATGTGGCTCTCTAGTAGCAATGGATGGATGACTCACCTCTTATAGGAATGCTGGAACTTGGATCATCTTGTCAATCACAGATAGTGTATTAGATGTCTGCCCCAAATAATAAAGCTCTGCACCAAGAGATAGTATCATCTTCTTCCCTTAAATAGCAATCCTCATTTCTATCTGGTATAAGAATTTCATCTTCAATAATTGATCAGTGTGACAGAAAATCTGTTGTTGGCAAAGCATATTTAAAATTATGTTATTCAATCATTCTCATCTCAGAGACACTTTCCATCTGCTCCTCAAATTCAATGCCCATTGCAAAGCACAGGTCCATTTTATGCAGCAACTGATTGACATTATTTTTAAATTTTACTTAGTCTAAAAAGAAGAGAAGCAAATGTTCCTCTGAGTGCTTCATGGGCTATATTTAATACTTTGATAGTAATATTAAATGCAGAGTCAATATGACATTCTGTTTTGTTATAGTGCAAAATATATTCAAGCTTATTTTAATAAGGACGATATGTTGACAAAGGCACACTGTCAGTATAAATGTGTTTATTTTACACAGTGGAAATGAACAAAGAAAGTTCACTCGAATAAGAAAGTAGATAAATGGTCCTGTGAGAAACTCTTAGGATGCCCTTCTCAATCTGTTTTTGTCAGCTAGATATTTATTGAGAAAGATGCTATGGCAAAAATTGCATCATGGGGCCAAGTGACATTTTTCTCCAAAGAAAAGACTGACGGTTCAATGCTATGCAGATAGAATGGTTTTCCTTCTCCAATAATGCACATGGGGGTCAGGCAAGACTAGAGCGAACATCCCTTTAGCATCACTGCAGATGTGATAGGTGTTTCATAAGCCAACTAGCTACCGAAAGAAAATGCCAGATCATTCTGCCATGGTAGAGGCAAGATGTAATCATTCTGAAACCATGTGCAAGTTTGAGTTCTATTTTCAGAGGCATTTGTTAATTAGAGTCAAAGTGGGCTGGGGATTCCAGGTGGAAAATCAAATGGCCTAATTGTATGGGGATGTAGAACAGGGCAAGGAAGTAAACACTGAATTGACAGGAAGCCAATCGAAGTTCTGGATCCTGCACTACTTCTAACAAGCTCTAATCCTCAGCAGCTCATTTGACCTCTGAGTCCTCATCCACAAAAGAAGAACAACTCTCAAATCCTTTCTTGCTCGAAGTTCCTTCTTATTCTAACAATCTCTGAAACAATAATGAAAATCTAGTTTATCCCTGTATCTTAGTAAAAGAAACTCAAGAATTTATTAGGTTGATGCAAACATAATTGTGGTTTTTGCCATTACTTTTAATGATAAAAACCACAATTACTTTTGTACCACAATTGCATATGGGAAATTATATTTCCCAATACAGTAGTCTCATTTAGATATTTAAATGTAAACCTAAATTAATTATAATTAAACAAAAATAAAAATCTACTTCCTCAGTCATACTAAGTATACTCCTAGTGTTGGATAACCACATGTGGCTAGTGGCTACTGTTAAGTCGTGCAGATTATAAACTTTCATTATCCCAGAAAGCACTAATTTATAAAACCATTTTCCTCTCCCTAGAGCTTGGTGGCCTTCTAAAAATGTTTGTGGAATGAGTAAGTGAGAAAATGAGAGATTAATAAAGCCAATATTATTACCAGTCCAATGAAGAGCTGCAACTGAAAAAAATAATCTGACAAAGTATGATGTATATTGAAAATGAAAAGAAACTCTATTCTATTCTTGGTGAAGATAGACCTGGACAGCTATGTATAGATCTGCTCTCTGCAATTTAACTGAAATAAACTAGAAATGGAGAAGAAATAGGGACAAGCACCTGTAATGTGCAGTTTTATGTGTCAACTTGGGTAGGCTATAATATCCAGTTATTTAATCAAACACTAATCTATGTGCTGCTGTGAAGGCATTTTGTAGATGTGTTTAACATCTAAAATAAGCTCACATTAGGTAAGAGATTACCCTCAATTATGTGGGTGGGCCTCACTGAATCAATTGAAAGTTCTGAGAGCAAAAACTAAGGTTGGCCAGGGAAGATGAAATTTGACCTCAAAACTGCATCATAGAAATCCTGACTGAGTTTCCAGCTTGTCTTAAAAATTTCAGATATACCAGGCCCCAATCATATGAAGCAATTCCTTAAAATAAATCATATATATGTATACATTAATATACACACTCATATAAGAGCACACATATTTGTACATATGTGTGTGTGTGTTTGTATATGTTCTATTGGTTTTGTTTCTCTTGAGAACCTTTGCTGATAGATTTTATTACCAAGAAGTAGGGTGCTATTGTGAAAAAGAAAAACATAAAAATATGGAAGTGGCCTTGGAACTAAATAATGGATAGAGGCTGGAAGAGTTTTTAGGTGCATGATAGAAAAATCTTAGATTGTTTTGAAGATACTCTTGTAGAAATGTCAGAGGTGTTTGAATTAGAGCAACTCCATCTTTTAGGGCTGGGTAAATTGAGACTGAGACCTGCTGGGCTGCATTCCCAGGAGGTTAGACATTCTATCTAAGTCATAGAATGAGATAGGAAGTTGGCACAAGGTACAGATCACAAAGACCTTGCTGATGAAACAGCCTGCACTAAAGAAGCCAGCCAAAACCCACCAAAACCAAGATGGTGACAAAAGTGACCTCTGGTTGTCCTCGCTGCTCATTATACACTAATTATAGTACGTTACATGCCAAAAGACACTCCCACCAGTGCCATGATGGTTTACAGATGCCACAACCACATCAGGAAGTTACCCTATTTGGCCTAAAAATGGAAGGAACCCCCAGTTCCAGGAATTCCCTACTCCTTTCCCAGAAACGTCATGAGTAATCCACACATTGTGTAGCATATAATTAAGAAATAACCATAAAAATAACCAACCAACAGTTCTTGGGGCTGCTCTGCCAACAGAGTAGCCATTCTTTATTCCTACACTTTCTTACTAAATTGCTTTCACTTTACTCTATGGATGTGCCTCAAATTCTTTCTTTTATGAGACCCAAGAACCCTCTCTTGGGGTCTGGATCAGGACCCCTTTCCAGTAACAGAAATAGGGACACTGATGGCAATTCTGATGAGATCTCAGAAGAAGTAAAGAGAGAGGGCTGTAGAGAAATTTCTGTTGTTTTAGAGAACACATATTGTCATGAACAGAATGTTACTGGAAGTATGAACATTAAAGGTGCTTTGCTGAGGTTTCAGATGGAAATGAAGAACTGGAGGAAAGGTGATCCTTGTTAGAAAGTGGAATACATTTGACTGAAATGTAGTCTGTTGTTGAGTAGATAGCAGAACTTGTGAGCAATAAACTTGGATATTTAACTGAGGTTCCCAAGCAGAGTGTGGCCTGGTTGCTCCTTGCTGCCTATAATAAAATGTGAAAGGAAAGAAATAGAGAAAGAAACTGTTAGGCAAAAAATAAACCAGAATCAAATGATCTGGAAAATTGTCAGCCTTGTCACATTGCAAAAATATGAGAAAGCAAGTTCTAGAAGAGAACCCCAAGGGTATATAGTTGGACATTCATTTGTTGAAGAGATTAGGCATATGACTTATGCATTTAATCAGCCATATCAGCAAAAGCCAGGAATAGAGATGGGATATCCAGGAGGAATGTGTGAAGAAACTTTTTGTCTAATGGCATAGATCCCCATGATGTCCACAGAAGACTGTTAAGGGTTTTGAGAACGTTGTGTGACTAAAAGCTATAGCTTTGAGTAAAGGGGACAGAGATGGGGTGAAGTGAAAAAAAGGACTAAAAGCTATACCTTGTAGTAAAGGGGACAGAGAAGGGATGAAGTGAAAGAAAGCTATTGGACTTCTGGGATTCTACAGGCAGAAAACTGGCTGATAGAGCAACTCAGCTGAAAAAACATGGTACCCTTGGCTGGGCGTGGTGGCCCACACCTGTAATCCTAGCAGTTTGGGATGCTGAGGCTGGCAGGTTTCTTGAGGCCAGGAGTTCGAGACCAGTCTGGCCACCATGGCAAAACCCTCTACTAAAAACACAAAAAATTAGTCGGCCATGGAGTTTCATGCCTATAGTCTCAGCTACTCAGAAAGGTGAGGCAAGAGGATCGCTTGAACCTGGGAGGTGAAGGTTGCAGTGAGCCAAGATCCCATCATTGCATTCCAGCCTGGAAAACAGCATGAGACCCTGTTTCAAACAAACAAACAAACAAACAAAAAAATATGTTACCCTTAAAGCAAAAGGAAAAATGACTCTGAGGGCACTGAGGATAGAGTGACAGGCTGAAAGGACAGAGCTGCCACTCATGTGGGCCAAGAAGAGAGGGCAATGCCTCAGGCCCTTGGAACATCAAGACACAGAGAATTATCCTCAGTCCTTGAAACTCTGTTTGTCTTGCTAGGTTTCAAACGTGCTTGGGACTCATCACCCCTTTTTTCTTCCCAGTTTCTCCCTTTTATAATGAAAATTTTCCACCCTGTGCCTGTCCCATCATCGTATTCTAGACATAGATAACTTGTTTTCTAGTTTGGCAGGTGCACTGCTAGAGAGGAATTTTACTTTGAGATGGACCCTACTCAGAGTCTCACCCACACCTGATTTAAATTATTTAGAAGAGGAGATGTGGACTTTTCTAGTTAATTATATTTAATGAGATTTGGAACTTCTTAGAGTTGATGCTGGAATGACTCAAGACTTTTGAGGATGTTAGGATGGAGGGAATGTATTTTGCATGTAGGAAAGACATGAACTTTTGGGAGCCAGAGAGTGGACTACACTGAATTGAGTAGTGTCTCCCAAAAATTCTTGTCCACTTGGAATCTGGAACTGTTTCCTATTTGGAAATAAGATCTTGGAATCTGTAATCAAGCTGAGATGAATTATGTACTGTATTGGGATGAGCTCTAAGTCTAATGATTGGTGTGCTTATGAGAAGACAGAAATTTGGATACAGAGACCCACAGACACCCAGGGAAGAAAGCCATGTGAAGATGAAGAAGAAATAGGGATCATGCTATCAAAACCAAAGGAATGCCCAGGATTGCCAGAAACTAGAAGAAGCAAAGAGTCTTTCCTAGAGCCTTTGGAGTGAGCCTGTCTCTGTTGACAACTTGACTTCAGACTTCTAAAATCCAGAACTGGGAGAGAATAGATTTCGGTTTCTTTGGGCTACCCAGTTTGTAGCGATTTATTATGGTAGCCCTGTAAACTAATAAATACAACACCCAAGGTAACCAGGGTGATGAGAGATAAAATGCTAAATGAAACTTGACTAGCAACATTAGATCTTTTTAAAGTCAGAAGGCTGAATGGTAACTAATAAAAGAATCATGTATATAAATTTATAGAATAATAAATTATTTAGGCAACGCATTCATTTAATTTAAAAGACATCTCTTAGAACATGAAATAGGTATATTGAAGACAAATGAATTAAAGCAGAGAATCACTTCATACCACAATATACTAAACTTATGGAAAACTTTGTATCAAAAGGAAGTGCAAGCTAAAATTCATGTAAATTGAAGGGGCTTACATGAATTTATTGGAGACAGATCTTCTAAAAAGATTAGAAGAATGTTTTTAAAAACATCATTATGATTTTTTAAATATCCTACAAGTTGAAATCCAGCCTGAAATCCTATGGCTCAACAGTGACATAACACCTGTGTAGAACTTAGTATAGAATGTCTGTGTTCTCAGATACCATACGTCTTACTCAGGGTTCTCTAGAGGGACAGAACTAATAGGATAGGTGTATATATAAAGGAAAGCTTATTAAGCAGTATTAACTCATACAATCACAAGGTGAGCTCCCACAATAGGCCATGTACAAGCTAAGAAGCAAGGAAGTCAGTCCAAGTCCCAAAGCTGAAGAATATGGAGTCCGATGTTCAAGGATAGGAAGCATCCAGAAGGGGAGAAAGATGTGGGCCAGAAGGCTAAACCAGTCTGGGCTTTCCACATTCTTCTGCCTGCCTTCATTCTGGCTGTTCTGGCAGCTGATTAGATGATGACCCTGCAGATTGACAGTGGGTCTGCCTTTCCCAGTCCACTGACTCAAATGTTAATCTCCTTTGGTAACACCCTCACAGACACACAATACTTTTCATTATTCAATCCAATCAAGTTGACATGCACTATTAACTATCACACCATATATCCAAATGAAAGAAAATGTTCCTTTCAAACTCTATTACTCTAAAATTGCATTTTTCCAGTGTGTTCAGTGACTGATAATAGGCAGTAGGTAAATACATGTGAGCCAATCTGAGTTAAATGTGTTTCCTGATTATTGGGCTTTACTGTTGGTCTTAAATATGCTTATTACACTAAGACACTCTAAGAGGGAGCTGGTGTGTCCAACGACCCCAAAATTGTTTATCCAATGAATCCCTTTTAATTGAGCATGTTTTTGGTGTGCAAGATAAAAACTCAGATATGAGGCCCTGGAAAGATGCACTGGTCTTTACTTGGAGGTCCCCACCAAAGGCAGTCAATACTTTATCTTATCTCTCTGTCCTGGGGGCCATATGGCTTCATGGGTAGGGGAAGGGGTAGAATAATATTTGTTTTTAATTGAAAAGAGAGCATAATACAAAGTCTAAGGTTAAAACTTATCTGGTAGTTTATAGTATTCATTCATCATCCATCCATCCACTGTTTGATTTATCCATTCTCTTAAATCCTGCTGTACATAGAAAATTAGGTTTGAACTTGTTTATACTCCTAAATAGTGGTATGCTTAGTTCTAGTAAAAGACACTACCAAGCATAATAGAAACATTAAGAAGGGTTGAGAGAAGAGTTACATTCATGTATTAGAACACTGGAAAATGGGGGCTCTGTGTAACAGTTTTATGTAATTAACTGAATTATTCCAACTGGAGAAACAAGAAAAAAAAGCCTAAATGAGTATAGGTTTCTTCAGCCATTCCCTGAACAAATATTGATAATATCTACTCTAAAAAGGCAGTGAGCTATTTTAGATCTTAGAGATTGAACTGAAGTCTGAAGCAGAAGAAATGAACTTAACAATTATAAGAGTAGAAGCAATTGTTATTATTTTGTATTCATACAAAACGGCTGCCAGTATGGGTTGGAGGGCAGGGAAAGGGGTGAAAAGGTACAGCGCATTTTTACAGATGTGGTATCTTTTGACTACCTGGCTCACCTCTTGTTCTTATTACTTTCTAGGACTGTGACCTTCAGAAAGTCATTCAAGCTCTAAACCTCACTTCCCTTATCTGTAAAATGGATATATAACAATAGTACCTACCTCACAGGGTTGTAGTCAAGATTAAATGAAATACAGTATATAAAGCACTTAGTTCAATGTATAGCTCCAAAACAAATAATAAATGTCATCACATTTCATGGTACAGTACCCAGCGTATATTTTATCAATAAACACTTCCACTGGTTAGTGTATGTTCATTCTTCTAAAAGAGACTGATGATGTTTAGCGAGCAGAAATTTTATTTATAATTATTTAGGTAAAAGCCCAACCATTTGAATATTCTATAAGCTGGTGGTTCTCCTACAGGCACCTGTCTATTTTTGCCATAAAGCTTTCTTTCAGATGCCCCAATTAATGGCTTGTGGTCACCAGATATTTTCTTGCTTTTTGGTTGAACTTTCCTAGACTTCAAATGAGAAGCTGCTACCTCTAGATCTCCTATTGTATAAGCTAAACTATATTTTCTCTAACTAAAATGTCTATTTCTTATTAAGTAATGCAGCATTGAGACTGGAGGGCTTGGGTTCTGGAGTGAGACATGTCGTGATATTTGTCAGTTGCTAACCACTCACAGCCTCATTTTAAAACAAGGAAAGGTGACATTGTAGCTAAGACATGAGACTCGAATAACAATAAGAAGCCAGCGATTCAGAGATCTTGGGTGGGAGGGAGAAAAGGTGGACAATGACAAATCCAGAAACAGTAGGTGCAAGTACCCTCAGGACAGAACAAAGATTGTTCACAAAAAAGTGAGAGAGAGAGAGAGAGAGAGAGAGAGAGAGAATGGTTTGGCTGTAGGCATTCCACAGCTGAAAGTTTATGAGGAAAGATATATATCTTATACTTTGTATTAAGCTGCTCCAACTTCTAGCATGCTGACATAATTTGCTGAAAAATTGATTCTCTCTCTGCTAGAATTCATCCCTGCATTTAACCTATTTTCTTATATTTTTAACCATATGCAATCATTTTCCACTAAACCTCTGTGTACCCAAGTAATCTCACTCCCCACTTGATGTCTCTGGTTTCTAGCATTGTAACAGAAAACTATCATGACAGTCCCACAATAGCATTATATGTTATCACCTTTTTCCCCAGAAGCTAATTGTTCACCGCATTCACTGCTCTGCTGAACTTCCTCCAATTCATCTCTGTCTTTTTGTTGCTGAGCTAACAAAATGGAATAGCCTTTTCTCTAAGAACAGTATTACCAAAGAACAGACGGAGAATCTCCCCTGCATGTTTTACTTGGCATTTTTTTGTGCCTTTTCCCAAACAGTCTGTTTATTTTCTGTTACCTGATCCCATCACACAATCTAGTCTGCTTTTCTGCCCACTGCTCCTATGCCATTCTTGCAGCCAGCTTTCCAGGATTTGTCTTTCTCACTTAGTGTCTGTTTCCGAAATTCTCTCTCCACATGGTGGTGCACTTTTTTGAGTTGAATCTCAATTTCAACTCTACCCATAGTTTCTGTCATGTTATGTCTGGAAGCGTTTCTCAATTATTTTTGTCTTTAGCAGTGTTTTAGGGAATCCAACCAACAATGCACACCTAATCCTAAATGAATAGAATCAGAAATTCTTAACTGTGAGCTTCCTAGAGCAAAAATCTATTGGAAAGGCAGCTTTTCCTGAGAATGGGTGAAGGCCAGAGGCAGATCGTATTGAGATGAACAAGACTCCAGGTGTGTTGGTATATGGGCCAGAGGCCTGGATTTAGGCTGTGACTCCACATTTCATGTGTCCTTGAGCCAGCCATTCCTCCTCTCTGGTGCTTAGTTTTATCTTCTATGAAACAAGGACTGAAGCTATTCCTGGTCTTCAAACATCTTTTTAGCACTGGAAATTTTCTCAACACACACTTATATGGAGCACCAGTTGAATTTATTGGGCAAAAATGGCACTTTTGGAATTTGGAATTGAGGACTACTCAGTCCATCCATCTGCTGATCCCCGGGATAGTCTTCTGTGGGTCCCTGGGAACCTTCAAAATACAATTTACAAATTATTGGACTGGGTGACTCTGTAAGCCCCTTTCCACTCTCTGGATCTATAAGTAGTAGGTAGTAGCTGGGAAAAAGAATTGTGCATAAATGTATACAAGAAAGGAATTAAAAGAAAGAGGAGGAAGAGGCAAACTAGCATGAGTTGAGTGTCTACTACATGCAGGCATTGATAAGATTGACAGGGGGAGACAGGCCTTCACAAACAGCAGATTCATGTGTATCCCCAACAGAAGTGTCTATCATCAGCGTATATCTCTACCTACAGATAAACCAAACATTTCTGACATGAAACCAGAATTATATCTTAAATATAATTAAGTATCCATATCTTTTCTTCTTTTATTACAATAGGCCATCCATCCTTCCCCACAGAGCATTACTGAGCATTCATGGTCGATGCAGCATATTCAGTAGCAGTTTATCTCAGACACGCATCTGTGGAGAGGCGGAAGCTACACGCATTCCTGAGAATCTGGTTTTATATGAAGACAAAGGTTGAAGTAGGACAGATGAATGATACTCTACCAAAGATTTTGAGTAGAGTGTTCTTAACATACCCATTCTTCCACTAAGAGCAGGACAAAGGCAGGGGAGTTTTCTGATTTATCCCGATTGATCAGGATGCATGTTCTTGGCCTTATGTGTAATGATACACTATTGAAATAACCGGAGAAATCCTCATCCCACCAAGCATATATTCATAGAAAAATGAGACCACTGTTAGCTTAAATTCTGCTTTCTCAGAGAGGTCTTGATTGACTAGATGCTCCAATTTTAAGTTAGATCTTTCTGTTTTTTTCTCTTTTTTACACAGTTACTTAGCTTCACAGAACTTATATAATTTTTAAATTATATGTTTATTGATTTAATATCTCTGTGCCTCTTCCAGTCTGCATGCTCCATGAAGGCAAAAATGGGGATGACTGACTTCATTTATTTTCTGCCTCCCCTCTAGAATATAAGCCTCTTAAAGATAGGGGTATGGTCATTATTCTTAGCATCTCTAGCTCCAGTGGCAATAATAGACAAAGAGTGTCAGGTGGCCCAGTACTCCTTGATTTTGTGTGTGAGTGGGAAGTAAGGAGAGGTGCAGGCTTCAAGGACAAGTAGAATTTGGAGTTAAAATGTTGCTAAGAAAAATCTGACAGTGCTCACATGACAATATTTCATTTCCTTACTCTTTGCTCCATCTTTGCAGTTAGATCCACTCTTCCTAAGAGAAATGACTTTTCCCTTATAATAATATTATTAATAATGATGAGAGTTTAAACTGATGTCTGTTATTTATTTACCAGATACTAAGTATCAAATATTATCCTAAGCATTTACACCATTAATTTAATAACTTTTCTGCATGCTCCCAGGAGGCCAGAACAGTATCTGAGTCTGATTTACAAATGTAGAATAGGAGATTTCCTTGACCCAAATGTTAGATGAATCTTAAGTCAGAGGCAGACTCAAGTCATTACATGCATCTACTTTCTCCTAGCCCATATAGAACCAATTGTGTTCCATTTATCAAGAAAGGCGGGCATGTGAGACTTGGAACAGCAAGTAGACTTCATGCTTCACTGCAACTCCAATCATTTGGAAGCAAATATCTGGACATTTTGTAAGAATTGTTTATCTAAGCTCAGCAAGAACGAGTGCCTCTATTGATTAGCAGCAATGTTTACCACATACATGGATGAGGAGCGGCGGGGGTCATTCAATGTACTCATCAAACCTAGCCCTTCTGCAGAGAAAATGAGTTCTTCTTAATGCCCATGGAAAGAGCAAAGTTCAAACCCCATCAGTGCATAAGAGAGACTATAACTTCAAGACTGTCTTTCTCCTTTCCAGAATTCCTGGCCAGAACTACAGCCACAGAACTACAGCTGGTGTGAGAAAAAGTCGATGAAAAGGTGAGACCAAGAATGTGCAAATGAGGAGTTGAGAGCTGTTCCTCTCTCAACGGCAGCTCAGTGCTTCAGCCCATTATACTCTCTGGAAAAATTTCCCTGAACCCTTATCTAACTGGGTCTCACTTCCTGTTCTGTGACATTACAGGTTTTTATAGATTTACTCCATAGTACTAAACACAGTTTGTAATGATGTCAGTTTATGACCAGTTGAAAAATTTATGTGCCTCCAACTAAGCTCTAGGCTGAGCTCCACAAAGGCTGAAACTATCTGTTTTGCCTCATTCACATCCAGTTCCCCCCTCACTGCCTAGCAAGTAGAAGCCCCCAATAAATGTTGCATACCTAACTAAAGGAATGAACAAGGCAATGGATTTTGGGGAAGCTTCATCGAGAGGTTTTGACCATCTCCCTATTCCTAAAGATATTGTTTGTACAAGGTTGTTGTTGCTTTTTGTTTAATTCAGTTTGTGATTAACTCAGTTTGGGAGATGAGCAAAGCAGAATGAATGACAACTTTGTTTATGTGAAGGAAGTCCCATTTTAAGAAAAAAAATTTTTGAAATATGATTTTTTATTTTTGCAAAAAATCTTGTCCTCAAGTTTTAGTTCCTAGAGTTACTAAAAGTTAGTAACACTACTAACAATAGTTACTAACTAATAATATGTTACTATTATTACTAACTGGTAATACTAGTAACACTAATAGAACAAAGAGTTGAGTGAATAAAACTAACTAGTAATGATGACAGTGGTGGCCCATCTAGAGCAGCTGCTGTAGGACACCAGCTACAGCGGGGAAAGGGCAGCCAAGGTGTGTGCCACATGGAGCAAGCTGGGGTGGGGAGCAGGCAGGAGCCTGCCCTCCCCGGACAGCTGCAGCCACCTAAGCCACGGCTACGGACCACGACCTGGGCATCTGTGCACTCTTGGGGGTCCTGGGAAGGCCCTGCCTGCCCCTAAGGCTCAGAACTGTCTGCTCCTGCTGCCTGGCCTGCCCCAGCACCCCTCCAATCTCGGAGCAAGGTTGGGGCCACGCCCGGGTGCTGTCGCAGCCTGGTCAAGTTGTGCGCACACTCAGGGCAGCAGTGCCATGCCAGCCCCCTGCCACCTCCACCCCCTCTGGATTTTGGGTGCCAACAAGCACAGGAGAGAGGCTGAGGTGGGGCTGAGGGCAGCTCGGCACTGGCCTGCAGGTGCCCCACCTCTCGAACAGCCTGGAAGCCGTGAACCGCAGCAAGAGGCAGACAGGCTCCTGGGTGGAAGGCACAGGTACCAGGTGAAGCCCCACCTTCAAGCCAGGGAGGACCTGAAGCCTGGGGGCCAGGCTGCTGGTCCCACAAACCAGAGTGGGAACTTGTGGTGCCTTTTCCAGGCCCCACCCGTGGTCACTTATGGACCAGTCGGCACAATGGGATTCTTGGGGTGTCGTTCACCAGGCCAACTTGGCAGAATGAGTCCAGAGGGTCCAAGCAAAACTCAGGCAAAGGCACCACGGGCCACAGAGGTTTCTGGCTGGCGAAGCGGCACCCCAAGAATCCCATGACAGTAACTCTAGTTAGTAGTGTTACTAACAAGTTAATGTTACTAATTAGCATTACTAGTTAGTTTTATTCACTAGTAACACTAACTAGTAGAACAAACTTTTGAGTGAATAATAAAAATAGGCCCTCACTAGCAATGACCAGGCCTCAAAAGTATACAAACCAATATAAGTTTCTGCATCTGATGAAGCGACTTTTGTGTGGAGTATAGGCAGGGGGAAAAGGACAAATGAGGAGACATGGGAGAGAAATACTTAGAAGAACCAACCCAGTAAGATGAATGCGTACCCATTCTTACTCTTATCTTAGATTTGGCTTAAGTAAGGTAAGATTTAGTTAGAATGGGCACACATTCATCTTACTTGGTTGAAGTTTCAAACCCCATCTCAACTCCGAGGATTTTCTTTTTTTAAAGGTTGCTGAAGTTGTGGGTCCAGAAACTGTCAAGCCATGGTCTGAAAGAAGCCACAGACATGGTTATCACCAGCTACTTTCATTCTAAGAGAAGGATACCTGGACCATGAGAGTATCTTACCTCATGGCCAAGGGCGGAAGATTAGGGAGGCGAGGCAGTTGACTACTTCAAGAAAGCAAGATCCTGTCCTTTTTTAAGACCCTAGTATTAAGGGCTAAATTCTATCAGCCCCTGGTAAGTAGTGAGACAGGCTAATAGCCCATATCTTAGATTCCTAGCTGACGCAGGAGATATCTGACATTCCTCCCAGTGGAATACAAGCTATACTATGAGCAGAGAAGAACCCAGAATAAGTCATGCAGCCCATGAAAGACACTGATTGCTCAAGTAAGTTGACTCTCACTCCAGTCTCAAGGAGGCACGGCACAGCTTTTACCTGCACAAAGTGGACGTTTGCTCAGGCAGCATCTCTGTGAGCCTTATCTCAGTGTCTCCCTGGGCCAAACAAGACAAGGAGCCTCCCAAGTTTGCACCAGGTCTCTCTGTAAGGTCTCTTGCCTGTGTCTCCCCATCTCTGCTTCTTACATTCTACTTTTAGTCTCAGCTGGCTTTCTCTACCTATCTCTTTAGGTATCTCTCTAATCTATCTCTTTAAGTCTAGGCACTAGTGGGCACTCAGGAAATCTTTGTTGGATGAATGTTCACATCATTAGTTTAGTAATTAGGGCTAGCTAAAAAATTTGCCAGGCCCAGTCCAAAATGAAAATATGGAATCTCTCCTTCAAAAGACAGGAAAAAGGGGGCTGTTGAAGCCAGTAAGATCAAATGGGTTTTTTTTTCTTCCACAACTTCTCTCTTACCTCATCATTGTGTTTTTTAATTTGCTGTTCAATGTGTTCTAAGTAAAGAAAAAATAAAAATTTAAATTTTATTAGCATTAATTTTGCCATTTATCTTTATATCATGCAATGACAATTTGAAATGCAAATATAAGAACATTTTGCTCATATGAGGAGTCATTGAAATTACTGAAAATTATTTTGCTCTTATGAGGAGTCACTGAAAATACAATTTGTATTTCATAACTCATATAAGCATTTGTATATTGTTTTTTACTGACACAGTTGAAATGCTGCACAAAACTAACTCAACAGTTTTTATGTCACTCCTTGTTACAATTCTACCAACACTCCCTCCCTTCTTCTTACTGATGATTAACGATGAGTAAAGAAAAAGGGGGATGCATTGTCCTATCTTTCCGTTCCTTCCGTGTCATCATTTTCAGCTTAATACAGGGAAGTATGTGAGTAAGAAAAGACATAATGGGATTCCTTGGTCTTTTATGTTTGTTTGAACACCATTGCCTGTCCCTAAGAACTATAGTGAGGACCCTGTGTGCATTTTCTCTAATGCTGTGTATGTGCACAGTGTATTAGCAATTGGATCAGCCCTGAAACTGACATCAAAGTCTAGGCCAACTGAATTGTTTTCACATAGCCCACATAAATACCTTCATTTTCTTAGCTTATAAGGTTGTATCTTATAAGGTAAGCCACATATATATTGTGGCTAGCGATAAACTGAAGAAAGACAAAGAGGGAAATACACAACAAGGGATTTCTGAGGCCAGTTTTTATTCGTCTATTTCTAGTCCCAAGGGTTTAAAGCAGATTAAACACAAACAAAGTTCCTGACCATTGTGGCTCTATGGGGTCCACAGGGTTCATTTCCCTTACCACCAAGATAATTCAATTCAACAAATATTATTGAATTTTACCATATGCTTGTTGTGACAATGCCAAGACCAGCTACAGAGGCAGGGAAGATACTGAAAGCTGCCTGGAGATCAAGCTTTTCTTCCTGGGAAACACAGATATTTAGCAAAATGGAATGAAGCGCTTCTGAAAGATGAAAAAACAGATTCTGGACAGGAGACTAGAGAGATCCCGTATAGGAATATGTCCCCATCTTCAGTGTATGCACAATTACACAGTTCCTCACCCTGAAACTGGTTGTGTTCATGCCCCTTACAAGATAAATTACAGCAAGAAAGGGAACCTAGGGGCAGATTAAGAGAGCCTTGGCTTTCTGCTTCTTGTACTCATTGAAGTTAGGGATGTTACATCAGGAAGAGCTGGCAAGAGATTCTAGAAGGACTTCTATGATTTTGCTTCAGGAGCAGGTGCTGAGATGAAGGGGCTCTGCCAATCTAAGTGCAAAAAAAAAAAAAGATGTTTTTAGATTAATGGTAAACCTAATCTTGATGTGTCTGTGTTCTAAGAGTGAATACAAAAATAAAAAAAATGGTTTATTCATCCGTTTATTCCAGACATATTTTATGAACACCTATTTTATATGTCAGGCACTGAACTGGGCGTTGCAAAAACAAAAAACCCAATAAGACATTGGTTTTTCCCAGAGGATACTCTTAGTCTAGTAGGAGAGACATTTACATAAAAAGCAAATAAAATGCCATGTGACAAATGTAGAGAGCTAGGTATGGCTACTATGGGACAGCTTACGGGCTGGCAACAAACCCAGTGCTCAGGAATTCAGTAGCTCTGCTATGAAATGAATGTCCCTTCCTTAAATTCATATGCTCAAATCCTAATCCCCAATGTGATGGGATTAGGAGGTGAAGCCTTTGGTATGTGCTTAGATCATAAGGACAGAACCCTTATTAATGGGATTAGTGCCCTTATTAACAAACCCCAAGTAGCTTTCTTTCCCTTTCTTCCGTGTGAGGACCCAGCAAGAATATGGCCACCTAGGAGCCAGGTAAAACATGTTTATTACGTAAAGGTGTTGAAAGCTTTCTGGCATTAATTTAAGCACAATTTTTTTAAATTGTGCTCACTAGATAACAAATCCACCAGTGCTTTGATCCAGGACTTTCAGTCTCCAGAACTGTGAGAAAAAAACTTCTTTTTTTATGTTACCCAGTCTATGATAGTTTTTACAGCAGCCCAAACTGACAAAGACAAGCAAGCTCCTTGCACAGAAAGGCTCCTTAAAAAATATTTAGTAAATGCACGAATGAGTGAGTAAATGAAAACGAGACATCCTAGAGTAGCTAGTAGATAAAGCTAGTCTTAAAAATTTATTAGGCATTATCAAGATTGTTTCAGGAGGAAAGAAAAAGTGCAAAATCTCAAGTGCAGAAGGCAGCAAGGCATGTCCAGGAAAATCCAAAGAGATAAGTGTGGCCAGACTGTAGGGTCTGCAAAAGGGAGCAGTGAGCAATGTGCATGAGGAAGTAAGCAAGAGTCAGTTATGGAGGAGCTTCCTAAGTCATGCTGGCATATGAGACTTTACAGAAAGGGCAATGTGGAGCCCCTAAAACAGTAGAAGGAGGAAAACGGTGTGATTGGTTTGTGTATTAGGAAGCTCATTCTGGCTGCAGTGTTAACTATAGATTGCAGACAGCTAGTCTATGAATACAGTGACGCTAGCTGAGCCTTGCCATAATCCAGATTGTCATCAGCAATAATGACCACTGATGGAGGTGGTAGTGGAGATGAAGAGAAGTGAAAATGTTCAAGGGATATTAAAAAGTACAAACATAAGGGTTCTGATGATTGGGTATTGGAATGTGAACAAAGAAAGAGTCAGATTTCAGATTTGGGCAGGTAGTCAATGGTGGCACCATTTTCTGAAATAAGAATCCGCCATTGCCCCTCAAAAAAGAATCTGGTTTAAGGAGATGGGAGATGCTGGGAATATGATGGATTTGAGGTTGCTAAGGAAAATCCATGCTGAACTACTGAGTATTTTGTCAGTTATATAAGTCAAGAGCTATGGAATTTGGGGCTAGAAAAATATTTAGATAATTTCATATATATTTAAAGTTGTGTAATTAGAAAAGCCCACCTAGGTAGATTGGACAGCAAAAACCAAAGAGGCTAGCAAATGGAATACCAACACAAATACAATGGAGCAAATGAAAATCTGAAAGGAAATAAAGAGGAAGTTTACCCAAAGAGTGTAATGTCACAGAAACCAAGGAAGAGAGTATTTCAAGGAGGAAGACAACAACAAGGTGAAATATGCAGTGAGGACAAGTAGGATAAGAATGTATACATGTTCAAGTGGATTTGGGAGGAAGAAGATCACACATCACCTTGGTCAGAGGACTTTTAGCTCATTACCTGGAGTGGCATGCATGGATACACCCATGTGCTACCTCCAGCACTGGGTGCAATATCCAGGTCCATCTACCAACCAGCATCATCTAATAGTCAGCCAAATGTGAGCTCTGCCTCCAACATCTGAGCTTGGCAGGATCCCACCACCATCTGTGAAATCATAGGGTCTATGTGCACACTGGGCACTTGGAAAAACATGTGTATTACCTAAAGGTGTTGAAAGCTTTCTGGAGTTTACTTAAGCATAATTTTTTAATTGTCTTTTCAGTAGCTAGCAGACAGGAGAACAAATTTGTCTTAAACATCCTGAGTTTATAGGCTTCCCAGTCCTCGGCAGCTGCAACTGGCAAATGTAGTTTCTAGAAATGGGAGATGAGGGAGATTGCCTGCTTTTCACTGTTGGAAGTTGAGAGGCAGCGATGGAAAACTTACAAAGTGGCATCTCTCAGCAGATATTTCGGTTGTTAATATGCATGGTTGGAAGGTTGCAGCTTTCTAATTTGAGAGAGGTCTGTCAATATTAATACCGGACTCCAGGAATAAGCGGGGAAACCTGGGCATCTGTGTTATACTGAATATTCACACACTTTCAGAGTTTCTTCTAATTCATAAGATCAGTTTTCTATGTTTCTTTTCCTTCACATTTATATAGTAGGGGCGAATGTTGCACATGAAACAATCATAGGGTCAAGGGGTCTTCGCAGCTAAGCCTTTAGGTATCAGCTACCCGTGCAATTTTTCTCACCTTCCCAGCTTCTTTCTTGGCTTTCTGGATCTCTGCCTTATGCTTTCCCTCTGTCCATTTCTCTTTCTCTCTCCATCCATTCTCTCTCTCTTCTTCCCTTGTTCCTCCTCCCTTTCCCCTTCCCTCCCTCCATTCAATCTTCCCTTTTTTCCTCCCATTCTTTCCCATTTAACACATTTACCTTTCTTCCTCTCTGTTCATCTCTCTCTCTCTCCCCAGCCCCCACTTTCCTCCTTTCCTCGCTGTCTCCCCATCTCCCCTTCAGGGTAAGATAGCTACACCGGAAGAAGTGGAAGACAAAGTCATACTTAACACTGTTTATATAAAGTCTAAAATGCATATAAAAAACTTCTTAGACCTGGAACCAGGAAACATTGAAAAGAAACAATAGATCTGCCTAAGAAATGTGGAACAATAAACCACCTACTCTGTTATGAGAGAGTGCAGCGGACATTGGGCCAGAGAAAACTATCATCAATTGCTAAGAGTGGCATATAATAAGGTAGAAATGTCAAAAGTCCCTGAATCAAAAAAAAATTCTAAGATCAGAGTTCCCGAAACTCATAGAAAGTACCAAATACAGCAAGACAAATAAGATCTGTGAATAACGCAGAGAAAATATAGAAGATGAGAAAAGAAAAAGATGAAGCCAGCTTGAAAGGTAATATGATGTCATACAGGCTTAGCTAGAGTCGCTTGAACAGAACAAAAAAAAAAGGAAGATGAGCTAAGGAATTAAAAATGATGAGCCACCTCAAATGAAGGCCGAGAGAGGAAATCATAACCCAAGACAGACATTTGTGTGGTCATTGGTGTCTACACTAGTTAATTAAATACCTAACTATCATCTGCTTCATAATTTAACCTCCTCCTTGGGCAGAAAGTTCTGGCTATGAAATGGGTTCTTGTTTCCTACTAATGTAAATTACCACTGTGACCACAACACAGCTTCTTAGAGCCCAGACAAAGCTGAACGCCCAATCATGTGCTTTTTTTTTTCCTTCAAAGCTACCATATCCATGGATTCCATGTCTGCAAAATCCCATTATGGCCCCAGATTTTCTATGTTAGAATATGTTTTCCGTAGAGTTTACCTCTAAATGCTGAACCTGAAGAGGGAGATAGATAGCCATGTGAAACTCCTATATACATACAGCCAGCAGCAAAGAAAGATAAAATATTGGTGGGGACAATCAATTTGCGTCTAAGATGGTTTGCAGTTAACAGCTCTTGGCACTCGTTTTGATACTTTATTTTCTCCCTGATCTATCTATGAAGGTTAGATTTTATTGGAGTGATTCTAATTCCTCACAATTTGTCCATGCTGTCTTGGTGAGTAGAGGGTACTTTCCAGCCACTTGACTTTAAGCCTAGTTATGTGACTTATGTTGGCCAACACAATGTTAGTAGATGTGGCATAAATAAAAATGTGAACGGTGCTTGCACAGTTGAACTTCCTGTCTTGTGTTTCTGTCCTTATAGATAAAAATACACCTTGGTAGCCGCTGGATTGAGGCAAATGAGAGACACATGGAGCTCATCTAGATCCAACTCTACAGCTTGAAGCTAAGCCTACCTTAGCCAAGTCTACACCAGTTTGACTTCGGTCGATTCATAGATGTTTGAGCCAGAGGTAAGGTGCTTGTTGCTGCAAGCCAGTTAAACTTTGAAGTCTTTTTGAAAAATATGTTGTCATTGCAGACATAGTTGCACATAATCTTCCACACTGTGGGAAGTCAAATTAAGCATGCTTAGACTTTAGAGCAGAATCCCATTATTAGTGTAGTGGCAAAAATGTTACAAGTGGCATAGCCCCCCAGTTTCCTTCTCCTAGCCCTCTGCCTAAGAACTAGAGTACTTAGTTTTGAAGTGGAGCCCTAATGGGAGTGTCCATCTCTCACCAGGGTTAAGCCTCTTGGCCCTTACTGAGCACTCAGAGTTGTTAGTTCCCTGGAAGATATGAAAGAGCTTCACTGGCTCTGGAGTTCTCAGTCAATAACCAACTGCAACAGACCTACCCTTCCAACAAAATCTTGATTCAGGAAATTGAGTGTCTGCTTATAGTTAATGCTCTATTTTTTATATCTAATAGGAGAAACATTTTCAAAAGAGCCATGACCTGACTCAGTTAATGTGCAAGGAAAGGCAAGCAGGTCCAAACTTTTCAGTTTATCCATCATCCCTTATCCAAAATCTTCCAACTCTCTTGGAATTATTTTGTTCTTCATCCTTGCCCAACAAATATCTCACTCTTGTTTTGGACCTTCTTTTGTAGTTATCTCACATAAGCTCCTTTTGACTAAGGTCACATATTTGGAATCAGACTACCCAAGTTCAACTCCTGGGTCTACCATTTATTAGCTTGTATTACTTTGGGCAAGATAATTAAATTCTCCAGGTTTAAGTTCCCCCATTATAACATAATAATAGTTATTATCTGCTAGGGTTGTCTTGAGAATTAAATGAGATAATTCATAAGAACCCTTTAACACAGTGCCAGCCACATAATGAAGGCATAGTAAGAGAAAAGTATTACACTGTTGACAATACTTGTCTAGGCAGGGCTCTTAGATTTTTCTCTGTATCCCTTACTGTGCAATTCATCTGTCCCCTAACATTCTAAGATTGTTTTAGAGTGAGTTGCTTCAGAGTTGAATAATTATAATGGTATATTCTCACATTTATAAACAACTTGGAATTCCATTTAGTGTTGACATTGACAAGGAAATGTCTATGAGTAATTTCTGCAATTTTTTATTCGTTATGGAGAGACAAAATGGGTATAATGGTGAGAAGAATTAGGTAGGAGGTCAGGAAAGAGATCGAGTTTAAATGCTTACTATGCTGAGTAATAATGGTAATGAATAATGGTATGATCTTAAGAAATCTAATCTTTAGTTTTTCCCATCTTAAAGACAAAGTTGTCATTAGTATTTCATAATGTAGGGTAGTATATAAACTTCCTGGCATGTAGCAACTGCTCAATAAATAGAAGTTATAGTTTTTTCTAAACTTGATAAAGAGCCAAGGGAAAAATAAAGATTTTGCAGCTAAAGCCATTTCTTTTTCTCTGTTATGTACCTATCTGTTCCAGAAACAGAATTAATTCCCTAAACCTCATCAAAGGAAGGATTTGAACACTAAAAAAAAATAATCAATCTCTTTGGGTTTGTTATTGCTTGTTTTCACATACCTCAGAGGCATTAATACAAACCTTTATAATGTCATCAGAAAGAAGAGAAGTCAAACACTCCTTAACTCAATAATTGCAAGGTTATTATTTTGCAAGGAATCGAGTCAAAATTCCATTGACATGAGGACTGTAACTTTTTCATTACTCCTTAAGGCAAGATGTCCTTGAATTAAGTAGTTCATGTAGAAACTTGTTACAAGTCCTTAGCGGAGAGACTGTACTGGAAATATAGGATCTACTTAAGGGTTTGAGCTTCCCCACCCACTTACTTTAGAGTGACAATTCACACCTATAAAAACACAAAAGTACAGGGGTTTGTTAAACACTAGAAGACCCAAAGAGCCAAGACTTCTGCCTGTAAAAGTGGTGCTTCCTAAGGGGAAGACATGGAATTTCTCAGAGAATACAGCCTGTCTTGACCAAGGGACTGTACAAGGAAGATTAGGAGGTAACTACTGGGGTAAAAGAGGGACAGTTGCATCTTTCTGGAACACTCTAATAAAACTGTAAGTTTTACTAACTTCTTCTTTCATATGATACAAGCATCAAATTTGATACTTAAAGTCATAATATCCCGTAAGTACTGCTCAGGAACACCTGTTCAGTCCTACTACAAAACTTGAAGAAAAGGTCTCCTTTCCTAATGCTGTACCAGTCCTCTCCTCACAGATGACTTGGGAAAGAAATTCTGTTGGCCAGATTCCACAAGTATAAGATGATAAGAGACCAACTTCTTTATTCCTCTGCTCTTCATTTGTCCTCCCACCTCAATTGCTTTGGGAAAATAACATAGTCTGGAACAGAAAAAAAGGAGCCTTGTTGTACTTCATTTGCCTGAAGAGGCTACTCTCAGAGAAAATTATAGTCAAAATTATTTCAAGTTTTAGGGCCATACTGAATATATAAGGGCGCTATTGCCTAATCTCTGTGCTCTTATCTTGGTGTGGCAAAGCTCAGTGGGGCTATATTGAAAGTAGCCTGAAACCAACTGGTCAGATGCTGCTGGCAGGAGGAGCCCCCGGGGGATCAAGGACACGGATGACACAGTGAGTGTAATTATTAGTCAAGATAGGCTAGTTTAGGCGTTAGTGGCAAATTATCTCAGTGGCTTAGTACAATAAAGGCTTATTGCTTATCCATGTGGCACGTCTACTGCAGGTCCACAAGGCCTCTGTTCCACTCACAGATCCAGATTTTAACATTCTTTGCCATCTCATAGCTAATGATCTAAACATCAGCAGAAGGAAGGTGTCTTGGGTCAGGCTACCTGGAAAACAGATCAAGTTAAAGATTTCTGTGCAGAAAGGTTTTTAGGGAGGGAACTCTGATTGACATCTGCCAGGGAGAGAGCAAAAACAGCTGAGCAGACAACTGTTGAACTGTTACTACTGGTAACAACAAAGGTCTTGGCCAACCCAGCAGGGAGTGCTGGAGTTCAAAATGGTTCTCCACAGGTGTTTCACCTTAAGGCAAGGGACTGGGCCTTTATTATCCCTTATCAACCAGTCCTTTGATTGGCTTGACCCCAGGGAGAGGTTATAACCTTGAGTAAAGTGTCTCTCGTCTACTGAGGATAATTCCAGGAGAGCAACTAAGCTGAGAGTTGTCAGCAATGGGAGGAATCAGAGGCTCAGTCCTGAAGAGCAGCTCTGAGCAGGATAAAATAGCATCCACTACAAAGGGGAAAGTGCATGCACTTCTCACTGCCTCCACTTGGGAGAGAGACATGCCATTTTCTGCTCTCATTTCAATGACCAAAAGGAGTCACATGATTCTATCTAATTGCAAAGCATCTGGGAAGTGTGGGGAAAGTAACTGGAATATTTGGGAAGGATCATTATTTCTGCCACAATGGAGAAGAGATGTCCCTTTGGAGCTACTCATTTCTATTTTCAGTGGTGTAATGTCTTTTAGTCATGGTCATGATACGGGTTCTGTTTTGCACTTGGCATCCAATGACTTTGTCATCCCATGTCTGGTTTCTGCCTGCTTTTCCTGAAGATTGCTTAGCCTCCTTTCCTTCCATCTACGAGATCAGATCCTTCTCCCAAGCTCTTGTCCTAGTCTTGTCTAGGCATCAAGTCAAACTTCCTAGTGCTTTTTCTTTCTCTTCTGGAGGTCCAGTTCAAACAAAACCAAAACCAAAAGTAAAACAGGCCCATTCTCTAGTCCTGACTGAACACTTCTTATACCATAGTTTCTCCCAAACTAAGGCTTTTCTCCATCAGTCCTCTCTGTTAATCAGAGTACTGAACTCTGCATTATTCTAGTAGGTCCTATTACATGACATTCACTTCTTTTCAAATTGTCTACTCTTATCCTTCACATTATCATGATCAATATCCTTATCTGGACAACTGCCAGCTGCCTTTTGTTCGATCTTCTAGACTGTTCTCTCTAACCACCCACCTGGTTGAATTTCTGGTACCTGAAAACCCTGAAGCGCTGGGACTAAGCCAAGACCACTAAACTGAGATAAAAAGAAAGAACTACCTTCTCAACCTTAAAATTCTTTGAAAGTACATTTTCTGTGATCAGCTATTTTTTTCCCCTTTTAATCATTTGGTTCTTTCTTGCTGTCAGTGTACATACACATCACTTTTCATCATTAGGGAGTCATCACATACTTCATCGAGACAGCACTCTGTGTTTCAAAGACCTAGACCAATTATAATTAAAGCAAGGTATAGATCACTGCATACATGGTATTAGTCTTTGGACACTCAGTAGCTATTGACCTACTTTAATAATTGACTGAGACTATTGATTCTTTAAATATAACTATATGTTTCTATCTTAGTGGAACCAATTACAGTTTATAAGTCTATTGAAGAATAGCTGACTTCTCAAAATTTGACTTATTCTATCTCAGGGACTCAGAAGATAACTAATGACAGCTAAATGACTTCTGACCCATGTCTGACTGAGGCTAGGCTGCTACCTGAGTCCAACTTCAACATTCTGTGACAATTTGCAGTGAAATAGTACCTAGAGGAGGAGAGAGAGCTTGAGAAAAGCAGAAAATGCTGATGAAACAAGCCGTTGTTGTGAATTGGCAATTACTGCCTATTTAATCCAGACTTCACAAACAGACAGCTGGCTACAGACACATATTTTTGTTATTAGGTGACAATTTTTGAAATTGGAAGATTTTACTTAAAAATTTGTATTCCAAGTGTGAACTGAAAAGGCAGACCTGACAAGACCAAGTCCTCCTTCCTTGTGGCAGTAATTCATGGGGGCCAAATAGTGGAGGGTCCCCTTCAAAAGGACAAGAGGATGCCCATTCTCCAGATCACCAGAGCCCCACTATTTCCCTTTGTTAGAGACGGAATTGCATTCCTCCAAAATTCATATGTTGAAGTCCTAGTCCCAACATAACTGTATTTGGAAATAGAGATTTTAAAGAGGCAATTAAGGTTAAATGAGGCCATTAGGGTAGGGACCTAATCCAGTCTGACTAATGCCCTCTCAAAAAAGAGGAAGAGACGGTAAGGGTGCTTGCACACAGAGAAAGTCATGGGAGAACACAGTGAGAAGACAGTCAGCTGCAAGCCAAGGAGGGAGGCTGCAGGGAAAACCAAACCCACCCACACTTTGATCTTGGGCTTCCAACTTCCAGAACTGTAATATTTCTACTTAAGCTCCCCAGTCTGTGGTATTTTGTTATGGCAGCCTTGGCAGGCTAATATATCCACTGTGTCCTCAACATCTATCACCATGCCTGTGCTTTAGTGTTTTTCTCCTGTACCCTGATCCTTTCACTCATTACTTGCCTGGGTACAGAATGAATTTGAGTTTGTCACCCATGGTATCACTTTCACCAACAATAAGCTGCAGATTGCAGTTTAAAAAAAAAATGACTTTGGAGGAACATATTAAGGTAGATAAGATGAAACCAGATTAAATATTTAGGTGAAAACAGTTTCTACTAAGGTAGATATTTTTTACCCTAAACAGACCACCATGAACAAAATTTTAGCAGTAAATTAGTCCAGTCACTGTGGGGAGCAGTTTGTAGATTTCTCAAAGTACTAAGTATTGAACTACCATTTGACCCAGCAATCCCATTACTAGGTATAAACTCAAAGGGAAAGAAATTATCCTTGCAAGAGGATGCATGTACCCCTGTGTTCACTGCAACACTATTCACAACAGCAAAATCATGAAATCAACCCAGGTGCCCAACAATGGTGAATTGGATGAAAAAAATGTAATGCATCTATACCATGGCATACTATGCAGCCATAAAAAAGAATGAAATCATATTCTTTTCAGCAACATGGATGCAGCTGGAGGCCATTATCCTAAGCAAATAAATGCAGAAACAGAAAAATAAAATAAATAAATAAATAAAAATAAATCCCATATATACGATCAATCGTACCCCAAACTGCACCATCACATGGTATACCTTTGTAACAAAACTACACATGTACCCCCAATCTAAAACAAAAGCTGAAAAAGAAAAAATAATTGAAAAATAAAAGTTATGCACCAAATGTTACCAACCGTTATTTCAAGAAAGTGGAAATCTGAGTTGTTTTAATATTCACTTTTGCTTCTATATGTTCTACTTTTTTCTATAATGGCCATGCATTATTTGTAAAACGGAAGTAAAAATGAACCTTAAAAAACAGATTTAAAAAAAAAAATTGTACCAAATGTCAGGCTAAGAAGAATATAGTGGTTAAGATCACTGATTGTGAAGCAAAAAGAAAAGAACATTCTGAGTTCGCTCCTTGTCTGTGCTCCATTTCCTTACTCTAAAATGAAGACAGTGATGTAAGGATGCATACAATATACACCAAGTGCAGAGTACAGGGCCTGGAACAAATACAACTGAAGTAATGAGACATATTTGTTCCGTTGGGATTCTAGGATACTTTTAGCTACACATAACAAAAATTTCAGTTCAAGTTATCCTAAGCAATAAAGAATTGACTCAATTTAACAACTGGGAATTCAAAATTATGGTGTGTTTTGCAGTTGACTTGCCCTCGTAGCCCCAGTTGTCTGTTTTTCAATAGCTGTTTTAGATCTGTTTCTTACTATAGACCCACTCCATCCTCAGGCGGGTAGCTAAATGGCTGTTGCAGTGTTGGGCTTCACAATGTGGAAACACATGTATTTTCCTATACCTGCATCCTTTTCCAGAAGTACCCGCCAATTTACCTTTATACCCCATTGAGTCAAATGCCCATGCCATTTCCTTGTTGTTAGAGAAGTGTCATGATCTGATTGGCTTAGCCATGGGTTCCTAAACCCATCATTATAAAGGAGAATAGTACAATGAAGATTAAAATAATCAAATGTCACTTCTAGAGTTCTGATTGGTTAGGTTACCCTGAGACACATGGGCTACTTGGTGGAAGTGTGAGATATGTGAACAAAATAAAGACACTTTTACGGCATACGAGAAAAGCTGTGTAGACAACCAACAATGACTACTATATGAATATTTTCATTAGTAAAAGAAAGAGAATTCAGCCTGCGTGCAGTGGTTCATGCCTGTAATCCCAGCACTTTGGGAGGCCGAGGCAGGCAGATCACCTCAGGTCGGGAGTTCGAGACCAGCCTGGCCAACATGATGAAACCCCATCTCTACTGAAAATACAAAAATTAGCCAGGCATGGTGGCACGTGCCTGTCACCCCAGCTACTCAGGAGACTGAGGCAGGAAAATAACTTGAACCCAGGAGGCGAATGTTGTAGTGAGCTGAGATCACACCACTGCACTCCAGCCTGGGACAAAGAGCCAGACCATGTATCAAAAAAAAAAAAAAAAAAAGAAGAAACGAAGGAAGGAAGGAGGGAGGGAAGGGGAAAGGAAAGGAAAAAGAGAATTTAGGCCTGACATATTGGCTCATACCTGTAATCCCAGCACTTTTGGAGGCTAAGGCAGGTGGATCACTTGAGCCCAGGAATTCAAGATTAGCCTGGGCAACATGGTGGCACACACCTATAGTCCCAGCCACTCGGGAGACTGAGGTGGGAGGACCACCTGGGCCCAAGGAAGTGGTGACTGCACTAAGCCATGTTTATATCACTGTACTCCTGCCTGGGCAACAGAGTGGATAAAAAGAAAAAAGACACAGAATTCATAACTTTTGGGATTGTCTTACTTAAACCTTTTGATGTGCTAAGTGACATAACATAATATAAATATATTAGCTAATTTAATCTTCACCACTGTCCTATGAAATGAATGTTATGATGCCCATTTTGCAGATGAGGAACTGAGTGTCAGAGAAGAATGTCTTGGTTTTAAAATGTATAAAGTAGCCACATGCATGGACTCAGCAACATGGAGGAAAAAAAGGAAAAAAAAAATCTAGAAAGTAGCCAAAAGTCAGAATCACGTCTCTGTGACTTCATTCCTTTTATGTAAAATGAGAACAGCAATAGCACCTATCTCATAGGGTTTCGCAAAAACTAAATGAGTTGATACATGTGGCATGCTTGGAAGAGTGTCTGGCACTTAAGAAGCAAGCAGTAGGCACTAGCTATTTCATTACTTCATTTCACGGAATCTAACTATCCATTAATGGGAAGAAATTTCATTATTTGGGAACCACTAAGAAAGAAAGAAAAAAAATGTTGCCAATTAAACTATAACCTAAGATTGTCTTATCACTTAGAATTTTTATACTATATTTATTGGAAGAATGGTTTTGACTTCATTAATCATGGATTTTTATCATAAATTACTTTTTTGCATACATAAAAAGGAAAATGTAAGAGAAATAAATTGGTTAAGGTAGTCTTGAAATTTCTCTAAAATTCAGTCTGAATCTTCATCACTTTTTCACTGAGTCCTTAATATCCAACTTCTACACAAAAACAATCTCTGTGCCATGAAAAGTGCTAATGATGAAGTTGGCAATATTTTATAAAATCCGTAATATCAGAAACCAACTTTACTTTAGGTCTTCTTAACATCATTTTGCAATTATGTATAGTTAGTCTTCTTTGATTCACTCTAAAAAGAGTGCCAGCAATCTCAACAACTAGTTTCTAGTGGTTAAAAAGCATAATCCACTTCTGTCTCTAGGATTTTCTTCCAAGCTGTCGACATCCATTCAACAAGTTTTGATGCTGACATCTTGAATGCATGTACCAGTCATGCCAACCACTTCACAACCGCTGCCTCTTTGAGAGTTAATATAAAATGCCATCAATTAAAAGGTGCATCCCAGTTTCAGAGATTTGAAGATATGAGAGTTATGCACCTTACAGATGATGAAATGAAGTAGTCATACCCTTCATATTAGTTTTTCTCTTATTCTTATAGGTTTGTCTCCAAAGATCATAGGCCTTAGAATAAAACCAACTTCCGATGCCAGTAGCACAGAGTATTAGTCAAACAGATGAGAACTGAATACAAATTGAGATACACTTCACTCTTACTGAGAAAATTAAGAAGTTAAAGGAAAGAGACATCAAAAAGTTCAATTGGAAAAGTGCCTTGTTTTATTGATTAGAGAAAATAAACACAGAGGTGCCTATGCAAGCAACCATAAGATATTTTTTTCTTCTTTTTAGAATGATGAAAAGAATCAGAAGCTCGAAGTGCAAAAACATTGAAATTTCCAAGACCTTCCCTTTGTCACTATGAGCAAGAGCCCTGACATTGGTATTCTTAACAAGCTCCTCAGGGGACTCTGAGGCATAACCTTTATAGGGCGAATAGACTGCCAGTGAAGTCTATATTCAGTTAGCAGAGCTCAGACAGGGGTAACCTGGGAGGATATCCCAGGATGCATGAGTGTAAACAGGTAGTCTATCAAATGCTACATTTGCCAATAACTTTGCAGAATTCAAAAACATCTCAGTAGGTCTTCAAAAGTTTTATAATTACCTATGTCAGCCAAGAAGATTTAGAGAAATAGAACATACCCTACCAAGAGTTGTCACAAGAGATCTTGCCTTCTTCTTTTAATCCTGAAATATCCCTTCCAAAGACATTTTCCTAACATCAAGACACCTTTGTTAATTGCTGCTACACTTTATTAATTTAGTTCATCAATCAGTGAATCAGTCAACAAATATAATTAATTCCTTCTCTTTGCCAGGCACTTTAATAGGTGCTGCCAAAAAAAAAAAAAAAATGACTATTTGACCCTTCTCTTTGAAGAAATCAGAGTCCAGTGGAGACAGATAAATAAGGTAATGATTTAAAAAGAGTGGACACATAGTTTAGTTTAAAGAAACAGAAGAAAGAGAAGATGAACCCCAACTTAAAAACTGGAATAGGTGTGTCTTGGAGAAAATAATACTCCCTGTGGTTAATAATAGCCTGGCTCTTCCTGGAAGTCCCCAGTCCACGTTTTCTCCCTCTTTCTTTAGGTAATCAGGGTACAAGACAAGGGGGTATGATGACTGTGGCAGAGAGCTCTGTAATTTTCTTCATTCATCTTGATGAGTAACTATTTTTCAAAATTCACTGCAGTTTAAATTTCTGAGGCCAAGAAGAGTCAGAAGGAACCAATATCTGGTCAGCTTTGGTTATCTTGCCTTCCCAAAGGGAAAAACTGTAGCTCTTCAATTTCAGTAAATACAGAAAGAAAAACAGACTTCTCCTCCTGAGACATTTATTTAACCAAAAATATTTGGAAGATGGTGTTACCTTGATGCTTTGATAGGAAATGCTTGGAATAAATTTTATTGTCATATCTGTCATGATAGAATAAAATTGAACAGCAGCTAGAAGCTAAGGAACTCTAATTGACGGGGGTACGGAAAATTTTTCTACTATTTTATAACTTTTTTAAGTCTGAAATTATTTCAGAATTAAATTTTTTTTAAATGCCAAGGAAAGAGAAGAACAGAGAGGAAGAAGGAAGCAGGATTTCACCAGGGTAGGAAGAAGAGCAAAAGGAAGTAATGAAAGAGGAAATGTTAGGTAAAGGTAGAGGGAGACACAAACCCATGTGGTATATCCGAGTAACTACAAGTAGTCCAAAAGGCTGGAATATGAGATATCTGAGGCAGAGGGGACAGGAAAGAGACTAGACAAATGTGGAACAAAGGAGGCCATATCATAGAGGAACTTGTACACCATATCAAGGTTTTTTGCTCACATGTTATAGGATTTCCAACCCCACTGAAGGATTTGGAACATGAAAGTGACTTGATTACATTTGCATTTTACAAAGGTCATAGGTGTCAATATGAAGAATGGATTAGAGAAAGGTGAAGCTGAAGATGAGAAAACCAATAAAAAGGTGATTTAAACAGTCCAATAAAAGACTATGTAGAAAGAGAAAATTGTAAACCCACCCGAACATTGATTTGAACTTGATTAAAATTGCAGTTGAAGCCACAAAGCACATAACGCAATGACATTTTATGAAAACTCTCAAAAGGAAGGAAAGTTGTTGGCATGAGAGTCTTTGAGACTGCAAAGCACGAGGCTAGACATCTATGCTCCATTTTAAGAAGAGGGAAAAAGCTAAGAAATATTTGCAAGCTCATTTCCACAAAAGAATGATGAACAAATAATTAGTCAGGTATATTGAAAAGTTAAACTTATAGTACTTCATATATTATTGTTATAAACTTGAGATTCTTCCCAGTTAGCTAAAAGAGGGACAAGGATTTCCTATAATATTTTGCTTTCTAACCGGAAAGATACTGTTTCATCCTATGAAATATAATTCTTAATTTTAAGGTTACTGCAAGCTTCTTTACTACTTTTGTGATCATATGTTTTTGATCACTATTTTTTGTTATAGGATGTTGTGTTTGCTAGATTATATTTGTTATAGAAATCAAGTTTATTCCCTAAAATTGAACACTAACTTACTTCTGTAAATTTTCCATTACATGATAGGCATGAATTCACTTGCTGGTTGGAGAGTATTGACTGTTGCTGTTGGTTTTCTCCCTATAGACCTATTTTAGAAAAGCACCAATGCATAATTCCAAGACATTCATTCTAAAACATGTACTGTTTGTTTCTCCCACAATGACAAGGGTCCTCACCTAGAACACAGATGATAATGGAGAGAAACAAATAGAATCAAGCAATGTTATAGAGGCAGATAAATGGATCTTACTCATTTAATGAGATATGAAGATGGAAGAGAGTAAAGCAAGAACTATTTGTAGAGTAGAAAGATGTATTAGCCACGTGCAGTGGCTCACACCTGTAATCCCAGCACTTTGGGAGGCCGAGGCGGGCAGATCACTTGTGATCTGGAGTTTGAGACCAGCATGGCTAACATGATGAAACCGCATCTCTACTGAAAATACAAAAATTAGCCAGGCTTGGTGGCGCACACCTGTAATCCCAACTACTCAGGAGACTGAGTCCCAAGAATTGCTTGAACCTGGGCAGAAGTTCCAGTGAGCTGTGATCACGCCACTGCACTCCAGTTTTAAGTGACAAGAAATATAGCGGTGTCATTAATCATGGTATCATAGAAAGAGCAGTTTCAAAAGATGACGAGCATCACTTAAGACGTATTGAACTGATGTGCCTTTAATGACATTTAAGGAGATATTGAGCAGATCATTGAAAATATGGATCTGAGGTCAAGAGGGAGACTGGGATTAGTGATAAACATTTAAATATTATCAGTGTGTTAGTGATAGTGGTGGCTATGACATCAGTGCCCCCTGAAATAAGGATTCTATACATCTGATTAGCGTGTAGCAATTTTCAAAGTACATTTGCCATATAATATCTCATCTGAGCTAAGTAAGTCAAAAGTAGTTATTTCCATTTTATAGATGAAAACACTAAGAACTAGACAAGATAAAACTTGCCCAAATTCACGAGCCTATGCTAAAGTTTGGATTCTTAGGCTTCAATACTGGTGTTATTTATTTATTTTTTTCCATGTTGACTCAAAATGTAACCATTGTATACAAAGTCCACAGGAAAGGCCATGAGGCTTATAATACTGTCCCTTCCAAATTGAGTAAATCTAATCACTTATAAACTAATACCAGATTCTCCAGTGCACTAAAATCATAACAACTTAAACACACACAAACGTGCACACATTTCATACTTAAAGAACTTTAGGTAGTTATTACCTTCTTCTCATGGTTGGCATCTGTCTCCTTCTGGTACATTTAGAAGTCTTCCGCCTTCTGTCACAGGGAAAGAGGAACCCCCCCCCCCACCATTAACCAAGTATGATACTGCCTTCTACTTACTCTCCTGTGGCAAGAAAGATTAATTTTCCCTGTGCCATCTACCTTAGTTCATAAACAAGCAGAAAGGACAGAATGAGTAGACTGTCAGATCCCACCTATCAACCCTATGGACTATTTGTGGAGGGCTGATGGGAAACTTAGGCAGGCACCACATCGCAGAAAAGCAATGTCATCACTGTGCTTTGGGTTTTATGATCCATGCGACTCCAACCACAATGTTATCTAGCCTAAAATATATCTCTTATGAGAAACTGGTTTCAACTTATAAGTATGAGGGTATTTATTTTCCAAAAGGAAAGAGTTTTGAATAGTTGAGGTGAAAATGGTACTGAATGAGACAGACCGGATTGCAGAGGAAATTTTTCTAAAAAATAGTGGCCTATTTTAAGTCAAAAAGCTATAACGTATTAGCCAGGCAAGGTGATTCACGCCTGTAATCCCAAGCACTTTGGGAGGCCGAAGCAGGTGGATCACTTGAGATCAGGAGTTCGAGACCTGGCCAACATGGTGAAACCACATCTCTACTAAAAATACAAAAATTAGCTGGGCGTTGTGGCACATGCCTGTAATCCCAGCTACTCAGGAGGCTGAGGCATGAGAGTTGCTTGAACCCAGGTGGAAGTTCCAGTGAGCCATGATCTCGCCACTGCACTCCAGTGTGGGCGACAGAGGGAGACTCAGTCTAAAAAAAAAAAAAAAGAAAGAAAAATATTAAAGGAACAAGAGAAGGAAACAAAAGCAATGTTACTAACAAAAAGCTCTAGTCTTAGAAGTAGTGTGCATTCAACCATGTAGAATTGCATCTACTTTACAAAGTGGAAAATGTACATTTTTCAACTAGAATCACAATGGTGGCTATGGAAATGCAGCAAAATGATCCAAAAATCCAAAGATATAAAGCAATCTCAGCAACTGAAATAAAGATCCAGACACAACACTACTCTCACATCACACATAAATGTCAGACAAGTATATTTTATACCAAAGATGCCATTAAATTTAATGGAAATTTTACCTGCACAAGGACTCTGGAGTTTAGATACATGAAATAAATATTTGAATTTCTAATCCTAAAAAATAGCCAAAAAGTCTCCTATATTTGAGAAAAAAAAAAAAAAGCAGGATTTGGGAGTTTGAATAGTTTTTTTCTTTGGTGGGGGGTGAAATTGCTATTGGTTTATTAAGACGTTCTCAGTTGGGCTTCATTTTTTATGTCTCTTTAATGTAGAGACTGACAAAATAGCTCACATAGATGGGTCCATAAAACATCTGGGAATGAATGAGGAAAATAAGATCAAAGGTAGGTGATGACAATAAAATAAAATACGGTGGAGAAAAAAGTAGGACATTGCAAAGGAAAGTCAGAAAAAGGACTTAAAGTAAGAAAGAAATATAAAGAACTAGATAATCTTATTATTGTGGTCTGATGAATATTATCCTTGATTAGATATATACTAGGTATTAAGGATGAAATATCATCTCTTACAAGATACAGAAAGAAATAAACACAAGCATCTTCCAATAGTGCCAGTAGGAATAGTCTTTTAAAAACACATTCACTATATCTGCATTTTCCAAATAAAGAGACAACTAATACATATCTTTTATGGATATATACTTAAATTCACTCTAGATGGCCAAATAAAGAGACTGCTTTCAGAAAAGTGGGATGGGCAAGGGCTTAAACAATGGATAGTGAGGCACAGAAAGAATAACAAAAGTGGAAAGCTGTCACCAACCCTTAGCCAAAGTCAAAGGAAGAACATACACCTACTTAGCAGGCACTGTAATCACGGTAAACCTTAGATTTGGTGCCAAAGCGATAAGAAATCAATCACCAGATCATTTTCTTCTCTAGCTCTCCAATTGTATGTTAATGCCTCTGGTAAGCTAAAACCAATTGGAAGGAAGCTCCTGATGAGGAAGCTTGCAAAACTCAGTCTGTAAGAGCTAGCCTCTTAGAACGCAGAACAAAACAAGGCAGAGAAGGGTTGCCTAATGGGAGATGAACAAACAGAGAAAAACTGGCATGTTTATTAAAATGGCAAATCTAATATACAGTTAATTTTGAATATTAAACTTTCATTTAGCATGATATCAATGAGTATTTGAGGAATAAATAAAATTAGATTCTTATCTTACATCACATACAAAATTAACTCAAAATCAATTACAGGCTTAAATATAAGATCTGACAATGTAAAACTATGAGAAGAAAACATGGTAGAAGAGCTTCAAGACATGGGTTGGGGCAATTATTTTTAGACATGACCCAAAAGCACAGGCAACAAAAGCAAAAATAACAAACAAAATGGCATCAAACTAAAAATCTTTGGCACGGCGAAGAAAACAACACAGTGAAGAGACAATCCACAAAATGGAAGAATATATTTTTAACCCACACTTCTGATCAGGGGTCAATATCCAAAATATATAAAGAAGTCAATCAACTCAATAGCAAGAAAATAACCAAATTAAAACATTGGCAAAGGATCTGAACAGAAATACTTCAAAAGAAGATATAAAAATGTACAATAGGCACATTAAAAAAAAAAGCTTGGCATTACTCATCATTAGGAAACTGCAAATTAAAAGTATAATGAGATATCACCTCAGACTTGTTAGAATGACTTTTATCAAAAAAATGTACAGTAAGTGTTGAAGAGGATATGGGGAAAAGGGAACTCTTGTATGTTATTGGTGGGAATGTAAATTGGTATGGCCATTATGAAAACAGTATGGAGCCTCCTCAAATAATTAAAACTAAAACTATCCTATGATCCAGTAATTCCATTTTAGAATATATAGCCAAAGAAACTGACATGAACATGTGGAAGGAATATCTGCACTTCTGTGTTCACTGCAGCATTCTTCACAGTAGCCAACATATGAAAACAATCTAAGTGTCCATCAACAGATGAAATGATAAAGAAAAAGTGGTATATATACACAATGGAATAATATTCAGCCTTAAAAAAAGAAGACATTATGCTAAGTAAAATAAGGCAGCCACAGAAAGACAAATACTGCGTGATCTCACTTATATGTGGAATCTAACGAAGTTGAACTCGTAGAGGTAGAAAGTAAAATGATGGTTTCCAGAGGCTGGGGAAGTGAGGGAGTAGGAATGGAAAGTTGTTGATCAAAAAGTGCAAAGTTTTAGATAAACAGGGGAATAAGTTTTGAGATACATTGCACAACAGGATGACTAAAGTCAAGAATAACATATTATATGATATATTTCTAAATAAGAGGATAAATTTCAAATGTCTAACCAAACAAATGATAGATAAGGTAATGGATATGTCAATAAATAGAATGTGACAGAAGTGATGTCATGGGAATTTCAGAGTTGGGTTTCTAGAAATGTTGCAGCTTCTGCTTTTGTGCTATTGGAATGCTGCCCTGACCAGCCAAGTAAAGAAGCTGGTCTAGGCTGCTGGAGGCTGTGAGGTAATTTAGGAGAACCAGTGTCTTAGTGGGTGGTCAGCACCAACAGCCAAGCACAGGAATGAGCCATATCAGACCAGCCCAGTCCACCCTCCTGCTGAATGCAGCCCCATGTGCAAGCTCAGACAAAATCAGCAGTGGAATCTCACAGCCAACCTACAAAATCATGAAAAAAAAAAAAAAATCAGTCATTATTTGATTCATTAGATTTTGGTGCTGTTTGTTTCTCAGCAATCATTAACAGATACAGACTCCATAAGAGGCACTGGACATGTCTCTGAATCACTGATTGATTTCAGTTTCATCCTATAATAGAAATGTAGGAAACTATAGATCATGAACATTTCCTCCAGGAAAATTAAGTCATTTGAATTTGAATGTGAAAGAGTCACATATAAATTGATTAGAAATCAAGTTGTGTGTGTTTTTGAGGGGAAAAGGTGATAAAAGTCAAATTATATGTGCAAACCACACCAAAATTAATGATCAAACCTACTTCCAGGATGTGTGTGGGCTTGTTTGGGCCATCTTCCCATGGGCAGACTGTACTGCCAGTGTGCCCGCCCAACCCTGGGCAAACAAGGTGCCTCAGTGCACAGGACACAGCCACTGTGGGGAGACAAGGCAAGGACCTGTGCATTTTCCCAACACCATCGTATTCTAGAGCAGAAATCTGAAAATTCAAGAACACTAAATTTAAACCCAGCCTTCGAAGTCATGATGGAGGTAGATTTGCCAAGAGATGAAGATAATACAATGTGTTTAAGTCTGTTAACTTGATTCTAAACTTCAAAATATTTAGATGTATATTATCCAGACCTCCATTGTACTCTTCTCTGGAACCACACAAATGTTAGAAATAGTTACTAACCCTCAAAAGGGGGGTCCTCTGACCCTTGAGGATCCGTAGATACATTCTTTCCCATCACACGTTCACTTTCAATGAAAATATAAAACTCATCATTTGAGTTTCAGTTGAACAAAATACTAAGTACTTGAAATATGCTAAGTACTCTGTAAGGTGATGCTTGATAATTACTGAAATAACTCTGGTTGAAAATAAATATCCCCAATATTTTTAATTTTGGAATTTCATGGGATGGTTTTGCAAAACCTGATGTAAGTTTAAGGAGTTTTGTTTTCTTTTTGAACTCTGATTTCTAATTCCTTTTTAATAAGCAACTGAAATGTAGATGGCATTATAGCTATTCTTCATCATTTTCTTGTGTTTATTTTCTTGTTGTTTTAATAATGAGTTTGCATTGCTCTGTAATAAAATTGTTAAAGTAAAAAATTACCCAAAGATTATACAAAACTGTAAAAGTCATCTATGACTAATTCCCTGAGCCAGGAAAGTAGTGAAATGGCAAGTAAAGGGGAAATTCAAGATATATTTGGGAGGAATTTTGGAGGTGCAGTGAGAGTTGAGAGTTGAATGTGAGAGAGGTGGAACCAATAGCAAGGACCAGGTTGTTGGCTTTAGCAGCTGGTAAGAAAGTGGTGGCCCTGTGTAATGGCTCACGCTTGTAATCCCAACACTTTGGGAGGCCAAGCTGGGTGGATCATTTGAGGTCAGGAGTTCGAGACCAGCCTGTCCAACATGGCAAAACCCTGTTTCTACTAAAAATACAAAAATTAGCCAGGCATGGTGGAGGGCACCTATAATCCCAGCTACTTGGGCATCTGATGCAGGAGAATCGTTCAAACCCAGGAGGCAGATGTTTCAGTGAGCAGAGATTACTGAACTCCAGCCTGGGCAACAGAGTGAGACACTGTCTGAAAAACAAAACAAAGCAAAATAAAATAAAACTAAAAAGTGGTGTTGCTCACTGAGATGGGCAACACGTGGAGGGAAGCAGTTGAGAGGATGGCAATGATAATTATGTGCAAAACTGATGCATGTGGAGAACGGATGAGATGGCAGAGCACACTGTGCCAGTGTGACTTTTCTGCCAATTAATTAAAGTCCTGATCATCCTTGTTTTAGAACATGTGCCCTATTTGTTCACTTTTAGCATGTCTATCTGAATCTAAAGCTGTTTCTTGCTTTTATTTTGCCTGACATTACGTTTTGCTAGTGAAGCACCCTTCTTCCACAGCAGGCAGGCTCAGAGGAGTAGGCTCCCAGAACCCCTGATGGAAACACTACAGGGAGTGAAAACTGGGTTCGAGTCTGGCTTGCTGCAGAGCCTCCTCTTAATGGGTAGGAATGTAATATTCATTAAAAAGAATTCAGACTTCAATCACTCTAATGATCATGAAACTTCTTTCATCAATGCATAATAGAACAAAAAGATTGATTTTCATTTGGCATGACTTTCAACATTTTTTACTCCTTATATAAAAAATGAATCTGTTCAAAGTCTTACAAGGTCCAAAATATTTCTGATCTTCTTGGAAATTGTAGGTAAGTTTTTACACAGTTTGCTGCCCTTCATCACCATAGTCAATTTAAAATACTCCATTATCTGGTGAAATTTTGCAGCTTAAATTGCCTTCGATTTAGGAGCCCCTCCCACTTCTCAGTAAAGTGTTATTTTTGAAAAGGACATTTAGTATGAGTAGGACACAGTGCTGGGGTTTTTTTTTTTTCTTCTTACTGTAGGTTACAGAAGAAAGGAAGAACAGGAGATAGTTATTAATAATATTATTACACTGAATTTATAGTCCCTAAAAGTTAAAAATGATTACTTAGTATTTCCTGAGTATCAAGAAAAAAATGAACAGCTTCATCAGAATAAGATCTCATTCACAGACATCTGCACTTACAACATGTTAAATAAATGTGACTCCTTAAGATTATGTAGCCACTTTAGAGTGTACGACTTACCTTGTGTTGTTAAGATGGATTCTTGTTAAACTTGAAAGTCTATCTCTTTGCAAACTTCAAAGAGTTGAATTAGAAGGGCACATAGAAGTCACAAAATCTGACTTGGTCAATTAGAGCATCACATTCTCTTGGCTACAGTGATTAAACCAAAATCACAGAAGAATGGTGAGTTGGCAATAAGAAATTTTTTTTTTTTTTGAGACACAGTATCACTCTGTTGCCAGGCTGGAGTGCAATGGTGTGATCTCGGCTCACTGCAAACTCTGCCTCCCGGGTTCAAGCGATTCTCCTGCCTCAGCTTCCTGAGTAGCTAGGACTACAGGCACAAGCCACCACGCCCAGCAAATTTTTATATTTTAGTAGAGACGGGATTTTCACCACGTTGACCAGGTTGGTCTCGATCTCTTAACCTCATGATCTGCCCGCCTTGGCCTCCCAAAGTGCTGGGGTTACAAGTGTGAGCTACCACGCCTGGCCAAGAAATCTTTCAAAGAGATATTTGAAAAAAAAAAAAAAAAAAAAAAAAAAAAAAAAAAAAAAAAAACAGCCCTCCAAGTGGCTCAGGCATGAAAGACTTCTATTGATTTATATGATCCAAATCCAGTAGAGTCGGTGTTATGGTTTGGCTCTGTGTCCCCACCCAAATCTCACCTTGAATTGTGGTTCCCATAATGCCCACTTGTGGTGAGAGGGACCTGGTGTGAGGTAATTTAATCATGTGGCTGGATACCCTCAGGCTGTTCTTGTGATAATGAGAGGTCTCACAAGATCTGATGGTTTTATAAGGGGCATTTTCCCCTTGACTCAGCACTTCTTGCTGCCACCATGTGAAGAAGGACATGTTTGCTTGACCTTCCAGCATGACTGTAAATTTCCTGAGGCCTCCCCAGCCATGCTGAACTGTGAGTCAATTAAACCTCTTTCCTTTATAAATTACCCAGCCTCTATTAGCAGTGTGAGAACGACTAATACAGGAGGCTCTCAGGCATAACTGGATGCAGGAGCTCAGAATATGTCATCAAGGCCGAGTTTCTCTTTATTTCTTGGTTTTGTCTTTCCAAATTATTGACTTCACTTTCAGACTCCAGGAGATAACACTTAGAAGTCTAGACCAACCTATTCCTTATTGCCAAAAGTCCCAGAGAAGGGAAACCATCTTTTCCAGGAGTCCTAGCACTATGAGATGATTGGATCTCACGAACACTAAATGAGTCATGTGACCAGTCTTCAGCCAATCACAACAACCAGAAGATTGTAATGTTCTGATTGGCCCAATCTGTGTCACCATCTTACCGAAGCCAGTGGGAGTCAATTCCACCTGAAACAGGTGAAGCAAGTGTGAAGTCAGGGCAATTTCTCAGGAGAAAAAAATCACTCTTCTGTTACTAGAAGAGGTTGGATGATATAAACAACAGATGCCTATAACAGCAGCCAAGCAGCATCTGGATCACCAGGGCCCTGACTTCAAGAAAGAAGCTGTTTCCATTACTTCTTTCTTTGTGATTTAAAATCTCCGAACAAATTACTAGGAAGAAAGGACAGCAGATGTACAAGCAAGGGGTAGAGTGACAGCCTCCATGGACTGAACACAAAACAACAGAGCTTGAGCCAGCTTGTTTGCTGCCCAGGACTATTAAAGCAACAGGACGGTGGAAAGAAGGGGCTTGCCTACTTTAGCTCACTGCCCAGTCTTGATCTGACTGGGGTCTCTTGCTTCACATTGTTGTTTTGCCCCATTGGAGCTTGACAGTTTGACAGCCTGTGGGTCAGCAAGTGATAGAAAGAGGATGATCTCCTTATCGCCAAGATAAAACCTTCCTGTGTGTTCCACTAACACATAAGATGCCAACTGAAGTGTTGAGGGAAGGAGTAATACAGAATGAAACAATGGGATCCATCCGTGGCAAATTTCTCAGTGTTCTCAGTTTTGCCAAGGGGCAGCCAGGCCAGGCTCCACCAGCCCTAGTCATATAATGTCCACAGCACATCTTCTGAAAACTCTACATCTGATCGTGCGTGTAGACTTAGATGCATCTACTAACTTACTTTTCAAGGCCTGTATGAACTATGCAGACAAGACTGAGCTCTCTCTTTTTCCTTTTGGATTGAGAATTTCTTGAGAAGCAACCAGTTGCCCCAGCTTGAATCATTTGTCCAATTCAAGTTATCCTGTGACCAAGAGAGTGGGACATGAGAAACAAAATGGCTGCTCCCATGGACACTGTGTAAAGTCATCATGAGAGGAGATAGTTCCAAAACATTAGGATGAGGGAAGAGCAGATGATAGAACACGTGTCCAGGTCAGAGCAATTCAACAGCCTCTGGCTAGATGCTCCTACTGCTGCTGCCTGGGGAAAATGCTGATTTTTTGTTTTTTACAGAAAAATGGCTTGCCCGGTGATGAGTCATCCTCCTGGCATCAAATGATAAAATCTGTGACAGGTTCTCTTACTTTGATCAGTAACCTGTGATCACTCCTATTGAACTTGCCGCTCTTCAGCAATTGCTGGTGTTGTGTATACACTGAGATCTGGCTGTAGTATCTTGTTGATCCCTAGGCAGAATGGTGTGGTCAGTTATCATCAGCTACACGATCACTTCACAACCCTGAGACATCCTTCCTGGTAAGTTCACCAACAAGCATCATCAGCTACTTCCAACATGTCTCTGCAGAACATGTGAGAATGTCTTGATACCTTTCTTTCACCCTTACAGAGATGGAGTCTTGCATAAAAATACTACATCAAGGATTTTAGGCTGGGCACAGTGGCTCATGCCTGTAATCTCAGCACTTTGGGAGGCCAAATCGGGTGGATCACCTGAGATCAGGAGTTTGAGAACAACTTGGCCAACATGGTGAAACCCTGTGTCTACTAAAAATGCAAAAATTAGCCAGGTGTGGTGGCGGGCGCCTGTAATCCCAGCTACTTGGGAGGCTGAGGCTAGAGAATTACTTGAACTCAGGAGGTGGAGGTTGCAGTGAGCAGAGATCGGGCCATTGTACTCCAGTCTGGGCAACAAGAGCAAAATTCTGTCTCCAAAAAAAAAAAAATAATAATTTTTTTAAAAAAGGATTTTATTCTAAGGTAGCCACCACAGGTTGCTGTGAGAGTGAGAGGAGCCACCGTGAAAGGTGGATCAGACCTCTTAATAGAAAAGTAAGACAAAATAGCCTCTTCTTTTAGACCTTCCCTCACTTCATCTAATACAACTCTGGTATTGGACTTTCTACCTAGAAGAGAAAAATCAGGTCAAATGTGTCTCAATTCCTGTTTTCTCTTACTCTCATTCTGTTCTACTTTTGACAGTCGACTGAGAAGCAGAAGAGATAAGATTTCTCTACCTCTTCCTTTTAAACCAGAACTTTCTCAATATTATGTGTTTCTCCTTCTCAAGGTAGAATTTTCTGTCCCACTTTCTCTGATTCTGTATTGATGGCTGCCAGGGAGCAAGACACAAAAGGAAGTGGAATAAAAACCCAGGATACAATATTTCCAATTTATTTTCCTATTTGCATGTGTATGTTGCATCAAAGAATGGTCTGTGCTACCAAAGACGCCTTTTGCTTTTCATTTGAAATTGTTGTCTGCTTTGGGAAAACATTGGCCTGATTTATATTTTGCCTGTTTTATAAGAAGTCACATGTGGAGTCCTGAATGAAAGAGGCACTTCAGACATTTCTGATTTATTCCTGTGGTGTTTTCACATTCCTACACAAGTGGACACCAGAGGGAAACCCTTTGGCTGACCTACCCATAACCCCGCTCTGCCTGAACCATAATTTCCCTGATAAAAGAGAGATTTAGCAACTGCTAAAGAAACAAAAACGAGACTTTCTTCCTAATGTAATTAAATGAGCTGAGAAAAGGAAGCATTTTGGAAAGAAGGTGAGCAGCCGTCCAAAGCAATTCTGCCAAGAATAAATATTTGTGGATGTGTCTGCTGATGGGAAGTCCTCGCCGCTGATTACATTCTGGCTTGTGTAGTCTCTAAATACTTCCCATGAACTCACACTGTCGGACAAGAAGCCATTAAGCATTATGTCATCAGCAGCTGTTGCCTGAAGCCCTCTCATGGTGTTACATATGAAAGGTCCTGCACTGTACAAATGAAGGGAATCTGTTTTAAGTGAGGATTCCAATCAGGAAAAAATGGTTTCTGCCAAAGGGGCTTTAAACTCCCTCTCACAAGACCACTGTAGACCAAAACCATAGGTAAAGCCCAAAATGAAGTCCCAGCCATTAAAGAGACTCAGCCCTGCAGTAAAAGAAAGGAAGACAGAATCATCCAGCCACGCCTAAGGTCTAACCAGACTCTAAAGGCCACAGGCATGCTGCTTCACCTCCCTCTAAGGTTTCCTAGTTCTGACCCCAACACTATGGCCACACTTGTGTGCCACTCTGAACACAGACTCCTCCCTTCCCATGTAATGTGAAATATGTGTCTCCTCCGAATCTCGTGTTGAATTGTAATCCCCAATATTCGAGGTGGGGCCTGGTGGGAGGTGTATGGATCAGGGTGTACCTCTCATGAATGGCTTAGCACCCTCCCCTTGGTGATGAGTGAGTTCACACGAGATCTGATTATTTAAATAACACCTTTCCTTCTCTCTCTCTTGCTCCCACTTTTGCCATGTGATGTGCCTGCTCCTGCTTCACCTTCCATCATGAGTAAAAGTTCCTTGAGGCCTCCCCAGATGCTGAGCAGATGCTTTTAGCATACATGTACAGCCCACAGAACCATGAGCCAATTAAACTTCTTTTTTTCATAAATTACCCAGTCTCAGATATTTCTTTATAGCAATATAAGAACAACCTACACGCATGCCATTCTTGATACCATCTGCTAACTCCACACCCTGCACTGGATCAAGACAGCATCTGTCCCTAAGCTTATTAAACCAGACCCAGTGGCTTCATCTCAACATCTACCTCCCTGGATCCTGTGTGGGTACCTGTGTGGAATGTCCACTTTTTTCTAAGTCTATCCCCTGCTTTATAACTGCTGTTTCTAGGGCACATCTGAATGGTTTCAAACGTGTGAGGAAAAGCATGAAAGCAGATGACAGCAAGGCCAGAAAAGAGGATGGTCCTATTCTCAATAATATAACTCTCGCCCCAGTAACCTGTCCTCTTCCTCTCTGTGATATTCAACTGTTCTTTCTGGTCCACTTGCAGACTTTGTCCCTCATTTGGGTCTCTTCGTTTCCCTCTTACTTGGCTATCTCACATGCTTTCCTGCTCAGCTTTGCTAAGATGACTCTTAGGGACTCCATAGGTGAAATGCCATTTGCTAATACTGCTTTCCAGATCGCAGACAAAGCTGATAACTGAGCACACACTCAGCTCTCTGCCAAGCTTCATCATGCCCCAGTGCAGCCCACAGGTTGAGCAGCCCACAGGTTGAGCAGCCCAGATTTGGCTTATAAGTAATAAAGGATTGTGCCGGACATTACAAACTAGAAGAACGTTCTTGTTCAAACAGCATTTTTAATATTTTGGTGTTATTTAAAGATGAAGAAAAGTATTATTTCCATGTTTAAATGGAAACAGTCTAAGGTATATTTTATGAACTTCTTGACTGCTTCTTCTGAGATGATCTTTATTTCACATGTTCATATTTATAGGACTCATTTTCAGGGTAAAGATAAGCAAAAACCTTTGTGTGTGAATTTTCTCTAATGCACTATTCATCAGTTATAGGAACGCTATGAGAAAGTTTATCTGGCTGGGTTTGCACACATTCTTCCAGTGTTGTATGCACACATGCATGTGCACATGCCCTGTGTGTGTGTATGTATGTAAGCATCCTAATACACCAAATGCATGCAAATGGTTGATAGGTAGGTAGATGGTTTTAGGTTTTGCTGTTTGGAATTTTATCACTGAAAACCCAAACTAGAGTCATAGTGAGAATCACTGGAAAAGGACTTCAGTTATGGCAAACATGAGCTGATGTATTGGCAAGAGGCTCATAAATTTCTACCATTTCATCTATTAAGAACAAAGCAATACTAGTTTTCTGTCTGAGCAAATGAGCAGGCTTGCTGAATAAAACTATGGTATGTAGCAATACTAAAGAAGCCTTCTAATCCTTTACAGACCCAGAAACCCCAATTATTGCTCAAAAATAGGGAAAGAAGGAAAAAACAGAAAACGAGCATAGAGAGAGAAATATGTCCACGAAATTCATTGAAATATTTTGATTCCCAAAATACATTTTAAACTAAAAAAACACAAAAATAAAGTGATGAGAGGCAAAGTTATCTGGGGGAAATGAAACCTGCTATAAACCACCTGGTGGTTTAATAGAAGAATGAGAATAATTTTCCTTTAGAAAATTTCCTTCCCCAGTTTTTGGCAGCTAGAAAACGTATATGATAAAACAAAGACATAACTGAATCAACAGGGGATTTAAGTCTAATCAGATTTAGCAAAAGCCAAATTGTCTCTGGAGTGGGGAAATGGAAGGAAGAAGCTTTATAGAGCACATTGGGAGAACATTATTTACTTCTCTCTAGAACATTGATAAGCTAGCAGGTAATAAAATTTTTATTGCAATATTTACTACAAATTGGCTTTGTTTCCTGTATCTATATTTTGGCTGTGCATGGCCCTTTGCTGAGCTATCTTGTTTGGCAGTGGGGTTTTTACTGCCACTCTCATGCTGCCCTCTCCTCCCGGATTTCTCTTTCTGACCAGCACCAATATCACTCACTTGTTCTTCCCCTTGTTCATCAAAGTTCTTAAGATGAAACTCTGAAATCTTTCTCTGGCTATGTAGATGCTCCCACCCTCTTTCTTCCTTTCTTGCTGTTGGCATCTGATCTCTGTGCAGACCCCTATTCTGTGTGAGAGTAAAACTACTTCTCCTCTCCCATATTTACCACTCTCTGTCGGACTCTTAAAAAAAAAAAAAAAAAAAAAAAAAAAGCATCTCCATTTTCTATATTTTTCACTACTAAGCCTGCATATCCTGCTGACACTTTCACTCAACATGTCTAAAACCAAACTCATTATCTCCATCCCAAACCAGCTCCTCCACTTAACTTCCCTGCTTCCATTAGTGTCATCTTGAGCTCAAAACTATTCTTTTTCTTCAACTCCCACATCCAGTCAATTGCTTCTGCTCTAACTTTCATGTCTTTTCCCTCCTTCTCATCCCTTCCCTTCTGCCTCCACACTAGCCCAGAACCTCATTCCTTTTCCCTAGCCTACTGGGAAAACGACCCCATTGATCTCTGTCTTCACCCACTCTAGTCCATCCTACTCACAGCTACCAAACTAATCATCCCAAAACACGCCTCAATCTTCATGCCCACCCCCAGCTATAAAACTTTTAAAGTTTACTGTCTTTGAAATGAAGTGCAAACCTTTTATCCTGCCACTCAAGTAAGTTTACAAATGAATTCAACCCATCTTTTGAGATTTATCCAGCACTACGATCTATCATCCAACTAAACCAACAGATGGAGTAGAAACTCAGAAAGGTCAGGTCCAAAATTAGGCATTTGCCTGGAAGTGCAAGTCTGCATATTATTCATGGGTAGGGGTGCAGGAAGGTCAAGGTGTGGCCTGAGGAAAGGAGGGTTGCCTAAGATAAGATCTGCCAGTTGCACAGTTCTTTCCATAGCTCATTACTCTATACATAGTAGATGTTATATGAATTTTTGCTCAGCAACTTGCTTTCACTGCATATTAAGCTAGGGTTTTACATTTGGACAAATACCAGCAAAAGAGCAGATGTTTTCTTATGCTTTTTAAAATCAGTGTGGCTTATTATTCTCAGTTACCTGCTTATATACACACTGTTACAAACGCATTCCCCAGGCGAGGACTTGGCTGTATTTTTTGATGAAGAGAAAGAGACAACTTTCACCAAAGTCATATTAATAACAGCAGTCCTTTTCTCTTTCATCTTTCAACTAACAATGCATCCATCCGGTCAACGAAATGTCTGCAAATTCAAATTATTTAGGAATAAGACAGACCTGCTGTTGGATATTCAGGCTCCCATATATGTGACTTCCATATAAAAATAACAATAACAATAATTCCCCAACATTGTAATGTTTCTATATGAAAATATCTGTCACAGACTTTGTGAACTTTCATCCTTATAATCTTTTAAAGGTATGGTGGAGGGGTCAGAACACTTTTTAAGAAAGGGTTAAATAATAAGTATTTTAGGCTTGTGTGGCATTCAGTCTTTGTTTCAACCTCTCATCTCTAGCTTTGTAGCATGAAATCAGCCATAGACAATATGCAAAGAAATGGGTGAGTGGGTGTGTCTGGATTCCAATTAAAAAGTTGTTTGTGGACACCAAAATTTAATTTCATACAAATTTGTGTGTCACAAAATCTTCTTCTGACTATTTTTTCCACCATTTAAGCCATTTGAAAAAGTATTCTTAGTTCACAGGCCATGCAGAAACAGACGGCAGTCCAGATTTGGCTCACTGATCATAGTTTGCTAACTCCTGTTATGGTGTCATTATGGTCTGAATGTTTGTGTCTCATCCCCTCAAAAAATTTATATGTTGAAATGTGAGCATCCAATGTCATGGTATTAGGAGGTGAAGTTTTTGGGGAGGTGATTAGGTCATGAGGGTGGAGCCATCATGAATAAGATTAGCTGACATTGGCCTTGGCAATGATTTTTTGGATATGACACCAAAAGCACAGACAATAAATGCAAAATCAAACAAGTGAGACTACATCAAATAAAAATGCTTTTGCATGACAAAGAAAACAACCCAGAAAATAAAAAGGCAACCCACAGAATGGGAGAAAATATTTGCAAATACATGATCAAGGGTTAATAGGCAAAATATATAAGCAACTCATATAACGCAACAGGAAAAGAACAAATAACCCAATTAAAAATGGGCAAAGTACAGGAATAGATATTTTTTCAAAGAAGACTTACAAATGGCCAACAGACATATGGGAAGGTGTTCAACATCACTAATCATGAGAACTATAAATCAAAACCACAATGAGATATCATCTCTTGCCTGTTAGGGTGGCTGGTATCAAAAAGACATGAGATAACAAGTATTGTGGAAGGTGTGGAGAAAAGAAAACCGTTACAGACTGTTGGTGGAGCATAAATTGGCATAGCCATTATGAAAAACAGTATGGAAGTTCCTCAAAAATTTTAAAATAGCACTATCATATGATCCAGCAATTCCACTTCTGGGTATATATCCAAAGAAAATGAAATCAATATCTCAAAGAGCTATCTGCACTCCCATGTTTATTACAGCATTACTCACAGTAGCCAAAATATGAAAACAAACCAACTGTCTATCAACAGATGAATGGACTTTTTAAAAATGTGGTATATACATATAGCTAAATATAAAATAGAATATCACTCAGCCCTTAAAGAAATCCTACCATTTTTGGCAACATGGGTAAACCTGGAGGACATACATTACACTCTGTGAAATAAGCCAGACATAGAAATATAAATACTGTATGTTATTTCACTTATACATGGAATCTAAAAAAAGTTGAACTCATAAAAACAGAGAATAATATGGTGGTTTCCAGAGGGCAGGGGGGTTGGAGGAAATGAGAAAATATTGATCAAATGGCATACATTTTAATTATAAGATGAATAAATTCTTGGGACTTCATGTACAGCATAGGTCCCAAGAATTTATTCATCTTATAGGTAATGGATGTGTTAATTCAATTGTGGTAAGAATTACACAATATATATCTATACTGAATCATCACACTGTACACCTTGAACATGTATAATCTTTGTCAATTAAATATTTTAAAATAAGTAATAAATATTTTTAAATGGTTTTGGGGAGCTTCTTTGTCCTTTCCACTCTGTGAGGATGCAGTGAGAATATGCCATCTCTGAATCAGAAACAGGTCCTTCCTTGACATCAGATTTGCTGGCTCCTTGATCTTAGATGTCTCAGCCTCCAGAACTGTGGCAGATAAACTTCTGTTGTTGATAAGCTACATGGTTTATGGTATTTTGTTATAGTAGCCCTAGTGGACTAAGGCAAGTGCCATCCTCATGCTACAAGTGAGATTCTGTGGCTGAAAGGTTAATATGACTTGTGTCTGAAATCACACAGAGTGGTGTTAGGATTATTAGTGAAACTCTAGTCCACATGATGTGATCAGAATTCCAGTCCCATCACTGTATAGCAATGCCTTCCTACATTTGGAAACATCTAAGAGTGGCCACCCATTTCTCCAAGCAGTGAACACTGCATCTAACATGGAGGAGAGTATCTGAATAAGACCAAGGAAGCATAAAATTTTATTGCCCCCAAAGGGTTTATAAGTGGTCTGTCACCCCTCTGTTCCCAAAAACTAAATGCAAAAATATGTGAGAATTTGCATGGGCAAGGACACTCTCCTTGACCAAGCTTTAGTTAGACTTCTCTGGTTCCCCTTCTCAACTAGGCCTCACCCTGGGACTGTAGTCCTTAGCCTTCTGACTCAGTTTTAGCAAAACGAAAAAAGAAAAGAGAAAGCCATGCTTGTGCTAATCCTGGAACCTACGCAGCCTTTTGGTATCAGGATGGTGGTTGCTTAGGGAGGGTAAACATAGAACTCTGCCCTACAGTAGGGATGAGGAGTGATAAAGGCCCCCACAGCGCAAAGCCCTGACTTTGGCCGGAAGCCTTTCCTCCTTAAAGCTACTGCTGTGGTGATGGAAAGTGAGCAGGGAAGGGGAAGCAGCAGGAGAGAGGAGAGTCCCCACTGATTACATCCTGTTGGACAACAGTAGGTAGCAATCACAGAGATAGACAGAACTGTGAGTCTCGAAATGCTATGAACTTGAAGGATTGCTCTGGACATTATTAATCATATTGCCTTTGGTCAGATGTTACACTGTAATATGAAGACATGCTTTGGTAGCATGGGGAAATCACCGACCGTCTTCACTGGAAGTGTTAAGCCAACAGAAACGAGCTACCTAGAGACACTTCTGTGTTATAAGGAGGGCAAATGGACTGCACAGACAGTGGACATTTCACACAGAGAATTCATTGCTTAAAACATGTGTTGCTTGCTTTCCAGATTAACACCATTTACGGGCACGGAATTATTGCAAAAGTTAGAACTAGTCAGATTACCAAGAAAAGCATGTGGATTAGCCAAGTCTGCAGATCTCTCTTCATTTGTTTCTGTCTTAATTTTGGTCTTTGTCTTGACTCCAGCTAAGAATGCTGGAGCTGCTGCACTGACTCATTTTATTATCCAGGCCTTGCTCTTGGGGCTGTAGCTCTTTAGGATCACCTAGGATCACCTCCGTCGCTAGGATTACCCTTGTCCAGCAGCTTTCTAAGAAGTGCGCTAGTTTCCTTCTTAGGACTTAGCTGCACCTGCTTGACATTTCCAGAACTTTTGTTGACGATCTGATCTTCTAAAAAAAATGTTCAAATATGAAGATAGTTTTCCTAAAATAGGCTTCCCTAAGCCATACTTCCACCTTGTATGTTTTGAGTAATTTACCCTATTAATGGCAAGTTTGTGCCAAGTAGCATGGATATAAATTTTAAAGGTCAGGAAATGCGTTTTTTAAATTAACTAAGATTTCCTCTTTTGTGTGTGCATGTTTTGAGACAGGTTCTCACTCTGTCTCCCAGGCTGGAGTGCAGTGGGGCACGATCACAGCTCTCTGCAGCCTCAACCTCTCAGGCCCAAATGATCTTCCCATCTCAACCTCCCTAGTAGCTGGGACCATAGGCACAAACCAACATATCTAATTTTTTTATTTTTGTAGAGACTGAGTCTCCTTGTGTTGCCCATGCTGGTTTCAAACTCCTGGACTCAAGCCATCCTCCTACCTCAGCCTCCCAAACTGCTGATTACAGGTGTGAGCCACCGCACCCAGCCAGGAAATGAAATCTAAACAAGAAAGATCTTAATGACATCCAGTGACCTATTAGGACAGTGCACTATTAGCCCATAAAGCCTGATAATATTCTTTTAATAACTAAAAATGCTTGAACATGTTTAGAGAGACTGAATCAGTAGATTTGAGTGTCAGGCATGTGTGTGTGCACATGTGTTTGGGAGTGAGATGACTGGAGAGGTGTGATCTTCTCTCAGGCCCAAGATTCTCTAATTAGCCTTGGACTTTCTGTAATCAATGTCTAGACCTGACTGCTATCAACACATTGAGAAAACTGAGGCAGTTTCTTGAATGTCCTGGTCCTCTGTCTTTGGCTGCTACATGACAAGAGAGTGTTTTCCCTGTTTTAACCATTTATCTTTTTTCTTGGTCAGAGTTCTGTACTTAACCTTCATGTGTCTCGGCCTGTTTTCCTGTAGTCCCACCTTCACCTTTAGCTACAGAAAGGACTGCAGAGACTTCCCTTCCCTTCATGCCACTCACTGTCTCCCACGCAACTCAAATTTAACACCTTCCCCTTTCAGGTAACTTATGTTTGAATTTTCTTGCCCATCTAAGTTAAACTACATAAGGCCAATAAGGGCAAGCACCAGCATTTTTAGATGGATATCAGTACTATAAATATTCAATAAATGAAAATAAAAACAAGGTCTCAATTGTATTGTGTTTACATTCCCCAGTCTGTTTGGTAAGTTTCCAGTGATGTCTCCAGGAAAAAGGAATTTCTAGCATTCTACCTGTCCTAAGGAAAATTTAAGTTACAACTAGGAAGTCAACATGAGAGGACGTTAGAGTTTATATATGTGAATTCTATCACAAATTAGCTCAACTATAGTTTAATAGCCAACGAATATATGTAGAATTCCTCTGCTCTCCTTCCTAATACCTTATCATATGTCCTTACTGAAGGACATACATATGTATATTCTCTATGCACACATTCATTATGTTAGTGGTCATCTAAATTGTTTCCATTATTTCATTACTTCATGTGAGATGTTCAAATGACCACAAGTTCTACTGAACTGGAAATATAATGATGGTCACATTCGAGTAAGAATACACAGAATACAGAAAAAGAAATGCTCATTGAAGAAAGAGCAACAAGAAATGTAGACTTTAAGTGACATTTGGAATCTAAATCAAAATGACATTCTCCAAGGAGCTGGAGAAGGGCCCCTGCTGGTCCTGGGGTTGCTGTTGTTGATATCTGAAGTCATGCTAGGCAGCCCAGCAACTGCTGCTGTCTCTAGGGGAGCCAATTTGAGATTTGCTTCAGTAGCTGTAATTTAAAGAGTAAGGGCACTGGGAGTTGAAACCGAGCACTCCACAAGCATATAACCAAGGTGATTTCCATCCACATTGCAGAACCTTTGGGCTCACACCACAGCTTTTCTATTCTCTGTCATCTTTTTCCAATTAGAGAGCAGACCAAGTAGAAGGAAATGATCACCCACCAGCTCAATCTGAAAATTATCAGCGTTGAGACCCTGTGTTAGCTTTCTGAGCTCTGCTTCCTGGAAAGGGACTGGTAACCCCACACTTTCAAGCTCTGATTGAAGCTCATTATCAACAAAATGCTTTGGTAGTTCAATTTTATCCACCCCATTTCACAGATGGCCAAATTAAGGCCCAGTGAGGTTAAAGAGCTAGTGGAGTCTCACAGCTACTGAGTTGTGGGTCTTTTAGCTGGAGACCAAGGGCTGCCCGTTTTACACCAGAAACCATTTTCTCTCCCTTATCAAAATATTTTCAGAGAATCAGAGAGTTAAGTTTAAACATGTCATATGAGTTTTAGGGATCTGAATAAAATGCTCTGTGGAATCCACCTGAGACTTTGGTAGCTCATGCTTTTTGTCAAACTATTGAAAACAGATTTTTCTGACTCTGGTTAGCTCTGGGACAAAACTTTATTTTCCTTATCCTCTGCAATCCTTTACTATTTTTCCAGAAGACCTCACATCAAAATGATATTCTATATACCTCTGACAATTTCGACCCTCCACCATCATGATTCTAATCTCACCATGTAAGGGAGGTGGGGGGCGAGGGTTAGGCTTCTTACCAGTCACAGCTAGAAACTTGTTTAGTGCTAATTAGTGCAAAAAGGCAGGAATTTCAGTATTCTTCTGTTTTCACATTGATGGTGAAAAACTGAATACCATTAAAAATTGCATACCATTTGCTTTTATCAGTTACTTCACCTACAAGATGAGGTTGTAGCCCCCACAGGGTTAAATCAGATGGTAAATGTCAAGAATTTAGTCTGGGCACAGTGGCTCATGCCTGTAATCCCAGCACTTTGAGAAGATGAGACAGGGATTGCTTGACCCAGCAGTCTAAGACCACCCCAGGCAACATGGCAAGACCCTGTTTATACAAAAAATTTTTTTAAATAGCCAGGTGCAGTGGCACACAGCTGTAGTCCCAGCTACTCAGGAGGCCAAGGTGGGAAGATCGCTTGAGTCCAGGAAGTCAAGGCTGCAGTCAGCCGTATTTGCACCAGTGCACTCCAGCCTAGGAGACAGAATGAGGCCCTATCTCAAAAAAAAAAAAAAAAAAAAAGAATTTTGCAGCACATTTATCATATGCTCAGTTCCTGTTAGCTATTATTTCTTATGAAATATTCTCACATATCTGTAATGAATCATGAGTGCAACATAATGGAAAGAACTTAGGTTAGAGTTAATTCAAAGGCTTGGGTTCTAGTTGTGAATCTACCACTGAGTGCTGACTTTCATAACTCTAAAAACACCTCCTTCTTCTCTCTAGTGTGAGTATGAGTACTTGTTTGGCTTTCTCCAAGTTAAAGGAAGGATCAAATATGCTGGTAGTTTTTAAGTTCATTTCAGAAAAATTAAACATCCATGCATGCAGGTGTCAGTAATTACTTCAGTTGCTCTTATCATTAATTTGCTGCTGTATGAAGCACTATGCATGCATTGCCTTCATATAGGAGGGTGGGGGTTGTGGTAGAGAGAATGTAGCAAATTTGGCTTCAGACAGAATAGAGTTCAATCTTAGTTTACCATGATTTGCTTGTCAGAGCCTCACTGTTCCCATTTGTTCAGTGGGGCTAATAGAGACTATTGTATTAGAGGTTCCTGTGATAGCTGGGCTGGGGCTTGGGCTCAGACATCCCAGGATATGTTCTTCCCTCCAGACAGATCCATCCCAGGCTATGGTTCTAAGCAACACAGCTTCTCCTTTCTGTCTGCATCACCTATTTGCATGAGACACAGAGAAAACTTGAACCTAAGCCTTTAAGTGGGGTTTAAATACGTGTATATGCAGACATGATTCTCTGAATCGATCTGAGAATGGGTGGAAGCCAGATTATAGGAAAAAAATAAGGATCCCTGAAGGGAGAAAAATCTTAGTAAATGAGGAAGACCACTACTAAGCACAACTGACCACTAAGAAAAGAGACTTCACATACTTGTATTACCCTGAAATGAAATTCAGAGACAATAAAATCTCATGTTTTTAAGAATAAAAATGGCTTAACTATAATATGAAGGAGAAATAAAAAAGAAAAGTAATTTGTAATAAAATCATTTGCAATTCAGAAAGTACGAGTTGGAGGCGATAACACTGGGAGATTAAATGAAATAAGCATAAGTTTGTGCCTCTATGTAGAATCCCAAGGTTACAATCCAGCTGACCCACAACTCTATAATATTGGCAGCTAATGCACCAGGAGTGGTGTTGCTATTGGTAATATAATGCTCTGAAATGAACAAATCCTGATGATGTTCTGAGTAGGATAAAAATGTGATGTTCTCTCCATGTATGCAGTGGTTGCATTCTTAGAAAATTCAATTAATAGCCTACCAACAAAAAAAAAATCCCAGGTCCAGATGAGTTCACAGCTGAATTCTACCAGACATACAAAGAAGAGCTGGTACCACTCCTTCTGAAACTATTCCAAACAATCCAAAAGGAGGGAATCCTTCCCAAATCATTTTATGAGACCAACATCATCCTGATACCAAAACCCAGCAGAGACTCAACAGGAAAACTTCAGGCCAATATCCATGATGAACATAGATGCAAAAATATTCAATAAAATACTGGCAAACCAATTGCAACAGCACATCAAAAAGCTTATCCATCATGATCAAGTAGGCTTCATCCCGGGGATGCAAGGCTTTCAGCATACACAAGTCTATAAATGTAATTCACCACATAAACAGAACCAAAGACAAAAACCACATGGTTATCTCAATAGATGCAGAAAAGGCCTTCAACAAAATTCAACAGCCATTTATGCTAAAAACCCTCAATAAACTAGGTATCAACAGAAGGTATCTCAAAATAATAAAAGCTATTTCTGACAAACCCACAGCCAATATCATACTGAATGGGCAAAAACTGGAAGCATTCCCTTTGAAATCCAGCACTAGACAAGGATGCCGTCTCCCACCACTCCTATTCAATATAGTATTGGAAGTTCTAGCCAGAGCAATCACGCAAGAAAAAGAAATAAATGGTATTCAATTAGGAAAGGAGGAAGTCAAATTGTCTCTATTTGCAGATGACATGATTGTATATTTAGAAGACTCCATCGTCTCAGCCCAAAATCTCATGAAACTGATAAGCAACTTCAGCAAAGTCTCAGGATATAAAATCAATGTGCAGAAATCACAAGCATTCCTGTACACCAATAGCAGACTTAAAGAGTCAAATCAAGAATGAATTGCCATTCACAATTGCTACAAAGAGAATAAAATACCTAGGAATACAATTAACAAAGGATGTAAAGGACCTCTTCAAGGAGAACTACAAACCACTGCTCAGTGAAATAAGAGAGGACACAAACAGATGGAGAAACATTCACAATCAATATTGTGAAAATGGCCATACTTCCCTCAACACTATCCCCATCAAGCTACCTGTGACCCTCTTCACAGAACTGGAAAAAACCACCTTAAACTTCATATAGAACCAAAAGAGAGCCCGCATAGCCAAGTCAATTCTAAGCAAAAAGAACAAAGCTGGAGGCATCATGCTACCTGACCTCAAACTATACTACAAGGCCACAGTAATCAAAACAGCATGGTACCGGTACCAAAACAGAGATATAGGCCAATGGAACAGAACAGAGGCCTCGGAAGTAATGCCACACATCTACAACCGTCTGATCTTTGACAACCCTGACAAAAACAAGCAATGGGGAAAGGATTCCCTGTTTAATAAATGGTGTTGGGAAAACTGGCTAGCCATGTGCAGAAGGCAGAAACTGGACCCTTCCTGACAACTTACACTAAAATTAACTCCAGATGGATTAAAGATTTAAACATAAGACCTAACACCATAAAAACCTAGAAGAAAACCTAGCCAAAACCATTCAGGACATAGGCATAGGCAAGGACTTCATGACTAAAACACCAAAAGCATTGGCAACAAAAGTCAAAATAGACAAATGGGATCTAATTAAACTCCAGAGCTTCTGCACAGCAAAAGAAACAATCATTAGAGTGAACCAGCAACCAACAGAATGGGAAAAAATTTTCGCAATCTACCCATCTGACAGAGGGCTAATATCCAGAATCTGCAAAGAACTAAAACAGATTTACAAGAAAAAAACAAACAAACCCATTCAAAAGTAGGTGAAGGACATGAACAGACACTTCTCAAAAGAAGACATATATGAGGTCAACAAACATATAAAAAAATGCTCATCATCACTGGTCTTTAGAGAAATGCAAATCAAAACCACATTGAGATACCATCTCACGCCAGTTAGAATGACAATCATTAAAAAATCTGGAGACAACAGATGCTGGAGAGGATGTGGAGAAATAGGAACACTTTTACACTGTTGGTGGGATTGTAAATTAATTTAACCATTATGGAAGACAGTGTGGTGATTCCTCAAGGACCTAGAAATAGAAATTCCATTTGACTCAGCAATCCCATTACTGGGCATATATCCAAAGGATTATAAATCATTCTATTATAAAGACACATGCACACGTATGTTCATTGTGGCACTGTTTACAATAGCAAAGACCTGGAACCAACCCAAATAGGCATCAATGAGAGACTGGACAGGGAAAATGTGGCACATATACACCATAGAATACTATGCAGCCATAAAAAAACGATGAATTCGTGTCCTTTGTAGGGACATGGATGAATCTGGAAACCATCATTCTCAGCAAACTGACACAAGAACAGAAAAATCAAACACCACATGTTCTCACTCATAGGTGGGTGTTGAATAATGAGAACACATGGACACAGGGAGGGGAGCATCACACACTGGGGTCTGTTGAGGGGGACTAGGGGAGGGACGGCAGGGGGTAGGGAGTTAGGGAAGGATAACGGGAGAAATGCCAGTTATAGGCGAAGGGATGGAGGCAGCAAACCTCATTGCCACGTATGTACCTATGTAACAATCCTGCATGTTCTGCACATGTACCCCAGAACCTAAAATGCAATAAAATATATAGTTTTTTTAAAAAGGGGAGGGTAGGAAGACTGGTGTAGAGACAAGGATGTGCTGAAGTAGAGAAGGTTTTGGAAAATTGCCATAGCCAACCAAATTTTGGCATAAATGGTACTAAAATATCTGGATAATTTAAAAAAAAAAAAAAAAGAGAAATTCAGTATACTATGTTAAAACTGTACCCAAAAAATATATCATGCTGATATAAAACACAGTTCATTCCCAGATCTAGATAATGGTAAATATGCTCTTTCATCTAATAAGTGCATACATGCAGATTGTGTTAGCCCATTTGCATTGCTGAAGAATAAAGGAATACCTGAGGTTAGGTAACTTACTAAGAAAAGAGGCTTGCCCAGGCATGGTGACTCACACCTGTAATCCCAGCATTTTGGGAGGCCAAGGCAGGTGGATCACCTGAGGTCAGGAGTTCGAGATCAGCCTGGCCAACATGGTGAAACCCAGTCTCTACTAATAATACAAAAATTAGCCAAGTGTGGTGGCACACACCTGTAATCCCAGCTACTCGGGAGACTGAGTCAGGAGAATTGCTTAAACCCAGGAGGTAGAGGTTGCAGTGAGGCGAGATTGCACCATTGCACTCCAGCCTGGGCCAAATAAGAGGCTTATTTGGCTCTGAAGACTGTACACAAACCATAGTGCTGGTATGTGCTTCTGGTGAGGCTCTAGGAGGCTTACAATCATGGCCAAAGGGAGCCAGTGTGTCACATGGCAAGAGAGGGAGCAAGACAGAATGGGGAGGTGCCAGGCTCTTTAAACAACGAGCTCTCATGTGACTTACCACAGCAAGAATCCACCCATCATCATGAGATGGACATCAAGCCACTCCTGAGGGATCTGCCCCCATGACCCAAGCACCTCCCATGAGGCCCCACCTCCAACATGGATAATCATATTTCAACAGGAGTTTTAGAGGGGACACATATCCTGTCTCACACATCAAAGGGTTTCTAGCATCTCTGTTCTAATCCTCATCATTGTAATAACCAAAATGGCCCCATAAATTTCAAACACACTCCCTAGAGGACAACTGGCCAATGAGTCTGTACAATCTTAACAAAATAATAAAACTATAGGAATCAAGTAACTTCCTAATCTGAACCTTTCTCTTGGCTCCATTTTCATTCCAGAACTCCTAGCCCATTTTTTCTCTTTCTGTCTCTACTTTTAAACCAATTATCTTTTTAGATTATACTCTGACCACTTCGAGACTCATATTTGGCCAGAATATGACATCTCAGAATCTTTCATCCACCACAAGTGGTTATCAGAAAACAATTTATCAGTAACATTAGCTCCATTTCACAGAGGAGAGACCGAGGAATTAATGTAGCTGGCTCATTCAAGGGCATGCCACAACCTGTCTGCAAGGGTTGACCAGAATCTGTATCTCTCAGTGACCCCTCAACCCCTTTCCTCTTCTCCACTGTTCTTTCTACTTCCCTCTTGGATCTATGACTACATTTGCATTTTTAAGAGTGAGTGGGAAAGCAGATAAAAACTCAAATCACTGTTCTGCTCCTTGTTAATTCCTCTAGTAAGAAATCAGTAGGCAGCCAGGCACAGTGGCTCATGCCTATAATCCCAGCACTTTGGGAGGTCAAGGTGGGTGGATCACTTGAGTTCAGGAGTTCAAGACTGTCCTGGCCAACATGGTGATACCCTTTCTCTACTAAAAATACAAAAATTAGCCAGGCGTGGTGGCTCATGCCTGTAATCCCAGCACTTTGGGAGGCCGAGCAGGGCAGATCACCTGAGGTCAGGAGTTTGACACCAGCCTGGACAACACGGTGAAACCCATCTCTACTAAAAATATGAAAATAAGCTGAACATGGTGGTGCTCACCTGTAATCCCAGCTACTCCAGAAGCTGTGGCAGGATAATCACTTGAATTCAGGAGGCAGAGGTTGCAGTGAGCTGAGATCGCGCCACTGCACTCCAGCCTGGGCAACAGAGTGACACTGTCTCAAAAAAAAAAACAAAAAGAAATCAATAGTGAATAAGAACCCGGAAATGGGTTTCCATTAATCCAAGCTCTTACTCCCCCTCATTTGCATGATTAATTGCAATCCAGCGCTTAGAGGACTGCGAGCCACCACCAAGGCTGCTGCTCTGTGGAGAGCAAATCCATCACTGAACCTGCTCGAGTGTTTGAGGGGATGATGAACACATCAGACGTGATCAAGCAGGTCCAGGCCACAGACTCGTTCAGTCAGGGGACAAGTCACACACCGTGCCTCCCGTCTCCCTCTTTTGCAGAGATGTGGCAGAGAGTGTAATAAAAAGTAATGATGTGGAAGAGAGCATGCTGTTGCCTTCCAAGGTCTGAGTCAGTACAATTTGTGCAAGGTCCCGACATTTTCACTCTTTTCAGTTCAGAAATACTGAATGAAAAAAATACAGTGCCAAAAAGAAAGACACATACCCAGGTCACTTTAAACACTTTAAAATAGACCCCAGATGAGGCATCCCTATAGATCAGGAAGATTGTTTTTCAGAGTGGAGAGGCAGCTTGTGGGGACTGCCACTCGGTGCCACCTCTGTGGGTGACAATGGACTCGCTCTTAATCACGGTGGGCCGTTCTCGTGAGCAGCTATATATCAGCTCTCACTTTTGGAAAAGACATTTTCTAATAGGGCCAAGGGGCTCTTGGCTATTCTGATAAAGAGACCTATCATTTCAGAAAGTGATTCAAAGGATTTATTTGGTGTTTTCAGATGGAGAAGGGCACAGTGCCCACTTGGGAACACACGTAGGCGGTAGATAAAGAAGATGGCAGTTTGTAAAAACATTTTCAAAGCTCCCAAATGACTGATGTATTCCTGAGGGCTCTGAAAGTGATGAGGGGAAGTTTGCAGCCTCTAAATTGCAATGATTGCAGCTGAGACCTCCTTGGATTGAAAAGGGAGCCTTTTAAAGGCTTGACTACAGAGTGTATTCAAATAGTATCATCACCCAGATGGTTGCCTAGCATTGGAGAGGCAATAGAACATACCATTTGTTACCTTAGTAAAGTTAAATAATCGCTTCATATGCTTCTGTAACTATGTATACACCTAATTCATAGGGTTATTGGGGGAATTATGTAAGCTACTAGTGGTTGGCATGTGGGCAACATTATGTAGTGACCACAGCGTAACTAGAACACCATTAAACACCAATGCCGGGTAGACAGAATAAAAATACAGCTCTCTGTAGTTTAACTTGAGGAACAAAAAGTCCCACATAACCCCCAGTCTCCCTACTTGAAGTTGTCATTTTCATTGACATTATTATTACCTTACATTCTCTTAGTGACTTCTAGTTTCCAAAGCCCTAATTTTAATATTATTTAACCAATTCTAAAATGCTATGAAGTTACCATGTATAATACTAGAAATCTTCAGTCTTTTAAATTAAGATATATGCTTCTGAAAACTCCCTTTCTGAATTTTCATTAATGCCAACATTGGTAGAAATTGAACTATCATCAGTGAAGACAGCACATTGTAAATCAAGACACATTTCTCTTTCTGCTGTGCTCATACCCTGTAAAAAGAAATAGAATTGAGATTTTTTTTAATCCATTCGGGAATGTTGCAAGGGTAATAATCTTAGAATAACACAAAGTCTTATTTTTGGCAATGAATGTTATGTTTTTAGGCCTAAGACACTGCATTCATTCCTTCAACAAATACCTGTTGACCACTCATGCCAGGCACTTCTCCAGGCTATGGGACCACAATAGTCAGCATTTTTGTTCAATTATCTACAATATTTTGAGCCATCCTGCTAAATTAGACACAGAAAGAAAATTAGGAAAAATAGAGGCAGGCTGTTTTAAAGACATTGAAAATGATTGTAATCAGCAGAATCTAGTGATAAATGAAGCAATTCAACCAAAGGATGGGAAGCATAAATTGCTTATCATGATAGGTACATAGATGCGTTTTTGAACAATTATGGCAATTAAAGCACTTGAAATAAAATGTGAGGGATATACAAGGGGAGTATAAGGAGAGAACATATCTTGATGTTATTCTAGGCCTCTTTCCTGCCCCACCATCTGCTACCTGCCAGCCCATCAATCCTTCTTCCAACAAGCATTGGGTCACTGGCCTCCTGAGCTCAAATCTGATGAACACATTCAACTCTTTCCAGCCTGGTCGGTGCCACTGAACGTATACCATATGACCGTCCTTGGCACAGAATGCTACAATGGTCAAATTGTTACTGGAAAGGGGTCTCTATCCAGACCCCAAGAGAGAGTTCTTGGATCTCATGCAAGAAAGAATTCAAGGCAAATCTGTAAAGTGAAAGCAAGAAGTACAGGAAAGTAAAGGAAAAAAAGAATGGCTACTCCATAAACAGAGCAGCCCCAAGGGCTGCTGGTTGCCCATTTTTATGGTTATTTCTTGAATACGTGCTAAACAAGGGGTGGATAATTCATGCTTTCTCTTTTTAGATCCTGCAGGATAACTTCCTGATGTTGCCATGGCATTTGTAAACTGTCAAAGCACTGGAGGGAGTGCAGCAGTGAGAATGACCAGAGGTCACTCACGTAACCATCTTGGTTCGGGTGGGTTTTGTCAGGCTTCTTTACTGCAACCTGTTTTATCAGCAAGGTCATTTTGACCTATGTCTTGTGCCGACCTCCTGTCTCATCCTGTGACTTAGAATGCCTGTCTGGGAATGCAGCCCAGTAGGTTTCAGCCTTATTTTAACCAGCTCCTATTTAAGATGAAGTTGCTCTGGTTCAAACCCCTCTGACAAAATGATCCCTAAAGATACATGGCCAGAAGATCCACTCTCCTATCCTGACCTTTTTTACTTCTCAGCTGTAAAGGTAACAAAGGACTATACATAGTCCTTTCCAAGGTCACCTCACATGTTGGACTTGGGAGTTGCTGTCAGTCACCTCGAAATTGTATTCAATAATAATCCTCGGAGGAGTTCTCAGCCCCTGAACCTCCTGACCAGGTCGGACCCAAAAGCATTTTTGCAAAGATTATGTACATTCCATTCCTTCTAGTTTGGAAGAAGAGTTAGGGATAGAGCTTGAGCTTTAAATCAAATCCAGGACCTGCCAGGCAATGGCCTTGTAGTCTCAAGCATGTGTTTTCAACTAGCTGAGCCTTGGTTTCCCCATCTACAAAACAAAAACAATGCTGTCACCCTCACAATATCATGTGAGGATTACGTAAGAGAATATGTGGGAGAATACTTTTACCAAGGTTGCCAGATGTGATTACAGTAGCCTTCCAACCACACTCCTTCCAAAGGAAAACTCCCTCTGTAGTCCCCACTAATGCTTTTTAGCCTGTCTAATTGCCATTCCCGTGATCTGAGATCCCGCCTCCCACTCACCCACAGTGACTGGACCAAGGTGGTCCCCTGAGCCAAAAGCAGACAATCCATAGACCAGTCAGCAACCATGACGGGCAGGTCTGGGTCAAAATCAAACAAACAAATTAGCAAGCTGAGCCAATCGAATACTTCTCTTTGGAATTTATTATAAAGTTAGAAACAGGAGAGGCTGAAATAGTTAATAACAAAGGAAAAAGTAAAAGAAAGCTAATGGCTGCTCTGGCGCAATGGCAAACTAAAGTCATGGGCAGGCATAATTTATGAGCAGGCAGGAAATGCATAGAGTGGAAATTAAGAAAGACAGCTATAGAAAGAGGCAGACAAAGCAGCCTGCCGAGAAAGAGAAGGACCTTGAGAGAAGGACGCACCTTTCTCTTAGTTCCTAAGCCCTCCATTCTGATTCTATGTCTCTGAGGAGATTCTTAGAATAGCCCCATTTTTATTGAGATAACGGGTTGAACAAAAGAGGTCTGATCAGGTATTTGATAAATCTTAGTTCCCTTGCCTTATTTACTTATTTAGTCAATTATTTGTCTCATCACTCATTCATGCATCTATTCTTTATTTACTAAGTTAAATAATGCCTGACTACCTACTCTGTGTCAGGTATATCCTATCTATCATATTTGTACTGTGGGCTTTACTTGCGTCCTTCCCAAATAGCATGTTTGGAATTATCTGGGCATTGGAGAAGGCGATGAGAAGCACACAGGAGTGATCCTAATGATAAGAAAGCTATTCAGGGAATTAGTGGAAGACTTATCAAATTGTCCGTGGTGGTGAAGTGGTCCACCCCTCTAATTCTGAGCAGCATCAGCCCAGCTAGCTCCAGCATCAGCCCCAAAGCCAACAGTAAACTGCCAGGCTTAGGTCTAAAATTACATCTTCTTGTATTTCTCTCTGAACATGCCCAGCCTCAAGTGGGATTTGGGGAGAAACCTTCACAACCTCTGCCTCTGATCCTGCCTTTTGTGACTCGAGAAAATGTGTTTCTTTTCCCTCTGCTCATTCCTAAGACTTCCTCATATACCATCATCTGTCACAGGGATGTTGACAGCTCAGCATAAGCCAGCTTTAATTCTATGGCTTATTTTCTTCTGTCAGCTTGAAAAAAAAAAAGAAAGAAAAAAAAAAAAAGAAGGGGAAAAAAAACCAGTCTGCCCAGACTCTCCTTGAAAAATGATAAAGAACCAGAGGCAGAAAGAGATCATGCCAGAGTTCCGAGGAGCCATCAGCTGGTCTGAAGAGGCCGGTAAGTGCAGGTTCACGCAAGTGTCCAAATGTTAAACAAACAGATGGCTTGTCACACAGATGTTTACTAGTCTCACAGCTCTGCATTGGCCATGCTCTTAAAGGACTGCTGCTGTGAGCAGAGTATATGTCAGGTTTTTACCCTGCAGTCACCTGGAGTCAGCCCATGTAGGTCAGGGACTCCAAGTTGGCTCTTCAATTATGGGAGTGGGGGCCACGGCCTCTGTTCGGTATTTCCAAAGCCTAATACACACTGCCTGTTTATCCCCCATAAGGCAGCACAAGCTGCCAAAACATCTAACTTCTTTGCTTTGAGCTGGAATGATATTAACCCAGGCTGGCTGTGTTTGTCATTTCTTAGTTTCCAGAAACCGAAATTGACAGTTAGGGGTCTCTTTGATGAATACCAAATAAACAATAAATTCAGTGTTTTTTTAAAGGTAATTTGTTGGATCATAAAAAAATCTTTCAAATACAGAAGGGGACAATGAAATGGAAGCCTAGTGAGGAACAAAATGGAAATATTCTTCCCTGATGTCAGACGGCACCTCAGCATTTCCTCCATCCAGATTGTAAAAACTACCCTCAGAAGCCTCCTCCACTAGAAAAATCAGAACCTTTCTTTAGGAGAAGAATAAGGCTAATGGTCCATACTATCACCCTCCAACATGCTTTAAAAAGGTCAAATCGTGGTTCCAGCAAAGCTGAGCTGGTTCCCAGGTAGGCCGCTGAAAGAATGAAATTTTGCCTTTTGCAAAAGAGGGAGGATGGAGAAGGCAACGCTCTCGGTAGAGAAATTAATTTCTGGCAGGCCATGTTGTTAAATTCCGTATTGGACTCTCTGGCTCGCATTTGTTTAATGCACTTGCGGTGGAGCCATGAGAGGCACAGCAGCTTGGAATTTGCAGCTAGTCCTGAGGCGGAGGGCGCCTTCCCGCCACAAGATGGCAGCACGAGCCTGCGTTTGAAGCCAGGGCCCCGCGGACGTGCAGCAGTATCTCCCCCACCGCCCAGGAGGATCTGATTCCCCTTGAATTTTAGCCAATTGTGTTACCTCCTTTGTCTCCAAAAGGATAGAAACAGGTTTTTCTCTTTCTCTCTAATTGATTTTAAGTTTCTTTTTGTTCAAGCTCTGCTAAAAAGAAGAGAGAGCCCTATTTTTCAAAGCTTGACCTGCTTCAGACGCCTTTTAAGAAGGCCAAATAATTACACCCGAAAGATAAACCTTTTCTCTGAAAACCACGCTCAGTATTTGCTCTGGAAGCAACGCCTGTGCTCTGTCAACCCGCTGACACGCGTCAGGGAAGCAGTCGACCCCCCTGGGGATGTTTTGGCTTTCTCTCCCAAACCAGATTGTTGGCTGATTGAACAAGAATCATCTGCTGTGACACGTCCTCTGGGGACTGGTGGGCACATCTTAAAAGGTGATGAATTTGGCCTCTGGTTTCCAGGCCTCAGTACTGGATTCTCTATCACCCTTTTGCAGAGAATATCATCACCTAATAAGGACAAACAGCCTCCGGTGTGTACTCAGCCATTTGCCTAATGAATAAACCAGGTTACCGATTTTCCTAGGCTTACTTCCAGACTGACTTCCTGTTGCTTACCACAGCAGCCCCCAAAACAATGGTGAATTCTTCGCCTTTGTGTACGCGGATACCCTCTGCCTGAAGCACTCCTAGACCAGGCTCTTCACTCGGGTAAGACCACGACCTCCTTCAGCCCTCTGTCTAAATGTCACCTCCTTTGGATAGATGTCCGTTGTCAAGGCCAGTCCTAATGAGAGTCCCCTCACAAAGCTCACAGCACATTCTAAACTTTCATCATTACAGTTCTTCCAATACTATATGCTAACTACTAGTTGATGAGTCAGATCTCCCCAAAGAATGTAAGCTTCTCAAGGGTAATGTCTCCATCTGACTTAGTTTACCTTATAGCCTGTAGCATAAAGTTGCCTCATCCATACTTACTGACTAAAATAATTGCAGAACTAAAAGCATACTGAAATTTTTGAGCTTACCTTTTCATATAATGTAACTATGGATTCTATCTACTGTTTTTTGAGATATCTCATTTACTTGGATTTCAATCCGCTTGCAACCCAGGGTGGTGGGGGGGTGGCAGGGTAGGGTGAAGAGAATTACAAATAGAAGATGTGGAGAATTGCGCAAATCTCTGAGTAGCTCACGGGCACGCGTCAGTCTTATCTGTATTATCTTTTTCTTCAGGAGAAAATTGTCTGGGTGTCAGAGCTTATAGGATTGAGCTAAAATACCCCTGTTTTATAGTCAAGTGATTCTGAAATCGGACCCTATCTTTAGCCATCACCGCTGTCACCTGTGTGGTATCCCCAGTCAGGAGTGTCTCTCACTTTTCCAGATACATGCCAGGCTCCTCGCACGTTTGTGATTATCTGACTGCCTGGCGTCGGTGACTTCCTCGGCGTCTTCCTAGTCACACACTTGCCAGTCATCTTCACAAACCCCCTCAAGTTCTCTTTCTGCTGGAAGCTTCTCCTCACCAACGAAGCCCGTGCTGATTTCCTGTCTCTGAAAGTCGACAGTTTTGAGGGTCTGGATCCAATATCCTTGGTTTCTGAGATTAAAATCACAACTAGATAAGCTGTAGTGTGCTAGGACCCCCCAAACAGGCTCTATGCTGAGAGTATAAACTCTACATTTTTGCTTGTTTTCTAATTACATCCTGTCTGAAAACTTATTCTCCCCAACCAAAAATATATATAAGCTCCTCAAAGAAGGCTTTGTGTTATTTATTTTGATATCCTGCAGGGTTTCTGATATGATCCTAAGCATAAACCCTCCATAAATGTTGATTCACAGAAGCAACTCTGTAAATTGACTGATTAATAGTACTAAATTCAGCTGGGCCCAGTGGCTCACACCTGTAATCCCAACACTTTGGGAGGCTGAGGCAAGCGGATCGCCTGAGGTCAGTAGAACAAGACCAGCCTGCCTAACATGGCGAAACCTCATCTCTACTAAAAATACAAATTAGCCGGGCATGGTGGCGGGCACCTGTAATCCCACTGCACTCCAGCTTGGTTGACAAGAGGGAAACTCTGTCTCAAAAAGAAAAAAATAGTACTAAATTCATAGCCCCCAAATCTATTATTTAGCCTATTCCAAGCCTCAGCAGGCTATTTCCCAGGGGATGACTCCCAAAGCAAGACTTTAAAAGTAAGGAATAAAACAGCAGCGGTTTCCCTGGGTCCAGACCAGATAGCGCCTGAGGATACATTTCCCAACCCCTGCCCCACCACACATACATGAAAGTCTGCAAAATCCAGTCTGATTTAGGCATTATCCAAATAACCCTGACTGTTACCAGGATAGTCACTTAATTATGGTCCATTTCCTGAGCATTCAACCAAAGGAAGATGTAAAGTGCTGTGACTGCTTCTGCGGAGTTCACAAATCAAAAACCCTGAGGTTTTCTGCGGTTTCCAAAGCACAGCCAGAAAAGCTGAAAGATGACTGATGTGGTTAATACATTTATTGGCATTAAGACATTGTTATTTTATTGCTAGTATCAGGGTGACATCATTTTTCATAAAGACACCATAATTGTCTTTGAATGTCATAAAAGGTGAAATTCATTCTTATGAAAATTAAAGAGAATATTGCAATGCTTCAGTCAAAAGGGGACTAAATGATACAGATGATAAAATGTACAGGCTTTAAATTTCTGTCCGTAAACCAGGAGTGAGAGTAAAGATAATTAGGCTCGAGATGGAGACTATAATGACCTGGAATTAGTTTAGGCATCCCTCTAATCTCATTTATTCATGGCGTAGAACTATTCATTGGGAAATCTGTTTTCCTTCATTGGCCAATATTTTAGCTGTCTACTGCCCAAATGAAATACTGAATGGCAGGATGAAGATGCTAACTGAAATGTATCTTATTGGAGATGGCAGACGCAACTCACTTCTCACTAAAGGACACAAGACCTAGGGCCTAAAGCAACCACTGTGTAAAGTCCTTTGCTCAAAATATTTAGACTCTCATCCTCTCATCCCTCTCATCCCCTCAGCCATCAGAAACTTTTTTTTTTTTTTTTGAGATGCAGTTTCACTCTTTCTGCCTAGGCTGGAGTACAATAGCGTGACCTCGGCTCACCGCAACCTCTGCCTCTTCGGTTCAAGCGATTCTCCTGCCTCAGCCTCCCGAGTAGCTGGGATTACAGGCACCTGCCACCACAGCCCAGCTAATTTTTTGTATTTTTTGTAGAGACGGGGTTTCATTATGTTGGGCAGGCTGGTCTCAAACTTCTGACCTCAGGCAATCCACCTGCCTCGGCCTCCCAAAGTGCTGGGATTACAGGCGTGAGCGACCGCGCCCGGCCCACCACCAGAAATTGTGAAGGGCAAATTCTAAAATCCATCACATGCAAATTCCTTTTTCAACCCGCCGAGGTGATGAAATTTGGAAAGTGTTTAGGAATTGTCCAAATTCTGTTTCTTCCTCTCTCCACCCCCACCTCAACCTGAGCCCCACTAAAAATTCCTTCTGCTGCCAAGTGCCTTAGAAAACCTTTACATTATTTATTTTTCTGTGGATTCATTGTGTGTTGGAAGCCTCACAAGAAGCTGAGTGCATAGTTTCAGGGCAATAAAACAGTCAGAGCAAATGGCAAACTGTTCAGTTTGGCACCGCGGAATCCAGCATGCATCTGTGCATTCCTCCCTGTGTGGCTGGAAACCTCTCAAATCTGGTCCTCAGTTTATGTCCTTTGGGTGACTGGTTCTTTGGTTACTGTATGGGAGAAAACCCTAACAGAAATGCAACATCAAGGGCCAGCAATTCCCAGTTTTCACTGCACAGATGTCTCTTGGGGGTCTTGCTAAATGTAGATTTGAATTCAGGAGATCCGTGTATAGGGGTTAAAATTCAGCATTGCTAAGAAGCTTCCAGATGATGCTATGAAGCTGGTTCATGGGTCACACTTTGAAATTAAAGGCATTAGCTCACTTTCAATACTAGATTGGGCTTCCTGCAATTCAGTCAGTGCTTACACTTGCCTTCATTAAAACAAATTTGAAATTAGTCCAATTCACAATGTTTGCAAAAATGAATTCACTTCATTACCATTTTGATCCAGTATTTACTTGGAGGCAAAAATAAGTATTAATTTATCGAAGGGAATGAGGTGGGCGAACAAGGAAAAATTATTTGATCTTTTTACTTAAGCATTTTTCATGCTCACTTTTCAACTATATATTTTGCTTCCTTGTTAAAGTAGCAAATGCCAATTTCATCTTGCAGTTTATTAAAGAGTGCGTCTTGGCTAGGTACAAATCAGTTCCAGAAATGTCACTGAAGCCCATGTGCATCCGGCTCAAGGATTAGACAGAGAAGAGCTTTGCATGGCCTGTTTTATTTTGCTCACCCAAAAGGAATCTCATGTTCATTCCAACCCAGATGTCATTTGGGGTGATATTATATAGAAATTCCAGTAATTAAACTCACTAAACTATGACCAGCTGACATTAACCCTGTGGTTAGGTCACAAATTGCTTCATTCTCCTGTATGAAAAGATATCTAAGAACTCCTCTGTATTCTGAATTAGTCACAAGCTCTCAGGAAAATGACCTCTGAAGACATGAGCCCAGAAAGTCACAGTGATCAAAAAGAAATTTGTCTGTGTCTGTAAGTATAATGTCCATGGGCATATGTACATAGACAGGCTACATGAGATGGGAGAAAAAAACAGTGAACTTGAATTTCAGAAGTTAGCACAGATATATTAGCATCATAACCTAAAGGAAGTATCCTCTCCTTGAGGGGAAGGAGAAGATAATTTATCAGAAGGCTAGAAAGGCTAGACCAGAGATCAGAAAAAAAAATTCAAAAGCTATAAAAAATGGCATTGGAGACTCTGTCCTTCATCTCAAATAACAGTCAAAGAAATATATCTACTTTTCTATGCACCTGCTACATGCATACTAGTGGTGCAAATATAGAAAAGCTAAAAACATAGTAAAAGCAAGATATTATTCAGCTAATATTTACTGATGCCTCCCACTAGGAGTACAAACCATTGCCATCAAAGGTCTGCTTCAGTAGACAATATTGTGAAGGCCTCAACAGTGTCCTTTTCTGTCCCTGAAGAGGTTAAAGCCCAGTTGGGAAGCACAGGTGAGAGACAATCACATTACAAGACTGTCTGTATAAGGTATGGTGCAGAGCCTATCGTAACTACAAGTATCAAAAAGGATTCATGAGTAGAATGGGATTTGAGCTCCATAGAATGTGTAGCAGAAAAAAAAAGCACCAGAGCTGAGCAGAAATATTTGCTCATAAGGATATTTTTATCTATTAAGAAAGACAAGTCTCTAGACATATTATCAGAAAAGAAAAACAAGTAAAACAAAATTTTAATGAAAATTAAAGAAAAAAATTAACAGTGCATACTACTGAATTTATACATATTGATCTCCTTCTCACACACACAGAGTAAATATAGATATACCTAGGCACTGTGCTGTTGTCAGGAAGACAAGTCTTCTCTCCTGTAAGAGAAATAAAAGATGAATGACTATGGAAAATACATCTTATTCCCTCCTTGAGCTTCAGTATTCAGCATGGGGTCTGGTTTGCAGTAGGTGCACAAGATTGTCTGAACGATAAAGAATAAATCATCATTTATTATTTGAGTTCCAGGCCAGAAATGAGAGTCTCCATGAGCATCTCTGTATCACTGTCCCAAATCTCTCTGCTGCTTCAGCTGCCACTGCCTTCTCTTCATCCTTGGCAGTTTCACACTCTTGACAACTGCACTTAGGCATCCTAAAAACAAGAAATGATTTGTAATGCATCTTCAGAGATCCTTTGAAAACACCAAGGCAAAATGCTTAGTAAACACTTGTGGGATGGTTGTAATGGCCTAACAACAAGCTGTGTTTCAGTTTCAAATTGTCTTATTGGTTACCCAGGGAAATTGTGAAGAATACAGAAAATGCTTCATGTTGGCAAAAGTGTGGAGCATCGAACATTCTCAAGCGTGGTTGATAGAATAGCTTCCCTTTTCTAGAGTGTAATTTTACTCTGCCCGTGGCAAATTTACATTCATATGCCTTTTAGCATCTCCACCTCTAGGAATGTTTTTCTATAGCTACACCCACATGCACAGTGATTTATGGGCAAAAATATTTACTACAGCATTGTTTCAGTAGCAGAATACTGAAAACCAAGTAAATATACGTGAGTACAGGAATGACCAAATGAATTCCAGTGCGTTCATCTAATAAAGACTATACAATCAAGAAAAAAAAATCTCCAAGATCTACTATTAAATTGAAAGGAAATCAAGATATACAGCAATAGATATCATCAGTGATTTCAAAGGAATACATACACACATAAATTCTTGTTAAGTACATAGAACTTTTAAAAGATGTACATATCGATCTCTGGTGTTTTGAAAAAAATTTAAAAAAATTTTTAAAAAGATGTACAATAAGCTAGAAATAATAATTGTCTCTAGGGAAGGGAAATTTGGGGGCTAAAGGAGAGTGTTAACTTACCATGTAAACTTTCCTGTATCATTTGCATTGCTTTTACCAAGTATCCACATTAGTTTTGAAGAACAATTCTATAAAATTACTCTTTAGAGAAATAGAAAAGCTTTGAGGATATTTAGATACCACAATAGGTGCCATACTGGACTACAAAAGTCCTGTAACTTTCCAGTCATGATTTCCTAGCATTTGGCCTCAGGATGGCAGTCTAGTTCTTCCAGTTTTCATTACCCCAGCCAGAACTCAATTTGGATTTCCTGTGAGTGTTCTCTGACTTCACCTGCAACGTATGAATCTGCAGTGAATTCAATTATTAAGGAGCTACTTCCCCAGAAGGAAGACTTTGGTTTTATTCTTTTTAATCCACCTAATCATTTTCTTTTCTAACTTTCTCTCTCTTAAATGCTTACTGGCCCAATCTTGCCTCCCTTACCACAGAATGCACATGCTAAAGTGAAGTTTTCCCATTACTAGCTTGATGGGTGGTTAGTTTCCAGAATCTTTCCTTGTCTAAAGAATCCCATTGAGACAACTTAGATGTATATACCTTGTTTTCTCATTATTCTAAGTGGTATTTTTGTTTTACTCCCTTTTTAGCCACTATTCCTCCAGCTCTACCCACTATACAATGAGTATATAATTCTATACCCACTATATGGGAGGGGGAGCTTCTCACTGGTGCATTGTGTCTCAAAAAAAAATTGTAGAAATATCCCTAGTGTCAAAGTTGGCTTCTGTGACTTAAGCAGTGAGTGAGGGGGCTACAGTGACCCACCTTCTCACTTATTCATCCCATGGCTTACCTACCTTTCCTCTCCATTTTTCCCCAACCCTATGGACAATTTTGCAGGACCACCAAAGGATGCTAAGATTCCAGTTGGCGTTTGAAAATCTCTAATCTAGAACAAGAAAAGCTGGCAGTATGGGAAATATGCTCAAGTCAATATTTTCAGAAAGGGGCAGCTATTATGGTGAAATGAGATGAATGTAGACCTAGGATTTAGGTCTTCTAATCTGAACTACAGAGAATGCCTAAAACATGTTCTGCAGAAGCCTTTCAAAAAAACCACAGCACGTTAGTTAAATGGCAGCTAAACAGATTCCTGCCTACTCCCCCCCCCAAAAAATCTACTATTTTTTTAAAGGTGAGAATAGAAAGGATTTTAATTTTTTATGATACCAAGAAAATGTTATAAAGGTTATACCTACAAAGCCTGTCTTCCTAACATGAAAAAACATTTTTTAAAAATTGATGTGCTAGAAAGCTTGATTACTCACATCTCTCTTTCTCTTTCTTTCATCCCAGGCAGGGTTAAGATAGCCATAGTTCCAATGGCCAGCTGCCTTCTAAGGCAGAAAGATTTATCAGAAAATATCAGGGTCTTGGAGCCCAGCTAGGCTCAAATTCCAGCCTTTCCATGAACTTGGGCATGCTACTTGACCACACTGAGTCTCAGTGATATGGTTTGGCTGTGTCCCCACCCAAATGTCATCTCACTCTGTAATACCCACATGTTAAGAGAGGGACCAGATGGGAGGTGATTCAATCATGGGGGTGGTTTCCACTATGCCATTCTCATGTTAGTGAGTTCTCATGAGATCTGATGGTTTTATAAGTGTTTGACAGTTCCTCCTTCACACACTTTCTCTCTTGCCTGTCACCATGTAAGACATGCCTGCTTCCCCTTCCGACATGATTGTAAGTTTTCCAACCATGTGAGACCTCCCCAGCCACGTGAAACTGTGAGTCAATTAAACCTCTTTTCTTTGTAAATTACCCAGTCTTTGGTAGCTCATTATAGCAATATGACAACAGACTAATACAGGAAATTGGTACCAGGAGTTTGGGGCACTGTTATAAAGACACATGAAAATGTGGAAGCAGCTTTGGAACTGGGTAATGGGCAGACCCTGGAAAAGTTCGAAGGGATCAGAAGACAGAAAGATGTCGGAAAATTTGGAACTTCCTAGAGACTTGTTGAATTGTTTTGACCAAAATGCTGATAGTAATATGGACAATTAAGTTTAGGCTGAGGTGGTCTCAGATGGAGGTGAGAAACTTATGTTTAAAAGGGAAGCAGAACATAAAAGTTTGGAAATGTTGCAGCCTGACCACGTGGTAGAAGAGAAAAACCCATTTTCTGGGGAGGAATTTACGCCAGCTGGAGAAAGTTGCATAAGTAAAGAGAAGCCAAATGTTAATAGCCAAGATAATGGGGAGATGCCCTCAGGGCATTTCCAAGAACTTCGCAGCAGACCCTCCCATCATAGCCCTGGAAGACTAGAAGGAAAAAATGGTTTCATGGGCCAGGCCAAGGGATGCACTGCTCTGTGCAGGCTTGGGACATAGTGCCCTGTGTCCAAGCCACTCCAGCTCCAGCTGTGGCTACAGGGGGCTGAGGTACAGTGTCAGAGGTGCAAGCCCCAAGTCTTGGTAGCTTCCATGTAGTGCTGGGCCTGCCAGTACATAGAATTCAAGAACTGAGGTTTGGAAACCTCTACCTAGGTTTCAGAGAATGTATGGAAACATCTAGATGTCCAGGCAGAAGTCTGCTGCAGGGTTGGAACCCTCATGGAGAACCTCTGCTAGGGCAGTGTGAAAGGGAAGTGTGTGGTTTGAGCCCCCACGCAGAGTCCCCACTGGGGCACTGCCTAGTAGAACTGTGAGAAGAAGACTACCATCCTTCACACCCCAGAATGGTAGCTTCACTGACAGCTTGCATCCTGCAGCTGAAAAAGCCTCAGGCACTCAATGCCAGACTGTGAAGGAGCTGTCCAAGGCTGTGGGAGCCCACCCCTTGCATCAGCATGCCCTGGATGTGAGATATGGAATCAAAGGAGATTGTTTTGGAGCTTTAAGATTTAATGACTGCCCTGCTGGGTTTCAGACTTGTATGGGGCCTATAGCCCCTTTGTTTTGATCAATTTCACCTATTTGGAATGGAAGCATTTATACAATACCTGTACCCTCACTGTATCTTAGAAGTAGCTAACTTACTTTTGATTTTACAGGCTCCTAAGTGGAAGAAACTTGCCTTGTCTCAGATGAGACTTTGGACTTGAACTTTTGGGTTAATGCTGAAATAAGTTAAGACTTTGGGGTACTATTGGGAAGGCATGATTGTGTTTTGAAATGTGAAAGTGACGTGAGATTTGGGAGGGGCCAGGAGTGGAATGATATCATTTGGCTCTGTGTCCCTACCCAAATCTCATCTAGAACTGTAATCCCCACGTATCGAGAGAGGGATCTGGTGGGAGGTGACTGGATCATGGAGTGGTTTCCCCCAGGCTGTTCTCATGATAGTGAGTGAACTTTCATGAGATCTGATGGTTTTATAAGTGTTTGACAGTTCTTCCTACTCTCTCTCTCTCTCCGTCTCTTAGCTGCTGCCATGTAAGATGTGCCTGTTTCCCCTTCTGCCATGATTGTAAGTTTCCTGAGGACTCTCCAGCTGTGCAGAACTGTAAGTCAATTAAGCCTCATTTCTTTATTAGTTACACAATCTCAGGCAGTTCGTTATAGCAATATAACAACAAACTAATACACTCAGTTACTCTCTCATAAAACAAAGCTGATATTTGTAAACAGTGTGATGTAGTAGTCAAGAGCCTGTAATCTGAAGTTAGAATGCCTGGGTTCAAACCCCAGCTCTAGCACCTTCTAGCTGTGCTATGTTGGGTAAGTCTTATCACTCCATGCTTCAGAACTTCCTCAACCATAAAGTAGGGCAAATATGAATACCTGTCTTATGGAGTTGTTAGGAAGATTCAATAAGCTGTCTTCGGAAACTATTTAATAAGTACTATGTAAGTATTTGTTAGGTATTAACACACAGTAGCATTATGTAGTAAATTTTAAATTACAACAGACAAAAGAGAAAATGGTAAGCGCAGTGAAGCAGGACTGGCTATGGGAGTATTGGGAATTGATGGTTTCCATCATAAGCCCTTATAATGGCTATCATGTGATTGTTTTACTATTGTTCATGTACATGCATTACTTTGATTTTTAAAAAAACTAAAAAATAAAACCCACAGTACCAGCTGTTACATATTAGTCACATTATTTAATCTCACTAACTCTGTTCCCATTCTCATAAAATCAGAACAATAACCTCACTCATTGTTTATTCTCCTCCTATCTTTTTATTTTCAGGAGGAAACACTGTTTCTGAGTATATAGGACAACTAGCTATGTGACCTTGGAAAGTAATGTAATCTTCCACAGTCCTATTTTTATCAGAATTGGGCTGACCTCTGAAGTTCTTTTCAGCAATGAGGACAATGCATGATATTTTGTTGCCTTTTTTTAGCTTAGAAAAATACAAATGTATTGCCTAATAGTTCAGTAATACTTGCTCTCACTAGGCCAGAATCAAGGTGATTGCAGGACCATGTTGTTGTTGAAGGCTCCAGGGAAAGTTTTGTTGCTTCTCTTTTCCCATTTCTCAAGGCTGCCCTCATTGTTTGGTTCTGACCTCTCTACATCTTCAAAGTCAGAACCAGCTGATAGAGTCCTTTTCCCAAGTATCACTCTGACCTCCTCTTTCACTTTTTATTCCTTCAACATTCACTCTACTTTATTTCTTTTAATTGATGTGAAATTCACATAACATGAAACTAACCATTTTGAAGTGAACAAGGACATTTAGTACATTCACGATGCTGTGTAATCACCACCTGTATCTAGTTCCAGAAGGTTTTATCATCTCTAAAGGGGTCCCCATTTCCTGCTGTCCCTACTCCCTGGCAACCATTAATCTGCTTTCTGCTTTTATAGAGTTACCTATTGTGGGAATGTCTTTTACATGAAATAATACAGTATGATTCCACACAGCATACTGAGGTTCACCCATGTTGGGGCATATGCCAGCACTCATTTCCTTGTTCTGGCTAATAATTATTCCATTGCATGGATATACCACAATGTGTTTACCCATTCATCCAGTGATTGCCATTTGGCTCTTTCCACCTTTTGGCTATTTAGAATAGTGCTGATATGAACATGCTTATGCATGTATTTATTCGAATGCCTGCTTTCTGTTCTTTTGGATATATACCTAGGAGTGGAACTCTGGGTCCCAGGGTCATTCTAAGTACCACCAAACTGTTTTCCACAGTGGCTGAACCAAATTACCTTTAATTTTAATAAATCTGCAGGGAACTCCACTCCCTTCCTTCATGTGGTTGCCAATGATGCCCAGAACTGCAGGGGTTCCTTGGGCATTAGCTGTAACAGGAAGACCATCTTCAGAATGTTCCACACAAGCAAGACTGCTAGAAATATCTAGAAGGTTGATTAGTCTTTCTAAAGAGTTATGTAATTTTGAAAACTTGGATGAAGCTGCTCTATGACAGGAACATGCTCAAAATATGTTGAGTGTTCAGTAAACGTGAGAAATAGCATAAGGTCAGATAAGTCAACTGGCTTTTAGAAGTTGAAAAGTAAAACAACTACAACCCCACAGTCTCCATAAAGTACTTTTTTACATCTTTTTTACAACTTTTTATTCATTTGACAAAAACTTATTAACGGCCTGCTGTGTGCCTGGCATGGTGCACTGATTATAGAACATGATTCTTCGTTTCAGAGAACTCATGATCTAGCTAAGAAAACAGATGATAAGCCAACAATCATGCTGAACTTTGACAAGTACTGAGAAGGGGGTGTGTAAAGCATTATGAAGGTGCAGTAGTAGATAAAGAAGTTTACTGTGCTTGAGAAGCTGAAAAAAAGCATGGCAGGAAAAGAGATTTTCAGCTAGATCACAAAGCATGCATAGGAATGTATTCCTCAGAGATGGGTTGAGGCTTAAGGTGCTGTAATCAAAGGCTTGGGAGTATACAATTGCAGTATATATTTGGGGAATCCTTAAATAATCAAGTTTGGAAATAATAGAGTATGTGAAGGTAAATATGAGGACTGAAACTGGGAAGGAAATATGTATCTCCCCAGCCAGAAATGAAGGGACTCCTGCCAGCATGTGACCATCTCCTTGAAGAACAGCTCGCTCCCCAGCAATGAGAGTCCCTGGGGTATCAACAGCCTACAGTGGCTTAGCATTGACACCAAGCACACGCAGGAATGTGTGACTTACTTCTGGGGGTGTCATTAAGAAGATTTCAAGACTTTAGAACAGCATTTCTCTGAATTTCCAAGTGCACTTATCAAAATTCTAGAAAGCCCTATAGTATAGTATATAAGCATATAAGCTTTGGAATTGAACAGCCCAGAGTGACTGCTGCTTCTCTCTAAACAACAGTGTTCTTACCAGCAAAATGGCCTAATGGCAACATCTATCTTGTAGGATTTTGAGACGATTAAATGACCAAAATGTGCACACATTTATTAATATAGTATCCAATACACAGTAAGCATTTATAAATGTAGCTTAATATTATTCTTGATAAGAGGCTTTATGAAGTCAAACTGATCTGGTACTTGGGAAAAATTATTTAGTTCAGCTTTCTGTTGTGAAACATTTGGGTCAGTGGGTTCAGTTATGGCCTCAAAATCTTTATCACAAATATTCTGAAAAGATTAGCATTTTTTTGTTAGTAAGCTTAGAAAGAAAAGCTTCTATGATTTCTAGTTCTTTGTGGAATATTAAATAAATTACTTCTATTGAGAATTTTCCAAGATGTGTTCTCAGCTGAGAAAGCACACCTCTCTGTGATATATTCCCATACTTCTTGGACATACTCCTGAAAAAAGGTCGAGTGTGACTAGGAGAGAGAACTCAAGCTTTAAATAATGGTAGTGTTTTATTGGTTAATATCATTTTGAGTGTATTACATTAGTGTTTGCTATTCAAGTCCTTGTAACTTTTCAAAGATTTACATTCCAAGCTATCTAAATAACTCAGCAAATGCTAAACCTACCTTGACTAAACTCTACCCTCAAGTAAATTTAAGTTTAGAAAAATGGAGATGATTCTGAAAAATCTTTAAGATTTTTCTTCAAAATCTGTCCTATTTAACCACTGCAGCCAGGCAGAAATTTATTCCCTCCAGTGTAACAAATAGGAATACAGACCAAAGAGATCAAGTTCAGACATTGAACATGCCTTAGCTTCACTCAGAAAAGAACTGGTAAGAACATTGGAAATATTATTAAATTTACACAAAGAGAAAGGTGGGAGGTAGTGTTAACTGGATCATGGGAACCATAACTGGGAAGTAGGTAACACGCCTGGTGAATAACTAAAAATAAGTTAAGAGCAGAAAACACTGCATATATTTTCACATCCAGAGCAGCTTTTCCTAGTAAAAGTTGTTTTGGTTGCCTTTTTTTTTTTAACAAAAGCAAGAAACGCTCGCAATAATGGCAATGTATGGCTCTGATTTGCCTAACCTCTGAAAACTTATAAAACCATCAGCAATTTATTGATAATACAGCTACATTTCCCCTGATAGACCCATGAACGATTGAGGGTCACTTCATTTGCTCTACTGCTGCTTCTAGGCTATGCTTAGAACTGTAATCTGCAGGGAATTTCCTATGCTCTGAAAATGTCTAAGATCTGCCCTTATTAAATGCTACATTTTCATTAAACTTAAAAATGAGGCACAGGTTCTTTAGTTTTAAAAAACAAACAAATGAACATTGCACCATAAGGAACTTCTGTACCTTAAATATTGCCATTGTGTTTGGAAAATCATTTGCTTTGTCTTGTCTGATAATTGGTTTCCAAGTGACTGCTCAAAGAGTGAATTTTTCTTCAATGTCAAATACTCTGACATTGGACTCAATCATTTTGAATTTTTTTGCAGTCTCAGATGACTCCAAACAAACACAAAAACTCTGTACAGGAGAAAAACTGTCTCGACATCAGTGTTCTGTTCAATTCCTATAATTTACTTGCTTATAATTATTTTTCCATTACATTAGCTGTTTGTGTGAGAGACAGACATAGCTTCATTAGCCATCATAGTGAGCCAGGGAAAGGCAGGACTATCGATCGACTTCCAAATCACCTCAGCAATGCGGGGGTTATGATTACGGGCTGATGAATTTAAAAGCTTTCATTTTAGTTTTCAAAGCAAGTCAAAATTATTCAGATAGTTTCTATGGTTGTCTTTTTTGGAGATTTGTTTTAATGTTCTAACCTTGAAGGTCTGGCTCTGAAACTAAACTTCTGATCTCACTGAAATTCTCTTAAAACAAAACAAATAATCTATGCACTAGAAACACGAATCCCCCACAACTAGAAGGTGACTAGGTTACCAGAATTGAGTGCTAAATTTCTTATGACAATTACAAGGACCTGAGTATTAAAAGTGGGTAGTTAGTCTGCCTTTCAGCCAATATAAAAGTTGCCAGTAATTAAGATAATGAAATCACTGACTGATACTGCCTGTGAATAAATGGAGAAATTATTGAGTATCCTGGCAAAGTCAAAATAGTTCATCTTAGAAAAATGGATAACACAGCACTGAGGCAAAAGATACCATTTCCATTTAGATAATGTTGGAAATAGAAGTTTTACCTTTACTTAGCCTTGTTAGTGGTGTCTCTTTAAATGATGCATATTTTCATTAATACTTATTTCTTTTCCAGTTGGTTATATGGATAAAATAAAATATTGTTGACATTATTTGCTCACTAAGAAGTAATATGTCACTAGGGCAAATGAAAACTAGTTCTGATTTCTTTCTGGTAAATTGAGGCTACCTTAATTTGTCTTTAAAACTGTCCTTTACCGTTACCGTAGACAAAGGTGTCAATTGTTTGATAACCTTTATCTATTAAGTATATTTGCTTTATTATTTATAGACACATATATATTTTTCTTTTGATATATATAACTATATATATACATATATATATTTGTTATATATATCATATGTAATCCTTCTACCTGCTTATTTCAGCTAAGGAGAAAAGATTCAGAGGCTCAGAAACTTTATATTTTAGAAGAATTATTTTCCTACTTCAATAAAAAGAACATCCCTCTTTGAACTAGTCTTCCTAATTTAAAGCTCCTTACGATTAAAAAAAAACAACTGTGTTGAGACGATGCAGAGATTTATACATGTCAGAAAACCAAGGAATACATTAAGCCTAGCTCATGTTTCTAATTCCAAAATTTTCAGACACTATCCAGCAACTATCTAGACCTAGATGAGTCTAGAGACTGTCTAGAGACTGTGAGGTCTAGAGACCCAGAAACCAGGGGCAACCATTCCATGTTTGCACTTCTTACTCTTTTTGTTTTTAAACACTTCATAAAATATTTGTTATATTCATAGTTCAGGAAAGTGGTCTGAGGGGTTCACTATGTAAAAGACCTGAATTTTTTTGCTGCAATTTAAAAAATACCACGATTTACATTTCCATCTTAGTTTTATTTTTTACACCCATTAACAGCCTAGCAAGCATTAGTGGTTGTGATATTAGATCAGACAAAAATCTTTGCCTCCAAGGAAATCACAATCTCATTTAAAACAGCTTTCTTCCTCTCTTTCTCCACTTTTTTTCCCTCCAGCACCAACAAATCAAATGTTAGTCGACCAACACTCAGCATCCTTCAAAACCAAAACTTATTTCCAAGAAAGTTAAAGTCCTTGGGAAATAGGGGGAAAATATAGTCTGCCAGACATTGTTTTAAATTCTTTGTAAATATCTTAATTAAGCTCAGGATAATCCCAATGAAATATTTTATACATGAAGCAGCTTAGGCTTAGAGAGCTTGAATGACACACCCAAGGTTACATTGTAAATGATAGAATTAGGATTTAACCCAAGGCCTGAGTAACTCCAAAGGTTCTCCTTTTTCCCATAACTTACACTTTCTCCAAAGGTGACAGCCAGCAGGGTGGCAGGTGAACATAAAAAACAAAAGAAAAAACCTATTCAGAATTGAAGAAATGAGAATTTTATTGTCTTGTTCTTAAACTAGAAATGATCCTTGAGAATCATAGTGGGACTGGAGAACAGGTTAGCATCCAACTCAGCGTCCTGCCTAGGTTCCCCTGGTCTCCTCTAAAACACTGGCACTCATTTCTTCGTTCAACACCAACTTACTGGGCACCTAGTAAGAGCTTAGGACTTCGAGAGTCCACAATACACCACAGTGAACTAGAGTCTTTATTCAGAAGAGCCAGACAATTAACAAGTATTTTTTTTCTTATAAATCTGTTTTAGTTCTTTGTAGATTCTGGATATTAGCTCTTTGTCAGATGGAACAATTAACAAGTCAATAAACAAAAATATAAGCAAAATAATTGGGAGGCCTGCGTTTTCCTGACATATTGATATTTGAATTTAGACCAGAAGAATGGATAGAAAACAGCTGTAGGAAGAATTTTCTAGGCAAAGAGAATACGAAATGCAAAGAATCTAGGGCAAGAAAGAGTTTGACTTGGAAGAAACTGCAAACAGGGTAATGTAGCCTCATGAGCACTTGCATGGGTGATAGGAAATAGTGTTGAGAGGTAGATGAGGCCTTGAGGCCAAAGTGAGCCTGTCCTTTTTCTCCCTATATTCAGCTTCCTACCCCTGTTGACAAATACAGGCCCTTTTTAGTTTGGATGATGCCCCAGCCAGAAAATACACCCTATTTCCATTCTCAGTACAGTTCCTGTAGGACCTAGCTCTCAGTAACCACCATGAGTGCTACTCAGGGATAATACTTCACATTTATATGGGGATTTACAAATTACAATGGGCTTTCAGGCATCTCTTTTATTCCTTACAACCAGAGTGTCAGGATAATCTAGTGGTGCCCGGACAGTGGAATCAGTCACACCTAGACACACATCAATGTTCTGCTACCCCACCAGCTATGTGACCTCAGATTAGTCACCTAATCTCTATAGATGCCAGGTTTCTGGTTTTAAAATAGGAATACCTCTCTCACTGCGTTCATTCTGTGAGTATTAAACAAGATAAAGTATCCAGATTGCATAGCATAGGCCCTGGCAGCTAGCAAGAGTGCAAAATACATGTACGTGCTGTAAAACCATTCCTCCCCTATTCTGCAGATAAGGGAACCAGGAATCAGAGAGATAAAGTGGCTTGTCTAACAGTGGACATTTAGGAGGGGCGAGTGCCAAACTTTGGATACTTCATCTAAGAGCTTTTCTTCTTCTACTGCAGTGAATCACTGCAAAATAAAAGGAGGTTAATAAACCTGCTTCTGCCCTGTGGGAGAGGGTATCATGTACAGTAAGAGGGAGGTCAGTTCCTGGGAGCGTGAGATTAGTTTGAGCATTGATCTAAAAACTCTTACACAAGAATTTCTTAAGGGCACACTTGCTTTCCATTAAACATTTCTCTTTGCTGTTTCTCCTGAGCAAAAGAAGAAAAAAACTAAATATATACATTCTGCCCTATGCTTTCTTAAAAGAAAAAAACAAATGGAAGTTTCATAAAAATGTGCTCTTATCTTTATCTATCACCCTAAAATGTGCCTGTATGAAAGACAAATAGTGTTATTACATCCAATGCTTAGTACTACGTTCCAAAAATGCTGAGAAGTCACTAATCCCATAAAATATATGGAAGTTAATTATAACTGAAGCACACCAAAGTCAGCCAGGGGATTCAATCAACAAGATTCACTAAAGGAACATTTTGTTCTTTGCTGTGAAGGGACACACAGTTCTCTCTCCTTTTCTGCCCCCACCCTGCATCTCCCTTCCTCCTTGCCTTCATAACTCCTGAAGTGCTGCTCCATGCTATGAAAAAATGTGCCATCATCCTGAGAAGGAAAGGAAACATTCGCATTGGCTCATGCCCAGGGAATGCTTTAAAAGCCTTGAGGCTGCAGATAGCCCGGTGCTATCTCTGTAACTTTAATCCTGAGACCATTAAATGCCATTTTCCTCTCCCAAGAAGAGCATCCATCAGGTATTCAGCATAGTAGCATCTTTCCCTGAAATATGATTAGCTACAAGGCCACCAGAAGTTCAGGCAGGTACTGATTGCTATTAAAGCTTTATTAGGAAGCTTAGGTAAGATTTCAAGAGCTGTGAAAAGGCAATCAGATTTTCTGCCCCAGAGATATAGGATCAATCAGCCCTGGATCAAAGAAAAGCATGGAAAAAGAGAATATGAATGGGACTGGAAATAAGGATTTGGGCTTCTGTTGCTCATTTCCTATGGCTGTCAGAGGGAGAATAGTGCTGTCATTGTCCCTAACTCACCAGGAGTTCAATCATTCATTCATCCAAAATATATTTTATTACATGCTTAACTGTGCAAGGGACATAATCTTTCCAATATGTATCCCAGAGAACATTAATTATTCAAGAAATTCATTGAGAAATCTACTTTTGTAACTTAAAAAATAAGTCTAGAAATGCTGACTACTCTCCTTCAGAAGGCTCAAAATGCATAAAAGTTCTGAGAAGTCTTGCATGACAAAAAATTTTTTTTGTTTAATCCAACATTTCTCAAATTTCCAGGCTTAAGACCCATTTCCCATTTTTCAACCAAACCTGTCAACAACTTATGGAGCTAGTGTTTCATGAAGCACATATTAGTAAAGGCTATAATTCTGTAGCTAATCAGCCCAAAATTTATTTTTTAAACTCTCCAAATTTCACATGTGCCAAGATAATCTTTTTAGATTTCTGACAAGTTGTTTTCCTACTTAAGCTAAATTCAGAATGAATACTTCATTTCTTTGGGCTTCAGTAGAAAAATACAAATTTTATCCTCCTATGACTGAGTTTAAGAATAATAACGGTGCACACTGGGGCCTGTAGGGGGGAGAGCATCAGGAAGAATAGCTAATGGATACTGGGCTTAATACCTAGGTGATGGGTTGATTTGTGCAGCAAACCACCATGGCACACACGTATATAACAAACCTGAAAATCCTGCACAGGTACCCCAGAACTTAAACTAGAGTTTGAAAAAAATATTCAAAATAACAATAATAATGATGGGCAGACACTGTTAGTGGAGGAAAACAACAAATATCTGTGGAGTCTTGCTACCCACCTTTGTGCATCACCAAAACAAACCATTACAGGCAAAAGGAGTCTCATGTGTTCACTAGCCTCTCGGGGAAGTGTTCAATGCTATCGGTGTATGCTTATGGGTATGCTAGGGTTCATGAAATTGAACCATATGCCCATGGATCTGCCCTCAGGGCAGTTACAGTCTAGCAGAGGGGTGATACTGGCACAACAAAGATTATATCACACATGATGTCAAATGTAATTGCCATAAGGAAGGTGCAGATTAAATGCAATGAATTAGAGAAGGAAGAGATTATGTCCAAATTGAGTGAAAAGAGACCATGGAGGGCTTTATGGAAGAAACAGAATTTGCAATAGGACATTTTTTCAAAGCATTTTCAAAACCAGGAGGCTCTTGATTTGTAATAGATCAAAGAATTAGCTGAAAACTCCAAAAGGAAATTAGTTTTTTTTCATTCATCAGAATGGAAAAAACACCTAAAGGTACTATTTCTCAAATTTTTTTACCATTTAGAAAACATATTTTGTTTTTTGCAGACTGTGGGAGGAAATAACATTACATGAAAGTCATTCCTTCAAAATAGGTAGTTTTATCTGATAAACAATATCTATCCAATAGCAAAGCAATTGATTATTTTTAAAACATTAATACTGGACATTCAACCACAAGAAAGGATTTTGTGACTGCATTATTAGGTAATTCCAAGTTTAATTATGGTTGTGCTTTTGCCTTATGCCAAGTATAGACAGAAAATAAAAAGCAAATATTTTAAAATATGCCATCAATGGAATGGAACTGATAGTCTCTGTCAAAAGGAAAAACCCAGAGCCACATGGAAGCACTTTGAGACTCTTTCAAGTTAGTTAGGATGATAATGTTCTGTTTTCAATAGTGTATGAGATCATCTCTTTGTAATTTATCATCACATCCAATAGTAATCTCTGGTTTATAAGAGGGACATCAAAGGTCATTCATACCAGACCTCTTGATTTTGCCTGTTCTGCCATTTGAATCCTGCATGTATCATCCCTAACTCATCATCATGTACCTAACATAAAAAAATGGAAGATCCTAATGTAAATGCAGTTCAATCATCAATCTTTCCCTTATAGTTAGCATTTTTTGACCTATTTTTAAACAGTTTATCCCTCCCAAGATCGTACATCTATTTTCTTATAGGAACGTAACTTTTTAAAGTTTTACATTTGAGCAACAATTTAGTATCAAGATTCATTTTTTTTCTCCCATATGACTATCCAGTTGACCCAATATCATTCTTTAAAAAGGTCATCTTTCCCCATTACTCTGCAGCAGCTCTTCTGTCATAAATCCAGTGCCTACATCTGTGTGGGTTTATTTCTGGACTCTCCTATTCTGTTCTGTTAATTAACTTGTGTGTCTTTGGACCAATACCACACTGTTTTGATTATTATTGTTGTATTATAAATGTCATGACAAATGATTATATAAACTCCACAGCTTTGTTCTTCCTTGAGATTACCTTGGATTTTCTTGACCTTTTGCAAATCCATGCAGATTTTAGAATCAGCTTGTAAATTTTCACACACACACAAATAGCAATTTTATAAACCTGCTTTGGTTTTTGCTGACATTGCATTGAAAATATAGATGAATGTGCTGAGAAAAGACATATGTATTTTATAGAATCCTCATGGTACTCCTCTACATATTTGGGTATTCTTTCATCTCTCTCAATAAAATCTTGAAGTTTTTGATTTTGTAGGGAACACTGTGGCTGGTGAGAGGATTCTACAGCAGATCCTCTAAAAGCACATTTTAAGAAAACAAGATGCATTTAGAAGAAAAGAACAAAAACATTAAAATGCAATTGAGGTGACCTCAAACAAAGTCACTAAATAATAGAGAAAAGTTGTGTTATCTGTTTATTTCAAATTGTTTTCAAAGTACAAGTAGGGATCCTCAAACTTTTAACAGATCAGAGGGCAGCAAACCTTTTTGAAAAGTTCTACACGGTAACAATTGTAGGCTTTGAGGACTAAGAGGAAAAAAATTAAGGCTATTACACTAGGTACCTATATAACCATTCAAAAGGTAACTGTTTAAAAATATGATAATCATTATTAGCTCTTGGACCATAAAAAACAGGCAACTAAAATTTCACCACCCAGGAATGACACCATTAAACATTCTGCTTTTTCTCATTGACCCGCTTTTTAAAGTCTGTCTAAAATTTTGCTTCTCCCCTTTTCTTCATCCTCTTTTCCATTCTCACAAATACCACTGCAGTCCAGATTTAAGGATCTATTAAGTCTATCACCTATTATTCTACTCTTTTGTTTAGGTTTATAGTCATATTAAAACATCTACAGATATTTGTAAAGAGAGAAGGCCTATAACATTGTTTGACATTCAACAATGAGATAATTTTACACCTTCTTATCAGTGTCTTGCTTTTCTCACAAAATAATACAATACCAATATCTCTCCAAATCAAAAATAAAGATACCATTCATTCTTTTTAAAATAGCTGCATAATATCCAATTTTTTAGATGTGCCAGAATTTATTCAACTATTCGCCATTCACCATTTTCGTATTCTTTTATTCATAACAATGATGCACTAGATATTCTTGTGCATATGTACTTAATTACTTGGGTTTTTATTTGTAAGAGCTAGGTTCTCCTGAATGAGATTGCTAGGTCAAGAACTATGTATGTGTTTAACTTTAATGATTAGTACCAGATTGTTTTCCAAACAGTTTGTAATAATTCACATTTCCACCAACACAGTAAGATGTAATCTTTTCCTCCTACCCTTGACAATATTAACATTACCATAATTTTAATGTTTGCCAATTTCATGAATAAGATGATAGCTTGTTAATTTATATTTGACTTTCTATTATTTATCATTTTATTGGCTTTTCATTGGAGAACAGGTCTATACAAATTCCATTAATTTTAAAAATTATTTAAAGAAATTTTCTTTGTAGCCAAATGTACAGCTAATTTTTCACAAGCTCCATATTTTGAAGGAGCACTTATTTTCTCCTCTGTTGGAAGCTAAGTTGCAACAACTGGCTGCAAACCCTCTGCCTTTCATCAGAGTCCCCTGCACCCATGACTGAGCCCGGCACTGAGGCAGACAGGCAATTGCTTTCTGTCATCTTGTGCCCAGCTGTGCCTTTTCTTGCCTGCCTGGCTCCTGTAAGTACTTAAGCTCTTAGCCTTCAGAATAAAATCTGAAAGTGTTGATGTCCCACACGTTCTTTGAAGATGTGTGCTGGACCTATTGCAATCGAGGGCCTCACTTGCTGTGCTCTCACCTGCCATGCCCTCAGCATTCCAGACATACCAACTATTTGCAGTTCTGAAAACAAGTCTTGATTTTCCTGTATCACTGCTCCTCAAGGCCTTTGCTTGCACTGTTCACTCTGTCTAGAACATTCTTCCAACACACCACCCCAGAGCCCATTTCATGGACTTTATTATGTGTTCAAACACTCTTTTCAACACAGCCCACCCTCCCTGTTCCAGTCCCCGAGCTAGGTGCTGGGATTATTGCTGTGACCAAAATAGGCCTCGTTCTTGCCCTCAAGAAGGAAAGAAAAAGGAACATTAAACAACAGATGATGCAATCATTGCTCAAGACAAATGTGTGTTTAAAGAATAGGGAGTTTTGAAACTGAAATCTATTGCCCTCTTGTAATAGGACAAATGAAACAATAGAGGGAGCGTTGAGGAATGACAATTAGGCAATGAAGAATCAGTTTGTGAAATCTGAGGCAGGGGAAATCAGGAAAGCACTCAAAATTAGAAACTGCCTTTATTTTTATCTGAAATTGTCACAAAATGATCACCAGGGGTAAACATCTATTAGTCTAAAATTAACTCCATAACTGTGAGCACTAGTTTACATTTTTATATAAATTGATTCAGTTTTTAAAAATGCATTGAGCTTCAGCTATTGCCAGGCCTTGGGCTGAATACTCAGGATGTAAAATGGAGTAAGCTGGGTTCTGTTTCTGGGACCTCACAGTCTTTGTGGGGATTGTTATGATAATCTCAGTACAAAATCTGAAAATGTTTTCTTAAAGAGTCAGAGAGTAAATATTTTAAGTTTTAAGACAAAACCAAGATTACTTTCGGTGCTTATGTAACCATTTAAAATTTAACCATGTTAAAATGTTTTTTAAAAATGCTTAGCTGGTAGTTCATATAAAACAACAGGTGTGGCCAGGTGCAGTGACTCATGACCGTAATCCCAGCAGTTTGGGAGGCTGAGGTGGGTGGATCACCTAAAGTCAGGAGTTCAAGACAAGCCTGGCCAACATGGTGAAACCTCATCTCTACTAAAAATACAAAAATTAGCCAGGCGTGGTGGTGGGCGCCTGTAGTCCCAACTACTTGGGGAGGCTGAGGCAAGAGAATCACTTGAACCCGGGAGGCGGAGATTGCAATGAGCTTAGACTATGTCACTGCACTCCAGCCTAGGCGACAGAACAAGACTCTGTCTCAAGAAAAGAAAAGAAAAAAAAGCAGGTGGCTAATCAGATTTGGCCCAAGGGCCACAGTTGTCAACCTGTGGTCTAGGCCAGCACTACCCAAAGCAATAGTGCTACCCAGCACAGGGACACTATCCAACACACTGGCACCACCCAATGCAGAGGTGCTGCCAAGGCAGCGTTGCTACCGAGGCAGGGGTGCTATCCAATGCAATGGCGCCAACCTCCTGTGGCTGCTGAGCACTTGAAATGTGGCAAGTCCAATTGAGATGTGCTAAATAAGCATCAAAGACATACTGAATTTTGAAGACTTAGAAAAAAAAGAAAGGATATAAAATATCTCAATGATTTTTCATATGATTACAGGTTGAAATAATATTTTTGGGATGTTAAAATGTTATTAAGAGTAATTACAACTAATTCTTACTTTTTACATTTTTATGTAAATAAGAGACGTGGTCTCATTATGTTGCCCAGGCTGGAATGCAGTGGCTATACACAGGTGCAATCCCATGGCTCTTCAGTATGGGAGTTTTGACCTGCTCTGTTTCTGAACTGGGACTATTCACCCCTCTTTAGACAACCTGGTGGTTTTCTATTCCCAGGGAGGTCATCATATTGATACCAAACTTAGTGTGGACCCAAATCAGCATAGTGCCCTGTAGCCCAGAATGCCTGGACTAGAATGATCCTTCTGCTTTAGCCTCCCCAGTAAGTAGCTGGGACTACAGGCATGCCACCATGCCCAGCTCTTTTAACTTTTTAAATATGGTTATAGGAAAGCTCCAAATTTTATAAGTGGCTCACATTATATTTCTATGGGACAGCACTAGTGTAGACAACTTCCCTGTTGGGCAGAAAGCCATAATCCAAAATGAACTCAGTAATAAAAAGAAATTCATCTCTTCTGAATCTTCTTCCTCAACACAGAATCTTCTCAGCAAGGTCTTCCATGGCCTGGGCAGCCAATCAAAGTTAGATTTCTCTGCCTCATTTAGTCACTCTCATATAATGCTCTGTTTTCTTCACAGCTATCCTGAAATTGTTGTTATTTCCTTGTTTACTTGCTTGTTCTCCACCTGCCTGAACTAGAATGTCAATTCCACAAGCGCAGGGTGCTTTCCCATCCTCTTCTCTGTGGCTCCAGGTCAATTGGACTTTGGTGTTGGCTTTGCCTTGCTTCTATTGGGCCAAAAGCTATGTCAGACAGAGAGTGTTTAGTATTTTGATTGAGTGAAAGCACTATACACTTAGAAAATACAGAAATAAAAGGCTGTTGCAACTGAGATAAAATTTAAGTACAGGGGTAAAGAAACCTTGTATTCTAGCATTATTTGGCAACTTCAGAAACTGAAGCAAAGAACTTGAGAGCAGATTGAGATAAGAACATGAGAGAAAACCACAAAACCACCCTCAGCCACTGGCTCCTACAATTATGATCTTTAATAACAATATTAATAACAATAGCAATAGCAAGAGTTAGTACTCTGTTGCATTTACTTTGTGCCTGGTACAGATCTAGTGCCTCACATATATTAACTAATTTCATCTCTAACTAACCCTATAAATGAGATACTATTTCCCTCCTCTTACAGATTAAATAACTGGGGCACAGAAAGTAAAGTGACTTATCGAAGGTCATACAGTGTGAAGTATCAAAGCCAGGATACAAACCCAGGCACTCTAACTCTTTTAACCACCTTACCAAAATAACCACCTTAAATCTCAGTGATCTTCCCTGATTTTAGTAGCTTTATCTTGTTGTGAACATGCTAGATGAATGTTACATAACGTGAACTAGAAATATAGATCTTTTAAAAACTGTTTAAAATGTGAATGGCAATATAATCATAGCAATGAACAAAGCTTCAGAATAAATGCAGAAAGAATAGCTTTCTTTCATGCCATCTTAAGCATCTACCCTCACAACAGGAAGAAAATGAGGTAAATGTTTTCTCTTAAGCACTAAGCATATTTGTACATTTTAATCTCTCTCCTTGTATATTCATCAGAGCAATCTTTTGTTGGCTGTAAACTTGCTATGTAAATATATATGAAACATGTGCTATCTACAGATATTCTCTGCTGAAATGATGACAGTATCTGTTTTCAGTGACTAAACAGAGAACCCGAAGTGGATACTAAACTAGCAGCTGTTGGGGTGCATTTCAACAGGAGAAATGAGAGACTTGAGAGGGATGTATTTATTTGGCACCTCAGCCTGGAGTTAGTAACTGCCTTGTTCTCTGCCCATCTTTTCCTGCTCAGTTTTGTTTGATTTTCCTCCTCCTGCAGCACCCAGCCCAGCCATAGTCTGACATTATATCTGATCCTCAGCAGAAAGAATGTTTGAAACCATCTAACTCAAAAACCCTTTGATTAAATATCAACTTGTTTTAATCATTGGTGTCCATTCTTCAAAGGTTATTTACTGAGCATTTTCTGTGCACAAAGCTAGAGCAACACCTATCTTCCACAAACTATTTCCCTGGATACCTATCCCTTTTTCCTTCAATATCCCAGTTTTGGTGTTTCTGGATTTCTAGTTTCTTCTGCCTGGTCTAAACAGACAACCTAGGTGACTTCCTCAGGACTGATTCACCTGATTGAAAGTAATCTTTACCCCTGGTATTATCTCCCTTCTCTTTAGTAATGTTTGCTCTTGTTCCGTTTTTTTTTTTTTTTAACTCCTTCTTGTTCAAGCGTATTCCATCGCTGCTTCTCCTTCCCCTTCTCCCAAACCGTTAGACACCTATCGTTTGTAGTAGATGTTAACCTATACTTAACAAGTACTTCTGCTCATTGTTCTGCATTTTCAGTAAATGACCCTGTGGCTCTCCCAAGTGTATCAGGTTGTAAGACACCAGTGAAATAAAGCAGAACACCAACTAGGAACATTTGAAGAGAAAAATGTATGGCTTAGAGTCATCTGCTATATTTAGTATTTTCTGCTTACTACAAAGTTTTCTGCTTTAGGCCTGTGTCACAAAGTGAACCCCAAAAACACTGATCCTAAGACAAATATCATGAGAAAAAATGCTCCCTTCCAGAAAAAAAGGTGGGTGGGGAAGGGTTCTGTGCAGGAAACCCTGTATTCTATGTTCCCTTCTTGTTTCACAAACACATTTGACACAGAGCCTTCCCCCGCCCTCTTTTTTTGGGGGGAGTGTATAATTGCATCTAATTTATTATTGCAATGTTTCCCACTGGACTCGCTTTAGAAATGCAGCTTTAAGAAGACAAAGATGAACCAGGTATTTTTTCCACCTTCAAAGGAGCTTTATCTTGGAATGGATCATGGAGAAAAATTAACAGCACAAAATAAGAATAAACAAAGCACAGGTGTATGTGTTTTTGTGTCTGAGCAGAGGGAAAAATAAGTATGGGCTGTTTGCTAAGTTTCATTGTAAGGTGATTGGCCTTGTTTTTTGTCCTAAGTTCTATGTGATGTAGAACATATAAAGAAACTGAGGTAGCAGGGAACTTTTAAGAAGTTTTATGGTTGATAGAAAGATGTTTAATCCTCTTGTTTGTGCCACTCAGTTTTCTATAAGCTCCCGTCACCAACATCCCTTTTAACAACCCCTAAAAAGAATTTCAACCTTCATCCCAAATTCTGGTTCCTGCTCTCAGCATCTATATATATTGTAATGCAGAGAGATATATAGTTGTGATGTTACCAAATGCCAGGGGTTCAGTCTAGGTCCCCTTGCTTGCCGCACAGAAAGCCAAACACTGAGACAACAGATATTAGCAGGAAAGAAGGTTTTATTCATGTGACATTAGCCAGAGAGATAGGAGACAAACCTGAAATCCATCCCTCTACCACTGATTAAAGTTAGAGGTTTATATAGCATGGAATTGAGGAAGGGTAAGGAAAAGGAGTTGAACAGCAGGCATCAGGTGCATCTCATTTCCCAGGGGCAGTCTTCTATCAATAGAAAGCCTCAGTTCCCTGATATTTGCCAGAAGGTCTGATGATCAGTTTCCTGAGAAAGGAACTCAGATAAGACACCAGTAAGTTAAAACTGGGTCCATTTCAGTAACACTATGTATTTTTTTTTTGCAACCCATCCTCTCACAGACACTTGTTTTACTTTAAGTCCAAAAGGGACCTAAAAAGACCATCCTGTATTCTTCAGATCTACATATGTTCAGCATATTTTCATGACTAGCATCATGTTTAAACAGCTAAATCATGGCAGTTGAAGGAATAGAATCAAGATATTGGGACTCACCACCACAGAGCTGATCAGTCATTCTCTTTCCTTAGCCAACCCATTGAGGATTTCCTCAAAGCTGTTGGGCTAATTCTTTGTAAAGACTTCATTTATTACAGCCTTGTTACTCTCAGCCACATTCTGGAAACTAAGAAGGACTGGCCAGGAGCCAAAGGCTAATATAAAAACACTTGAAAAAGAAACCCCACTGAGTTATTAATGGGAATATTGATTTGTGAGTAGGGATCTGATCACCTTTTCAGAATCATTACTGATTCCCTCCTGTTCAGCACTCATGTTCCTCTGTATTAAGTTGGTGCAAAAGTAATAGCGGTTTCGCCATTAAAAGCAACGGCAAAAATTGCAAACACTTTTGCACCAACCAAATAAAACAGCAATGCCAAAGTTCACCAAGAGGTAAATGAAAACATATTGATAGTCTGTTTACACTTTTTTCAAAAATATTCTAAGTTAAAGATTCTGTAGCTATTAAGGATGAGGGATTTTATGAATTTAGTGGCTAACAATTTATCCTTAAATGTGATATCATTGAAAAAAATGACTGACAATGATTAATACATTCTCACATGATCAACAATGAGGCTTTGTTTTTAAATAATTCTATGTAAAACTAAAATCTTTAAGGAAAAAATGAAGATAAAGTAGGAAAGAAAAATTAAAAAGAGGAATCAAAAGGGACATGAAAGAAAGCACTCTTAATTCCCTGACCTCTGTTCCTCTTAGACAATTCTTAGGCCCCTTGAGACTCCACCCTGAAGGATTTCCATCTTCATCCCAAAGCTTGACACCAAATCTAGGTATATATATGGTTGTCATTTTTAAGCTATAAGGTGCTAATATACCTAACATATTGTGGCAAGATAAATTGCTGAGAAAAAAAATGAATATTAATATTTTATTTCTCTTTTTGACTTCCACATTTTCTTCTTTTATCTACCCTAGAACAAGGCTGGGTTCCGCTCAAAAGGGGTGCCTAGATGATTTGATAACATTTCCCACTGAACATCTTTGTTGCTCAGTCCTTGTATTCCCAGTCTTTTGTTATTAAATACCTGTTACCTTCTACAACTCTTTAAAATATGGGAATGAGAAGGAATCATGCAGTAGAGACAGATACAGAGAAAGGTGAGCTGTATACAGAAAGCAAAATTCACCAAAAGATAAATGCTAAATGGCAAAGAAACATTCTTATGCTTTTCCTTGTGCCTCATTGTCCATGCCTCTGCTTCCTCCTATCTTCCAAATTCCTTGACGTTTCTTTCCTTGAGCTGAGGGAATACAAATCCATTTTGCTAACATTCTTCACACAATTGAATTCTCAAAGCTAAACCTCTCTTGACCGAGATAGTAAGGAATTTCCAAAAAGGTATAAGAAATATTAATAGTTGCAGAGAAAGCCAGAGGAAATGCCAGGTCATCTTGCTCTTTCATCAAAAGTAGCCCCATTAGAATGAGGCAGTCATGTCAGTAGCAAATTATTAGATTTTTTTCTTAGATCTGTGAGATGATACACTGTTGTCATGACCACTATAATTAAAACACTGTTTATTGAGTTTCTCTGAAGTACAAAACATTATGATTGGCACTAGAGTATCAAAGGTTATAAGAAATATATGCTGACTGCTTTCAAAGGCCTACAGTCTATTTGAGGATCCACCATATGTGTGTGTGTATATGTATGTGTGTGTATATACATATGTCTACGTGCCAACACACACACATACACACTTATATACAATCATCTTCTATATCTTTGGGGGTTGGCTCCAGGAACTCCCGAGGACACCCCTGATATAAAATGGCACAGTATTTGCATATAATCTACACATATCTTCCCATACTCTTTTAAGTCATCTCTAGATTATTTACAATATCTAATACAATGTAAGTGCTAGGTAAATAGCTGTCAAAATGTATTAGATCAGTAATAATGACAAGACAAAAGTCTGTACTGTTCAGTACTGACACATTTTTTTCTGAATATTTTCAATCCGCAACTGGTTGATTTCACTGGGAAGTCTGAAATTAGAAAATTAAATTAGGAAGATTAAATGGTAAAATATTGTAATTAGCTATCATTAAAATACCATAAGATTAACTGAAAACATTGAACAAAAGAAAATGTACAAATTAAAAATAAAAAATAAAAGGACTTTATAGGAAAGGAACTCTGTATTGTTTGCCTATCTTTAATTTTGTATACCCTTCAGATTAAAAAAAAAAAAAAGTTAAAATTCAAGACAGCATATGCTAAATACAAAATGGGTTTTATGTGAGCAAGTAATTAGTTGCTCAACTTTTATGTGAGCAACTAATACAAAAGGTCAGAAGAGAAAGCAATCTGGAATTATTCTGGGTTCTTTTCAAAGTAAGCTAAGTACACAAAATTTCTGTCCTCAGGGAGCTCAAAATCAGTATGAATTATTATGTTGCAAACAGTAAAACTTAGCCACTATGAAACAAGTGCATGGAATGAGAAAACTTTCTGAATTAATAAAATCTGCATTACACACGGTCTTTTGAAATAACGGTCTTAACACTTTCATAAACTAGAAGCTTTCAAAATACTTACCAAGTAGTAGCCCTGCTTATGTTTTATTGAGTAATTAAAAGTTATTTGCCATTAGACGATTATTAATATGTAATGAAATGTCATTAAACTTTAGGAGGCCTTGGAGGATTGAGTATTTTCTTTTTCCCAAATAGGTCCAACATCATCCCTGGCTTCTTTTCACATAATGAAATTGAATGCTATATTTTTGGCAGTGCCCAAGGATAATGCAAAAATTACAAAGAATCCACCGGGGACTCTAAATTAACAAGTCTAGAGCCCTGAGGCTAGCAAGAAGTGACTTCTGCTGTCAGCTCTCTCCAGGCTTCTTTCTGTCTGAGGCGCAGGATTGGAGTATAGAGCAGTATAGCCAAAGTGTTTAATTTGGAAACTGTCTACTCCATTGCAAGTTTACCTTAGGTGTTTTACAAACACAGACCTATTTGGCATTTCAAGGAACTTTGCAATAAGAGGGCAGACTAAAATGATTAGTTTCGTTCAGGCAAAGAGGACACAACGTGAAACATGAAACATTGGTCAAGACTTCTAATTACAAGTGACATAAATCCAGTTAAAACTACTTAGTCAAAAAGAGAGTTGGTTCACATTACTGCAAAGTCCAGGGGAGGATCTGGCTTCAGGACCTCCTCCATGTAATCAAAAATCTGCACCCCCCTTCTCCACTGCCCCTCTCATTCTCGCTTCTGTTCTTATGGCTATTTCTCCCTGTGAGTTGCTCCCATTCTCTCAGGCTGTAGCATGATGATGAAGTAGGTAGCAGTTTAGTGTGGGAGAGTGGAATTTGAAGAATCTGTGACACATGCAGGTATACAACTGATATGGTTAGGATCTGTGTCCCTGCACAAATCTCATGTCAAATGGTAATCCCCAATGCTGGAGGTGAGGCCTGGTGGGAGGTGATTGGATCATGGGAGCAGTTTCTAATGGTTTAGCACTATCCCCCTGGTATTATTCTCACGATAGTGTTCTCACACGAGCTGGTTGTTTAAAAGTGTAAGCACCTCCCCTCATCTCTCTTTTGCTCTTGCTTTGCCATCTAAGATGTACCTGCTTCCCTTCCACTTTCCACCATGATTGGAAGATTCCTGGGGCCTCCCCAGAAGCAGAAACCATTATGCTTCCTGTACAGCACACAGAAATGTAAGCCAATGAACCCTTTTTCTTTGTAAATTATCCAGTCTCAGACATTTCATGATAGCAGTATGAGAACAAATTAATACAATAATCAGTCAGCAATTACCTCTATGAATGTAGAACTCAGGAGAAAGAGATGAACTAATAATTTTCATAAAGCACCATGTAATAATAATAAGGCTTTTCCAGGATGACCTAAATTCTAGGCACTTTACTAAGCAGTAAAACTCATTGAACTTTCAACATCCTGTGAGGTAATCTCAGAGATTTAAATGAACTGCTTAAATACTCACAACTACTAAGCCATGGAGCTGCCAGATTCTAACCCTAGGGTATGACTCCTGTTCTGGACACTGTGGGAGCTAGCAGAAGCCTTGTCTGCTGAGAACTCACAACTGACCTTTCCTGGAATTTCCCTCCACAAAGGGAGCTCCATCACCCAAAATCAGGCCCCATTGTTAAGAAGTGGTTCCAGGGCCTAGCCACCTTGCCTCCATTTGGAAGAGTGCCACAAAAGCTCTCATGGGGTCTTCTGAGGCCTCTGTTCCAACTCCATCCCAGTTAAATATCTTCTCCTGCCCAATTCTACTTCCTCCAACTTTTTTACATGTGCCGTCCCTAAGCTTACCCTCTGGTAAAACTCATGTACACAAAACTCCATCTCAGAGTCTGTTTCCACGGAATCAGCGTGGACAAGTTCAAAGCCTGTGCTGTTCAAACCTTTCTCATAAACCACTTCTTCAAGTCAAGTGCGTTGGCTTTGCCTGCTTCATTCCAAAAAAATATTGTGAAATGAATCATGAGGTTTGAAACATGAACAATTTCCAAAGAGAGGACAAAAAAGTGTTCCCATGACGTATTCAGAAAGCCTGCATAATTTTATGTGAATTGTGGACCCAGTCAACAATTTTTCCAGATAAATACTGTATATTCTCTGTTACAAAGCTGAGAAGAAGGACTTCATCATATCGGTTTACTCTTTTCTACCTTCCCAGCAAATTAATCTGTTTGATAAACAGCCTGAATTTATCAGCTTCTACTTTACAAAGTTTTACAACATCCAGCTTGCCTGCACATCAGCAACTGTTTAGATACAAACTGTTTCCTTGAGGAGTAACTATGGAGTCCCGCAATCTCAGGTCACTGGGAATTTGTTAATATTTATCAAGTTCCCATGATTTGCCACAAGGTCACAAAACTGCAAATCCCCAATCTTAATCTGAATTGCAACAGAAGTCACAAAAGAATGACAAGAAACAAAGAGCGTTTTGTTCATCTAGTCCTTCAAGGGCAATTAGTCCTTTTATTATTTTTATTTATTTGTTTTTTATTGTGCTTTAGGTTCTGGGGTACATGTGCAAATCATGCAGGATTGTTGCATAAGTACATACATGGCAAAGTGGTTTGCTGCCTTCATCCCCCCATCTCCTCTATCTGGTATTTCTCCCCTCGTTATCCCTCCCCACCCTCCCCACCCCCTGTTGTCCCTCTCCTGGCACCCCCAAACTGACTGCAGTGTGTGATGCTCCCCTCCCTGTGTCCACGTGTTCTAATTGTTCAACACCTGCCTATGAGTGATAACATGTGGTGTTTGGTTTTCTGTTCTTGTGTCAGTTTGCTGAGAATGATGGTTTCCAGATTCATCTATGTCCCTATGAAGTACATGACCTCATTGTTATTTATGGCTGCATAGTATTCCATGGTATATATGTGCTACATTTTCTTTATCCAGTCTATCATTGATGGACATTTGGGTTGGTTCCAGGTCTTTGCTATCGTAAACAGTGCCGCAATGAACATACATGTGAATGTGTCTTTATAATAGAACAATTTATAATTCTTTGGGTATATACCCAGTAATGTGATTGCTGGGTCAAATGGAATTTCTATTTCTAGGTCCTCAAGGAATCGCCACACCGTCTTCCACAATGGTTGCACTAATGTGCACTCCCACCAACAGTGTAAAAGTTTTCCTATTTCTTCACATCCTCTCCAGCATTTGTTGTCTCCAGACATTTTAATGATCACCATTCTAACTGGCTTGGCATGGTATCTCAATGTGGTTTTGATTTGCATTTCTCTAATGACCAGTGATGATGAGCATTTTTTCATGTATTTGTTGGCCTCATAGATGTCTTCTTTTGTAAGGTGTCTGTTCATACCCTTCTCCCACTTTTGAATGGGTTTGTTTGCTTTTTTCTTATAAATCTGTTTTACTTTTTGTAGATTCTGGATATTAGCCTTTTGTCAGATGGGTAGATTGCAAAAATTTTTTCCCACTCTGTTGGTTGACAGTTCACTCTAATGATTGTTTCCTTTGCTGTACAGAAGCTCTGGAGTTTAATTAGATCCCATTTGTCTACTTTGGCTTTTGTTGCCATTGCTTTTGGTGTTTTAGCCATGAAGTCCTTGCCTATGCCTGTGTCCTGAATGGTTTTGGCTAGGTTTTCTTCTAGGGTTTTTATGGTGTTAGGTCTTATGTTTAGATCTTTAATCCATCTGGAGTTAATTTTAGTGTAAGGTGTTAGAAAGGGGTCCAGTTTCTGCTTTCTGCACATTGCTAGCCAGTTTTCCCAACACCATTTATTAAACAGGGAATCCTTTCCCCATTGCTTGTTTTTGTGAGGTTTGTCAAAGATCAGATGATTGCAGGTGTATGGTGTTGCTTCTGAGGCCTCTGTTCTGTTCCATTGGTCTATGTCTCTGTTTTGGTACCAGTACCATGCTGTTTTGATTACTGTGGCCTTGTAGTATAGTTTAAAGTCAGGCAGCATGATGCACCCAGCTTTGTTCTTTTTGCTTAGGATTATTTTGGCTATGTGAGTTCTCTTTTGGTTCCATATGAAGTTTGAAGTGTTTTTTCCAGTTCTGTGAAGAGGGTCATTGGTAGCTTGATGGGGATAGTGTTGAATCTATAAATTACTTTGGGCAGTATGGCCATTTTCACAATGTTGATTATTCCCAACCATGAGCATGGAATGTTTTTCCATCTGTTTGTGCTCTCTCTTATTTCACTGAGCAGTGGTTTGTAGTTCCCCTTGAAGAGGTCCTTTACATCCTTGTTAGTTGTATTCCTGGGTATTTTATTCTCCTTGTAGCAATTGTGAATGGGAGTTTGCTTTTGATTTGGCTCCCTGTTTGTCTGTTATTGGTGTAAAGAAATGCTTGTGATTTCTGCACATTGATTTTGTATCCTGAGACTTTGCTAAAGTTGCTTATCAGTTTCCGGAGATTCTGGGCTCAGACAATAGGGTCTTCTAAATATACAATCATGTCATCTGCAAATAGAGACAATTTGGCTTCCTCTTTTCCTAATTGAATACCCTTTATTTCTTTTTCTTGTGTGATTGCTCTGGCTAGAACTTCCAATACTATATTAAATAGGAGTGGTGAAAGAAGGCATCCTTGTCTTGTGCCAGATTTCAAAGGGAATGCTTCTAGATTTTGCCCATTCAGTATGATGTTGGCTGTGGGTTTGTTGTAAATAGTTTTTATTATTTTGTGATACGAACCATCAATGCCTAATTTATTGAGAGTTTTTTGCATAAAGTGCTGTTGAATATTGTCAAAGGCCTTTTCTGCATCTATTGAGATAATCATGTGGTTTTTGTCTTTGGTTCTGTTTATGTGGTGGATTACATTTATGGACTTGTGTATGTTGAACCAGCCTTGCATCCCTGGATGAAGCCTACTTGATAGTGATGGATGTTTTTTGATTTGCTGTTGCATTCTGTTTGCCAGTATGTTATTGAAGATTTTTGTGTCAATGTTCTTCATGGATATTGGCCTGAAGTTTTCTTTTTTAGTTGCATCTCTGCCCAGTTTTGGTATTAGGATGATGTTGGTCTCATAAAATGAGTTGGGGAGGATTCCCTCTTTTTGTATTGTTTGGAATAGTTTCAGAAGGAATGGTACCAGCTCCTCTTTGTACGTATGGTAGAATTCGGCTGTAAACCTGTCTGGACCTGGGCTTTTTTTAGTTGGTAGGCTATTAATTGCTGCCTCAACTTCAGCCCTTGTTATTGGTCTATTCAGGGATTCAACTTCTTCCTGGTTTAGTCTTGGGAGAGTGCAAGTGTCCAGGAATTTATTCATTTCTTCCGGATTTACTGGTTTGTGTCCATAGAGTTGTTTGTAGTAATCTCTGATGGTAGTTTGTATTTCTGTGGAATCGGTGGTGATGTCCCCTTTATCGTTTTTTATTGAATATATTTGATTCTTCTCTCTTTCTTTTTTATTAGTCTGGCTATCAGTCTATATATTTTGTTGATCTTTTCAAAAAACCAGCTCCTGGATTTGTTGATTTTTTGAAGGTTTTTTGTGTCTCTATCTCCTTCAGTTCTTCTCTGATCTTAGTTATTTCTTGTCTTCTGTTAGCTTTTATGTTTTTTTAATCTTGTTCCTCTAACTCTTTCAATTTTGATGATAGGGTGTTGATTTTAGACCTTTCCTTGCTCCTCATGTGGGCATTTATTGCTATGAATTTCCCTCTAGACACTGCTTTAAATGTGTTCCAGAGATTCTGGTACATTGTGTCTTCGTTCTCATTGGTTTCAAGGAACATCTTTATTTCTTCCATCATTTCATTGATTATCCAGTCTACATTGAGGAACCAGTTGTTCCTTTTCCATGAAGTTTTGCGGTTTTGAGTTAGTTTCCTAATCCTGAGTTCTAATTTGATTGCCCTGTGGTCTGAGAGACTGTTTGTTATGATTTCCATTCTTTTGCATTTGCTGAGTAGTGATTTACTTCCAATTATGTGGTTGATTTTAGAGTAAGTGCAATGAGGTGCTAAGAAGAATGTATATTCTGTGAATTTGGGGTTAAGAATTCTGTAAATGTCTATTAAATTTGCTTGGTCCAGATCAGCATTCAAGTCCTGGATTTCCTTGTTGATTTTCTGTCTTGTTGATTTGTCTAATATTGACAGTGGAGTGTTAAAGTCTCCCACTATTATTGTGCGGGAGCCTAAGTCTCTTTGTAGGTCATTAAGGACTTGCTTTATGTATCTGGGTGCTCCTGTATTGGGTGCATATATATTTAGAATAGCTAGCTCTTCTTGTTGTATTAATCCTTTTAACATTATGTAATGCCCTTCTTTGTCTCTTTTGATTTTTGTTGGTTTAAAGTCCATTTTATCAGAGACTAGGATTGCCACCCCCTGCTTTTTTTGCTCTCCATTAGCTTGGTAAATATTCTTCCATCCCTTTATTTTGAGTCTAAGTGTGTCTTTGCACATGAAATGCATCTTCTGAAAACAGCACACTGATGGTTCTTGGTTGCCAGTCTGTGTCTTTATCCAACTTGCCAGTCTGTGTCTTTTGACTGGGCATTTAGTCCTTTTACATTTAATATTAATATTGTTATGTGTGAATTTGATCCTGCCATTTTATTGCTGGTTGGCTGTTTTGCCCTTTGGTTGGCGTAATTTCTTCATTGCATCTTTGGTCTTTACCATTTGGTTCTTTTTGCAGTGGCTGGTACTGGTTTTTTCCTTTCTGTCTTTAGTGCTTCCTTCAGGAGCTCTTGTAGGGCAGGTCTGGTAGTGACAAAATCTCTCAGTAATTGCTTGTCCATAAAGTATTTCATTTCTCTGTCACTTATGAAGCTTAGTTTGGCTGGATATGAAATTTTGGGTTGAAAGTTCTTTTCTTTAAGGATGTTGAATATTGGCCCCCACTCTCTTCTGGCTTGTAGAGTTTCTGCCAAGAGATCTGCTGTGAGTCTGATGTGCTTCCCTTTGTGGGTAACCCGACCTTTCTCTCTAGCTGCCCTTAGTATTTTTTCCTTCGCTTCAACCCTAGCGAACCTGATGATTATGTGCCTTGGGTTGCTCTTCTAGAGAAGTATCATTGTGGTGTTCTCTGTATTTCCTGTATTTGAATGTTGGCTTGCCTTGCTAGGTTGGGGAAGTTCTCCTGGATAATTTCCTGAAGAGTGTTTTCCAGCTTGGATTCATTCTACCCATCATCTTCCGGTACACCGATCAGGCGTGGATTAGGTATTTTCACATACTCCCACATTTCTTGAAGGCTTTGTTCACTTTTTTCGCTCTTTGTTTTCTTTTCTTGCCTTCTCATTTTTATTTCATTGAGTTGATCTTC
>NW_016107383.1:3085044-3097362 GCF_001604975.1 Cebus imitator | reverse complement strand
TGTTATTACCCACCTTCTGAAGCCTGCTTCTGTCAATTCGTCAGATTCATTCCTTGCTTTGTTCCCTTGCTAGTGAGGAGTTGTGATCTCGTGGTGGGGAAGAGATATTCGGTTTTTGATGGTTTCATTATTCTTGCGCTGGTTTCTTCCCATCTCTTGGTTTATATAGTTTTAAACTCAGGTAGCTGCTTGGGGAGGCGACCTTTCCTTTGTCTGCCTGCAGAGGCACTGCTGGGCTGCCACAGATTCAGTGGAGCTGCTGTGTCTTCTATTTACTCAGGAAAATTTGGCCGGCTTCTGCAAAGGTGGCTTCCCTTCCAGCGCCAAGCTCAGTTGTTCCTGGTCGCTCTAACTGATGTTCTGGGTGCGTAACTCTGGAGTGAAAGTTTTTTAGGCTGCTGGGCTTTGTGCAGGGCAGGGTGGGATGGGACCCGTCCTGCCGTTTGGGCTGTTTCCCTGTGTTCAGTTCCCCTTCCGGGGCGGGGAGGGGGTAGCTCTGTCCTGCCAGCTTTTTGGCTTTCTCAGCGTCAGCCAGTGTTTCCGCCTAGATCTATGCTGACAGCCCCGGGGCCACCCGAAGTTGCTGTTCTACCCTGTTCAGGCAGCTCACTGAGGCTTTTCAGCCCGGCAAATATTTCCTGTTCTGTGGGTTGTAGAAGGCTTGGGTGGAACACTGTATCTGAACCGAAGTCCCAGAGGGGGAGATCCCCTGGTCCTCTGGTCGGTTGCATGCTCCTCCTGGGTGGGGCAATGCCCCACCTTGCTGCAACTTGCCCTATTTGGTTTATACCCACTGTCCAACCAGACCCACAAAATGAACCTGGTACCTCGTTTGGAATTGTGGAGATCACTCGGCTTCTGCATCCCTCCCGCTGGGAGCTGCTTTCCAGAGCTGCCTCTTATTCGGCCATCTTGGGATCCCCAATTAGTCCTTTTAGACTAAGTTCATTTAGTCCTTTTAGAATTTTCAGAAAATAGTATTCTTTTCTTCTGTTTTTTCAATATGAAATTCTGGCCTCCATGTTATGAGTTCTAGAGTTCCAGAAAAGGCCCATACTCTTTCAAGTATCTCCCTTCACTGACTTAAGGGTATTTGCAATTCCACCATTAGAGATTCTTTCTTTAATGTCAATCAGAGGTATCCAAGGAAATAGAAACCCTTTAGGCCTTCTAAGTCCAGCAAAGTTTAGCATGAGTATAACTGAGTTTATCAGCAACTTTCTTTTTTTTTTTTTCTTTTTTGAGATGGAGTCTTGCTCTGTCACCAGGCTGGAGTGCAGTGGTGCAATCTCGGCTCACTGCAACCTCTGCCTCCTGGGTTCAAGTGATTCTCCTGCCTCAGCCTCCTGAGTAGCTGGGATTACAGCTGCGTGCCACCACACCCAGTTAATTTTTGTATTTTTAGGAGAGACAGGGTTTTACCATGTTGGCCAGGATGGTCTCAATCTCTTGACCTAGTGATCCACCTGCCTCCGCCTGGGATTATAGGCATGAGCCACCACACCCAGCCTATCAGCAACTTTCTAAGCAGGGAATTTTGATTACTAAGTCCTTGGGTAGGAGGATGGGGGGGAAACCAGCATTGGTAGAACAGTTATTTGTTCAGGATACTTCACAAACATCATCTCATTTGATTCTCAATTAACCCTGTATTATTTCACTTTTACTGGGGAGGAAACTGAGTTTTAGAAAAATGGATAGGTTGCCCAATGTCACATAAGTAGAGACTCCAGATGGGGCCTGCCTAACTTAACAGCCCTCTACCCTAAAATCACTGGGCTGATAAGGGTTAAGAAAAAATAAGAACTAAGATACAAAACAAATGCTTGACCTCATGAGTATCATCAGACTAGACTCTGAGACTGAAGGCAACCTGAAGCAGAAGGGAGCTTTGAGGCAAAAGGACTCTCCCCAACAGATAGACACAGTTCTCATTTACTAGAGAGTAGAATGGCCACCCCCTCTGTAAACAAGTCCAGGAACATCTGTAAACTCATTGCAACCTCATATGGCAGAGATAGTCCACTCTGGATTGCAGATACTTGACCACTTGACATATCGGTCTTACCAGTAGTTTCTACAGCCCACCTTCAGATAGAATGAGGTTGCCCTGAATAGGACTTTGGAGACAGGCAGATACCTAATATAAGTGCCTCTCTGAGTAGGTCTCTACATGAGGCTACACATTCATTCTGAAATAAAATAGCTTTTCTTTGGCATTCTCTACCGCTAAAGTCATTGACAATACCTCCCCCTATAAGAGGAAAAGCACTTACAAGTTTGAAGTTAAAAATATACTTGTAAGTCATACAGAAATATTTCTGGAGTCGACTTTAGTCCTCCAAATACAATAGGGTTCTTACTGATATTGTTAAGATTGAAGATCATCCAAGCTCAAAAAAATTTATACTAACTTATTTATTCATTAACCGCAATTCTAGTAGTAGCCTTCTTTTCTCATCTTGGAATGTTAAAAATCAAGCTCAAATAGTTTACTATATAGTGGAAACACAGCATGTGATTAAGAATATGGGCTTTGCCACTACCAGCCTCTTACCGGTTGCTCAATTTCCCTAGTACCCATTACCTTAAGGTTGAATGTAGAATTGATGCTTGTATAGCCATTACCGTATATCGTTTTACATTTTCTTTTGTCTCCCATCCCCTGGGCAATAATTCTGATTTGTTTAACTTGTATATTTGTGTTTTTATGTGTTTTTTGTGTACATCAATTTTTAGTATATTAAGAGGTATTATGTGACGTTTGAAAAAAAGAATATAAGTTTTGGAATCAGAAAGCCTTTGGTCCAAATTTCAGTTCTACTGTTTACTCACGTATGCCCTTAGACAAGTTATTTAATCTCCCTGTGCCCTAGTTTCCACAGGGATAATGTGGAAATCAATAGGTATCCAGCAGAGTTGTTGTGAGGGTCAAATGAGATAAGGCATGCAAAACCTTTAGTGCTCTCTTCAACTCTCACATCATGACTATGTATTTGAAGAAAAGAAGTGAAATGGACCTAACATGAGATTGTGCTCCTCTGTCAGGTAAGCACATGGCTGTTCAGAAGGAAAATACATGTGTTTGGCCGAAGGAATACTAAAATAAGTTTGGTTCACCTGCCTCCAAGCAAAAATCCAGAATCTAAGTAACTAAAGGGCAGTTTTCCAATTCTAAAATCTCAGTTTACATTTCCCTGAAATAATCTACTTCAGAAAAGCAATGTGAGTGGAAAAGAGATTTTAATTGAAGCCAAAAATATATAGAATTCATCAAAAACCAAATGCCTCCAAAACCTGTTTCACAACACATAAACAAGAATAACCTTAATTTATACTCTAGAAAGTAAATGTTTTTTAACCATCTATATCTCTCTTACTTGTATGGTAAGTAAGACGTTGTCTATCTGTAGGTACATTTTTCAAATAAACACATCACCTCTGAGACCATGTGCTGCAGCATAGGTTTTAGAATTCATATCACCTGACTCCACCAGGTGCGATGGCTCATGCCTGTAAACCCAGCATTTTGGGAGGCTGAGGCAGGCAGATTACCTAAGGTCAGGAGCTAAAGACCAGCCTGGCCAACTTGGCAAAACCCCATCTCTACTTACACACACACACACACACACACACACACACACACACACACACGAAAATTAGCTGGGCGGGGTGGGAGGTGCCTGTAATCCCAGCTACTGGGGTGGCTGAGGCAGGAGAGTCACTTGAACCGAAGAGGCAGAGGTTGCGGTGAGCCGAGATCAAGCCACTGCACTCCAGCTTGGGCAACAAGTAAGACTCTGTCTAAAAAAAAAAAAAAAAAAAAAAAAAAGTACCTGGCTCAACCCGCAGCCTTAGCACTAACTAGCTGTGTGATGTTACTTAGCATTTCTGAGCTTCAGGGATCCTTACACTAGATATGTTAATTCCAAACTGCAACAGACATGGTAGACTGATGATGCGTCAGCCGTTCTGCCCCACTTTTTCCAAACCAGCAGACCGCTACATACAATAGAGAGGCTGAAATTGTCAGACACTCGTTTTCCCCGCTTCTTGGAAACAGGAATAAAAATGTAACTCCTCTGTGGCCAATAAAACATAAGAGAAAGTCTATAAGGGTCTTCTGCGCAAACATTTTTCTCCCTGGTAAAATAAAAGAAACACACAAGAAGAAAGAAACATCTTTCCTCCCTTCCTACTTTGGGAACAGCAGGGTGAGGGCATAAAGCTTAGAGTTGCTGCAGCCATCTTGCAACTGTGAACAAAAAGCCAGTAAGATCACACTGAAATAGACTCAGAAGCCTGACAACATTGAGCTGCTGAATCAACTCTTTAACTGCTTTCCCCAGGACTTTGTATTATATAAGAAAAACAAACCACAATGGTTTAAGCCACATTTACTCAGGTTTTATATTATTTGCAGCATCAATGTCCTAATTTCTACACTATTAGCTTAGAGTTCCTGAGAGGAATAAATGAGGTAGCTTAAGTGGAGGCTCAGAGGTTATTAGTGTTTCTGGACCACACTACCCTTAATCTTATTACTTTTCCTGTAAAAGCCAACTCCATTTTTCACAATAGTTTGACTGCTGTTCCAACCACGTACTAACTAATTACTTAATATATCTGGACCTACATTTGCTCACTTTTAAGTTACAACTAATAATACTTTCTGAGGTTGTTTTAAGAAACATCCAACTGGATAGACCTCCCAGGTCCACACAACTGGGGTCATAGGCATTTGTGCCCACTCTATCATCACTGCCCACACCCATCTCATTGTTCCTAGTCTTGATTCTAAGACCTGTTCTGATTTCAAGAAATAAGAACTGTTATTCACAGCGCAGAAGACATGGATAACATTTCTTGATCTGACTCATAGCATTTAAAATAGAGCAACCAGCTCCATTAGCTTGAAGTGGAGAAGAAAATGGTGGGCCTTTTTCTCCTTCTATTGTCAGTAAGTAGAAGCATGTCCTCAAAGGACCAGATTTTCCACTGAGGATCTCCCGAAGACCAGAATGCCCAGGGCCATCTTAGTTCACAGGGCTTCCTAGGACCTACTTTCTCATGAACAGAAAGCTTTCAGGAAAATATGTCTATTGTTATTCTCTTCGCAGCTAATAAAATTCTATATAATTATTTTCATATCTGTTTATTTTTTGTTTCATAGTTTCTTTTCCTTATAAATGTGAAACTTTAATTTACCTCTGCATATCCTATTATAATTATTTTAAAGCCTGTGTCAATACAAAATATCAAATAATTTATGGTGTGAAGTGGGATACTAATGGTGTCAGAAATGGGAAACCTCATTTATTAATGAAATAAATAAGTAAAGTCTGTGTCAGGCACTGCAATAGAATTAATTGCATGTGGAATACATTTATGTTCCAATAGTCGATTCTGTTGGCTGTTGCTCTTAATGCTAGTTTTCTTCATGAGTTTATGAATTCATGGTTGCAGTCTCACTTTGAACAGAAGTCTTTTGGTTTGGCCTAGGATGGGGACTATATGTCTCCTCACACCCACATACTCATGCACTGTCACTCACCTTCTCTCTCCCTTTCTTGCTGTCACTCTCATGCTCACTTGTCTTGCTACCGACCTCTGCCTGCCTTCCTCTGCCGTTGCCTTTACATGCCTTCCACCCCCAGCCCTTAGTCCAGACCAGGTCTTCTAAAGGAGGTTTGAGGCATATGTTAGTTTCTTTTTTTTTTTTTTCTTTTTGAGACGGAGTCTCTTTCTGTCACCCAGGCTGGAGTGCAATAGTGTGATCTGGGCTCACTGCAACTTCCACCTCTCAGATTCAAGCAATTCTCCTGCTTCAGCCTCCTGAGTAGGTGGGATTACAGGCATGTGCCACCACGCCCTACTAATTTTTGTATTTTTAGTAGAGACAGGGTTTCACCATGTTGGCCAGACTAGTCTTGAATTCCTGACCTCAGGTCATCTGCCTGCCTTAGCCTCCCAAAGTGCTGAGATTACAGAGCTGAGCCACCATGCCAGGCCTATGTGTTAGTTTCTTAGGGCTGCTGTATGTAACAAATTACCACAAGCCTTGTGGCTTAAGACAACAGAAATGCATTGTCTCATAGTTCTGGAGGCCACAAGTCTGAAATCAAGGTGTCATCAAGGCCATACTTCCTCTGAAGGTCTTACATAAGAATCTTCCTGTGCCTCTGCTAGCTTCTGCCGGCTCCAGCGTTCCTTGGCATGGTTTGACTTGCAGCTAGTTGTAAGCTATATCCCCCTCTCTCTTCACATGACCTTTTTTCTTATGTGTCTCTGTGTCTTCTCCTCTTTTTATAAGGACACCACAGTTATTGGGTTTAGGACCACTCTAACCCAAGTTGATTTCATCTCAAGATCTTTAACTAATTTTATATGCAAATCTACAAAGACCTTATTCCCATATAAGGTCACATTCTGAGGTTCTGAGTAGCCATGATTTTGGGGGTGGGGCACTCTTCAACTCATTACAGGGCATAGCCCCTTAGATGAAATTGTGTAGAATACAGACACAGTTACCAAGACGGTAGGATGATTTTATCGGCTCACAAGGCTGTTTCTTGGTACTTTGACTCAGGCAGTAATTTACAGCATTTCTTCTAGTTTTTTTTAAATAGTATGGGAGGGACTTTTGTTTCATGTAGCAGACCCTCTGCTTCTTGAAGAAGCCAAATTTCTGGCCATTACTGCCAGTTGAGAGCACAGTGCATCTTCACTCTAGCCCTACCACCTGTTCATGTTTCTGTTCCATTTCCAGTTTCTGAAGATGTTAGCCTTAATTTGAACCTGACTGTGTCTACTAAGCTTTCTTTTTTTATATTTTATTTCACATTGTTAGTGTTTGGGTTCATCAAGACATCAGTCTACTACATCATCTTGATGAATTTCCTCTTCACCTTTTTCATGCCTGCTGAATAAATCCAATATAATCAGCCTGTGTCACGTTACAATCCCTGCTTAGATCAAAAATTCTGAATCCTGGCAAGTCTTTTTAGACTCCACAGACACAGAAGAGCAGCCCATTCTGCTTTATATGCAGCTCCTTTGCAGCAATGGCCAAGCGGTAGCTTTGTTTCCATGTGCCTGTCTCATCTTTAGACTGGGAACCACTTGAGAACACAGGCCTTGTTTTAGTGTCTTTATACTCCCACTCTCTGGCACTGTATGTGGTTCCTAGGAGGCTCATCTGTGCTCACTGATTGAATGAGTGAACGACCAGAGCAACTCCAATAACTTTGCAAGCCTTGAGTCTTACTTAATCATATTTCTACCTGTTCCTCATTCCAAAGAAATTCCTCTAATAAATATTCCCCATTTTCAAAACACCATCTGGTGTGCTTTGCTATGTACCCTGACTAAAATAAAATTTCCAAGTCCTATTTTTAGATCAAATTTTACTTGACAATTAGGTTTTGGTAAGTATACCTCATTTCCCTGTTTTGATCTACATTCAATGCAAGAACATCTCAGAAACAAGTGACTTTAAAAAAAAAAAAAAAAAACTACTTTAATTTCTAATAGCCAAATCATTAAAACTGTTTATCATCTTCCTTGTAAACAATCTAGCAGCTGTGAATAATCTAACAAAAAAACATTTTTAATAGAGGACAGGAAAATGTCATAAATAATGAGACATTGTAAAAATTAATGCTTTTGCATTTTACGGTTCATCTGCAATGAATTATTGATTACATTTTAATGTATGCTCTGGGCTCCCATCTCATAAAGACTATCATCAGAAGAACAGGCAAACTGTTCAGCTCCTCATTTTGTTTTGTTTTTTTTTTCCCCATTTATTTATTTTATTGCATTTTAGGTTTTGGGGTACATGTGAAGAACATGCAAAATTGTTGCATAGGTACACACGTGGCAGTGTGATTTGCTGCCTTCCTCCCCATCACCTATATCTGGCATTTCTCCCCTTGCTATCTCTCCCCAGCTCCCCACCCCCCACCGTCCCTCCCCTATTTCCCCCCAACTGACCCCAGTGTGTAGTGCTCCCCTCCCTGTGTCCATGTGTTCTCATTGTTCAACACCTACCTATCAGTGAGAACATGTGGTGTTTGATCTTCTGCTCTTCTGTCAGTTTGCTGAGAATGATGGTTTCCAGGTTCATCCATGTCCCTACAAAGGACCCAAACTCATCGTTTTTGATGGCTGCATAATATTCCATGGTGTATATGTGCCACATTTTCCCTATCCAGTCTATCGTCGATGGGCATTTGGGTTGGTTCCAGGTCTTTGCTATTGTAAACAGTGCTGCAGTGAACATTCGTGTGCACGTGTCCTTATAGTAGAACGATTTGTAATCCTTTGGATATATACCCAGTAATGGGATTGCTGGGTCAAATGGAATTCCTATTTCTAGGTCCTTGAGGAATCACCACACTGTCTTCCACAATGGTTGAACTAATTTACACTCCCACCAACAGTGCAAAAGTGTTCCTATTTCTCCACATCCTCTCCAGCATCTGTTGTCTCCAGATTTTTTAATGATCGCCATTCTAGCTGGCGTAAGATGGTATCTCAATGTAGTTTTGATTTGCATTTCTCTGATGACCAGTGATGATGAGCATTTTTTCATATGTTTGTTGGCCTCACGTATGTCTTCTTTTGTAAAGTGTCTGTTCATATCCTTTGCCCACTTTTGAATGGGCTTGTTAGTGTTTTTGTTGTAAATCTGTTTTAGTTCTTTGTAAATTCTGGATATCAGCCCTTTGTCAGATGGGTAAACTGCAAAAATTTTTTCCCATTCTGTTGGTTGCCGATTCACTCTAATGCAGCTCCTCATTTTGTAACCCATTAAGCCCTGGATGGTCACACTTCAGAGGTGGATGGTAAGCATGGGATCATGTGTTTCAACACTTATTTCACACCCTTCGTCTTCTGCCTCTGGCAGTTCAGACATGCGAACAGGTTTTTAGAAACTGTGCTCAACTATGATTCTGCTTCTTAGAGACACAAATACTACACTTACTTTCTTTGCTAAATTGGAGTCTGAAGAGTAAAATTATATGACAAGAGCAAAACTCCATCTCAAAGAAAAAAAAAAAAGAATGCCTCCTTCTTGAAGCACTCCAAGTTTCTATGTTTAAATCATTTTCTACTTAGGAAACAATGCAAACAGTGGGGTTTGGAGTTGAGCCAAGTTTTCATTTGCTTTTGCACGTTTCTTCTGATGAGAATATTCTGCTGCATTCTTCTGATGAGAATATTCATGCCTTTCCAAATGCCTGAATGCCACTGAGTAGGAGCCATATATACATGCAAAACATCAAACTTCCAAAGTTTCATAGATACCAAATAAATGTATAGTCACCAACATGTCTCACAAGCTTACACTTGTAGAACAGCATACACGGGGTGTACCTGTGCAAAGATAAATGTGTGATGACCTATAAGACCTACACTGGATAAGAGTAAGTTCTCTGTGTCTGACTAAAATCACCCTTCCTGATCAGGGAGAAAGAGAAAAAGACAAGTAGAGACAGAGAGAGAGAGAGAGAGAGAGAGTTGGGGGTTAGGGAGGACAAGTATCAGAAAGCTATAGGAACCAAACGATACAAAATTTCAGTTAGACAGGAGGACTATGTTCAAGAGATCTGTTGTACAACATGGTAACTATAGTTAAGAGTAATGTATTGTGTACGGCAAGTGAAAATGGCTAAGAGTAGATTTTAAGTGCCGTCACCACAAAAAAATAAGTATGTGAGGTAACGCATATGTTAATTAGCTTGATTAGCCATTCTACAATGTATACACGTACTTCACAACATCATGTTGTACACCATAAATATACAAATTTTAATTTGTTTATTTAAAATAATTAATTAATTAAAATAAAATAAAGAATGGGCATTTTCAAAGTGCTCCTACTGAAAGCCTGAAGCACTGAGTTCTCACCCCAGCTTATTCTCTGAGCCTCAGTTTTCTCCTATAAGAAGAGAGCTTTGGACAAGGCAATGTCTAAAGTCTCTTTTAGGGCTATTCATGAGACTGAAATTAAAAATACTTAAACAATCCACTTTGTCATGGGTAGCAACTAACTGGGACTGGTGATGGGGGTGGTAAAAGAATTTACCAAGACAGTTGGAAGTAAAGAAAGGCAGATTTATTAGAGAAAGTATGAAAATACATTGCAAGGATGCAATGGGCAGATCAGCAAAAGAGAAACTGACTGCGAAGAGACAACGGCTTGCTGGGGATTTTACAGGATGGTACTTGTGCTGGAGAAGGCTGTGTGCAGTACTGAGAATGCCAAGGTTGCAGTGCATTAACTTGCATTTTTTCTATCAAGTGAGAGTCTGGTGATAAATCAGGTGCAAGAAGATTGTGAGTTATGTGTGCATTTCGGCTATGTGTCCCGGACCCCATGAAGAAAGCCAGACGTATAGCTTATCTGCTTTTTATTTTTGCTTTTCCCCTGCTCCCACCAGCCTGACTCCTTTTTCCTTATTAGGACTCCACATACTTCACTTTACTTACTAGAAACTTTTCTGTTCTGACAATACAAAACCCTGCACAGTGTTGCTGTTCAAATGACTCCCCTCCCCACTTTGCCCCCAATACATTCAGTGCCTGCCACATCACCCTCCCCTTTGGGCTCTGTTCATATAGTATCTTAGCTTCAGTAGCTCGTACAAGTCACCAGAGGCGCTTTCTAAAGGGACACATCCCATAGCCTGCACCTCCACGTACAAGGGGGTGGGGGGCCATGCTTTTATCAACATGACTCTGCTGTGTACTGCCAATGGAGAATCACATCTAGTGGGAAATGAATTTTTTTCATCTTTGAGGGGTAGCTATGAAATAACTAAGAAACTTGACCCTAGGGGGCCTAATTGGGTGGCTTTATTTGGTGGCTTATTTAAAGTTCTTTATGTCTAAAACCCATGGGTCTTTCAAATGATTTCTCAGAATTCCAAGGGCTCCCCATACCCAAGCATCTCTCAGCACTTTTCAAGCAAAGATATATTAAACCTTGCTTCGAGGCAAGGAAAATGGCATCACAGCCATCTCAGGGTACGACAGAATCAGTTTAGAGCCGAGATTTCTTCCAGGGCAGCTTTGTGTCTGTTTTATGTTAGTTTTACGCTACATTACATTAACAATTGAAGAGACATTAGCATGACCTTCCATGAACTTACTAATTACAGATGTGAACACACAGTCACAAGCGAAAAAAGGAAAATTGTGAGAAGGAAAAAAGAATGTGTTTAATATTATTAGTCTGATTACTTATTTGCAGTCTTCTTCCATAATCAGATGCATGATTCATTTAAAAAGAGCCCTTCTTCTACCAGCTAAAACTCACACATAAGTCATTTCTCCATGCCTCAAAGTACGTGAATTATACATGTTAAAATTTTGAGGACTAACTTTGCTTTTGGGAAGAGGAAGAGAAGTATAATATACATACAGAAGGATTCATAAAAGCCACATTTACAACTTAATGAGTTTTTTACAAAGTGATCTATCTGTGTAACCACTTCCTGGATCAAGGTATAGAATGTTATGGGGACTGGAAGTCCCTCTCTCAACATCAGCCTTCCAAGTAGCCACTTCCACTTTGAATCAGCATAGATTAGTTTTTTCCCTGTTTCTTAATATGAACAAATAGAATCCTACAGAACTGTAGAAACTTACAACACTGTTTCTGTGAGATTCATCCATGTTGAAATGCGTAGCTGTAATTTTTTCATTGCTGTATAGTATTCTATCATGTGACTCACCACAATTTGTGTTTCCATTTGATGCTGCCTGAACATCTGGTTGTTTCTTGAGTAATGATACTATAAACACTTGCACATTCTTTTCTGTGCACAAATGTAATCTCTTCTGTTGAGTCTAGATCTGGAAGTAGCATAATATAGTCACAGGGACTGCATATATTCAGATTCAGTAGCAGTGCCAAACTGTTTTCCAACGTGGTTGTACCAGTTCACATTCTCACAAGTCATAGAAATCCAGTTTCTCCAAATTCTCTCTATTCATATTCCCTTGAATCATTTCTGTGAGGTAGTTTTATTTCTTCTTTAAAACTTTGGAAACATTCACCAGTGAAGCTATCCGTTTTTTTCATTCTGTTTTTTTTTTTTTTCTTTTCTTAGTTTCTTGTTTGCAGCAAGATTTTTAATTACAGATCCCATTTCTTTAATAGATACAGAAATGTCAAGATTTTTAAAATTTCTTCTATCAGTTTTATCAAGTTGTATTTTCAATAGATTTTCTATAAACCCAATATTTTAATTTATTGGTTTGACATTTTTATAATATCCTCTTGATTTTATTCTTTTTTTTTTTTTT
>NW_016107383.1:3073644-3084989 GCF_001604975.1 Cebus imitator | reverse complement strand
TCGGCTCACCGCAACCTCCGCCTCCTGGGTTCAGGCAATTCTCCTGCCTCAGCCTCCTGAGTCGCTGGGATTACAGGCACACGCCACCATGCCCAGCTGAATTTTTGTATTTTTAGTAGAGACGGGGTTTCACCATGTTGACCTGGATGGTCTCGATCTCTTGACCTCGTGATCCACCCGCCTCGGCCTCCCAAAGTGCTGGGATTACAGACGTGAGCCACTTGATTTGATTCTTTATGAATTTTGTATTATTACTTATTACTGTTATTCTTCTTACTTTATCTTTCAGATTGGATGTTTTCTGCTGATATGCCCTTCATGCTACTAATCTTGTCTTCCGTTATATCCCGTAGGCTTTTAAGCTTTTTCAATGAGTTCTCAATTTTAGATATTGTGTTTCACAGTTCTAGCATGTTCATTTTATTCTTTTTTGTAGATTCTGGTTATGTTTATATTCTCCATATTTTCACAAGTTTTCCATCTTTTCCTCTATTTTTAACATAATAATTATAGTGATTTTGACAGGCTTAGATGCTAAATCCAATATCTAGATTGTCTCTGGGTCTGGGTCTGACTTTTCTCTTGATGATGGATCACTTTTCCTGCCTCTTTGCATGTCAGTAATTTTTAGACATTGTAGGTGCTTTGAATTACACTGTGAATTCAGTTTTCTTCCTCTAGTAGACAGTTAAATTATAAACAAATCATCTTGATTCTGTCAAGGCTGTGCTAGTTCAGTTCTTAGGGTTTAGTTTTGTGTACTCCCAAAATGTGGCCTTCCTGTTGTCCCAGGTAAAATTTTAGGGTTTCCTGAGGTTGCTCCACCTTGCCTGGATCTCAGCTCCAAACCCTGCCTCTGTGCAGCTTCTAAAATTTTTGCTCAAATCTCAAGCAACTCTTCTCTACTAAGCCTCTCAGAGTTGCGCCCTGTGACAAGATAGTTTGAGATTGGGCCAGGAATTCAAGGGGATTATTTATTCAGAGTTTGACAGCTTTTCCCCCACTAATAACTTGGCTACACTTTCTCTAAGATCATGCCTCTAAATCTCAGCACTTTGGCACTCTGAATCTTCATTCTCTATGTCTTCTTCAGTTGACATGACCACGATTCTCTGCGTAGGCTCTGCATTCTTGTGCTAAAAATTGGAAAATTCTGTCAGAGAGAAAGCATCAGGAATGTGGGATCACTTCTGATGCTTTCCTTCTCTCAAGGATTACAGCTTGAGTTTGTTGCTACCCAATGGCTAAAAATAGTTATTTTATGTGTTTTGTCCAACTCTTAGATATGTTCATTACCATAGTTTAAGTCCAATGCAAGATAAGAGAAACCTGTCCTTAGGTGTTAACCTCGTAGCCTCCTCTCTCTGTTTGGTTTCTGAACTTTTTTTCTCAAGGCAGGTAGTCCTTGGTAACTGATAAGCTCCTCATGGAGAGACTGCAGACAAACTCCTGCACCCACTTGCGGCTGCTTTGCTAGTCCTGCTCTCTAATTTTTGTCTCTCCCATTCGTGATACTTCCATAAGTTTAAAGACACCACTTTTTCTTAACTTCTAAGTCTCATGTTGTGTCTAGGCTAATTATCTAAGAAGACAAAACCCTTGACAATTTAGGGCTCATTGTGTATGTTCTTTGCCTTGAATCTTGACCCTGTGCTTTGGTTACCTTCAAACATCTGCTTTTTCCTTTGTTTTCCATTTTAATACACCATTTATAGTTATTCTTGGCAGAAGTGTTAGCCTGATACAAGTTCTCACTCATTGCAAAAGCTTCTCGTTTGCATTTTCATTTTAACTTTCACATTCTGGCCTGAAAGTTAAAATAAGCTAACACCTAATCAAGAGAAGAGATGACATGACTGTTTTTTCTCAGCTTCGTCACCTTGTTATTTTTGAATCCCCTCCTACATGGTTTATACCATTTCACCCATAATATAGTTCACTGATGCAAGTAATTTTCATGCATTTCAGTCAAATAAATCTCCCCAGTGAAATATTCTTAGTTAATAAGTAACACATAAAAAGCCAGAAGTATTTGCCAGAACCATAAATTTTAAGCTAATTTCACAACTGTTGAAGAGCAGGATGTTATTCCAGGATGTAGACCCTGCACTTCATCTTCAGGGCCACAAGACACTTACTGCAAAATGAAATGGACTTTGATAAGCATCATCAGATGTGGCTGTCCTGTTCTTTTTCTGCATTAGCAGTGAGCCCTTGCATGATTCCTCAGGCTACAAGTCAAAGGGAAAGTGTTTTTCTAGACAAAAAAGAGTAATTTAAAGTCCAATATTATGAATGTGTGCCAACACATATCAGCAAGGGGGAAAAGATAAAGATCTGAATTTACATATCTATTGTCATGGCAAATCTTTTATTTGCTTTAAAGATTAAGATTCACAGCTGATGCCACAAGTGATAAAAAGGATGTCTAAGTTTTGTAAGTAAATGGAAAGAAAGTAGGCCGAGTGTGGTGGCTCATGCCTCTAATCTCAGCACTTTGAGAGGCCAAGGGGGGCAGATCACCTGAGGTCAGGAGTTCCAGACCAGCCTGGCCAACATGAGGAAACCTTGTCTCTACTAAAAATACAAAAATTACCCAGGCATGGGCTCAGGCACCTGTAATCGTAGCTACTGGGGAGACTGAGGTAAGAGAATCACTTGAGGCCGGGAGGCAGAGATTGCAGTGAGCCGAGATCGCTCCATTGCACTCCAGCCTGGGCGACAAGAGAGAAACTCCGTCTCAAAAAAAAAAAGAAAGAAAATAGAAAGTAAAATAGTTTGGAATATCATATGAAAATACAGGTAGACATCGAAAAGGAAAAGATTCTTGATTAAAGATAGAAGAATAAGTATTTGAGAGTAAAACTGCAAGGAAAATTTTTTAAATGATGACTAATCTTCTAGAGTCTCATTTGTAATGGGAAAAGCAGGATGGAAAAATTCTTCTACTGTCAGGTGAAGGAGATTCAAAAATAGAACGGCAAATAATAATTAAGCAAGTCACCAAAAACACTCATCCCATAAGACCCTCCCAAGATAAAATCTTCTTATTCCAAAGCCAATTCTTCAGGTCTACGTTATTTGAACAGAGTCCTAGGTCACTCTCTCTCTCTTCCTCTTTCTCATTCTCTTTCTCTCTCTCCTTCTCTGTCTCAGCCTTTCTGTCTTTGACACACAGATACAAAAATATATAATTCTTTAACAAGTTTCATTCGTTATTTGGTTGCTTTTTAAATAAACTTTTAACTTTAGAATAATTATAAATTTACAGAAATTTGCAAAGATAGTACAGGGTTTCTGTGTACCCCTCACTCAGTTCCCCTGTGTTAAAAGGGAACTGCATTATCATGGTACATTTGTCAAAACCAAGAAACCAATACTGGTACATTGATATTAACTAAACTTCAGACTTTATTTGATTTCACCAGTTTTCCACAAATGTTCTTTTTCCGTTCCAAGATACCGCATTGCATTTAGTCATCACATTGCCTCAGACTCCTCTTGGCTCTGATGTTTCTCAGCCTTTCCTTATTTTGCATAACTTGATTTTGAGGAGTACTGGTAAGATATTTTGTAGAATTCCCCTTAATTTGAGTTTGGCTTATGCTTTCTCATGATTCAATGTAAGAGTTTTAAGTTTTAGGGAGGATTACAGCAAGGTAAAGAGGCTACATTATATTGGAAAGTACATGATATCAACACAACTGTCATCACTGGGGATGAGAAACTTGATCACTTGGTTTGCCAGATTCCTCCACTGTAGAGCTATCTTTTTTTCTTTCTAAACACTATTCTTCAGAAGCCATAATCAAGGGAAAAGGGAAGACTGAGCTTCACCTCATGGAGGGGCAATCAATGTTTCTGGAACCTGGGTTTTAGGAACAAGCAGGAAAAGGGGAAAAAAATCCAAATCTCTTTTCTCAAAAAAAAAAAAAAACGTCAAACCAGTATATAGCAAGTTATTTAGCATCCAACACAATAAAAACTTAAATATCATTATTTCAGCCTCAGGAATTGGAAACTGGCTTGCAATTCTTGCCATTCAGTTGAATGACTGGGAAGATGACATAGACCTGAGATGGTAAACGCACAGGCAAGCTATGCCTATCCTCTGTCTCATGGCAGATACTGCTAATCAATCAAGGCATCTTTTCTAATTGTAGCTAACGTAGCTTTGGAATTCTTTTATTATCAGTTGGCTAGAATCATTGACACACAAGTTGAAAACTGTTTGCCATTCCTGGCAAATGTGATCAGAAGACTAACCACTGGGCCCGGGAAGAAGTTGTTCCCCATGATACATTTCCAGGTGGGGTTTTAATTCCAATCCACCCTCACAGCAGAGACTGAAATGTCCTCTTCTGCATGTACTTATTGTTATCCTCAATTGTACACAACTTCGTTTCCTACTGCATCCTTCTGATATACCTACATCCATCATCATTTTTCTATTATACATCTCTTTTTGCAGGATTAGATAGTCTTGAGATGGCGTAGATGGGAGAAAGAATGAACAATTTAGGTAAATAATAAATAATAATAATTGTTTTGGATAAATTGGCTAAACTAAATTATATTGAGTTTAATTTACTTAATTGAAAAAACAAGTTAGGTAAATAATAAATTTAGGATGAGGTCACTGACGGAAAGAATGAACAGTTTGGTGAATTTATGGTCAACAGCTTCAGACATATTTTTATATACTTTACAAAATTTAAAAATGCCTCCCATTACTCTGAAATTTATCTTATCATTACACCTAGCTTAAAGCATTAGCAATGGCAGTGATGCATAAATCAACACCTAACATCACTTCTTAGTTTGCTTTCCAGTATTGAAAACCACTACCACAAATTTGCCCTTTTTCAAACATTTTAGCATTTACTCAAGGGTCTTTACTGGGAAATTAAAGCTGTACACTACATTCAAAGTTACCAGCATCTTTATTCACCTCCTCGTTCATGCTTAATTCAGCATAAATATGACATAAATAACTGTGATCCTGCCTATTTATCTCTTCTTATGTATTCAAAGTTGTTTTTGAATATCTACCCTGTCCAATCCCTTGTGTTAGGGACCACAGAGTTTCATAGGATTCTATTACTGCCCTTGAGGAATTTATACCCTACAGGAGAATACTTTTCCACAAGTCAGGAATACAATGAAAATCTATATGAATGGGAAGAGTATTACAGGCATTAAGAAGATAGGGATTCCTTCTCACTCAGATAATTCAGAGGAAGTAGTAGAGAAAGCAAATATAGTTCCCAATGTAAGACTTAGTTTATCTAGCTGTTCTGCAAATACTTATCAAATTTTAAGTATATGCCAGAGTCTGGAGATTATAGTGAAATAACAATATGAACAATTACCTTTAATTAGAGTTGATTCTTGCTGAATAAACAAAATTACCAACATGGTCTTTGACAATTCTTCTAACAGAAGCATGCATAAGATACTAAGGAAGCTCAGAGAAAAAATCATCTAAAAATGATTAATAGGCAAAAATTCTAGGAGGCTTCTAAGAGGAGTGACTCTTGAGCCAAGTTTTAAAGAATGAACAGAAGGTAAATATGTGAATGGGGCCAAATCATCACTCCCAAAGAGAGAAGAGCTTGAGGAAGCCCACAAAGCAAGAGACATCATGATGTGTACTGAAAGAGATTTGGTGCCATGAGAGAAAAAGGAGCTGTCCATGCAAGGTGGGATTGGATTGCTAGCCAGCAGACCAAAGGAAGAAAGAAGACCTGAGCTTCACAGTACTTCATGGTATCAGTTGACTATGTAGTACACAACATAACAGCATGAAAAGTGGAGCTTACCCTAAAGTATCTTCTAATTGTTTGCCATGAGCTCCTCTGGATTAAGATGTTGCCCCCAAAATGCCCCTTTAACATGTTGCCCATAGAGATCACCCATCATCACCTCTGCCTGGGTGAGTTTATCAAAGGAAGAATTAGCACATACCTCACTCTTATAAGTCTAAAACTTGGAGCTTGAAACTAGGCAAAGTGCCAAATGGGGATATCGCTGTTTAAGGGAGAGGGAAAGAGAACATCCACAAAAATAGAAATAAATAAGTAAATAAATAAAAGTATTAAGGGCAGCCAGGCATAGTGGCTCATGCCTGTAATCCCAGCACATTGGGAGGCTAAGGCAGGCGGATCACTTGAGGCCAGGAGTTCGAGACCAGCCTGGTCAACATGGCAAAACCCCACCTCTACTAAAAATACAAAAAAAAAAAAAATTAGCCGGACATGGCGGCATGTACCTGTAATCCCAGCTACTCAGGAGGCTGAGGCAGGAGAATAGCTTGAGCCCAGGAAGCAGAGGTTGCAGTGAGCCAAGATTGCGCCACTGCACTCCAGCCTGGGCAACAGGGTGAAACTGTTTCAGAAAAATAAAAATAAATAAAAGTGTTAAGGGCACACTTCACCTAGCTCACAGGCTATGGATTTTTTTTTTCTTTTTTGGTGAATAGTGGTGAGTTGCCTTGATCAGAAGCTAATTAAACAGCTGATGGAACTTCATGTCGATATTCAAGACTTGAAAGAGGAGCACAGAGACTTAATAGATGTAGAGTTCAATTTCCCTGAGTCCAGCCTAGAAGATGTTTATTTTAATCATCCATACTTAACAGAACCTTCCCCTCATTATAAAAAGCCTTTCAGAAAGATATGCTATAGAAGTTCTATACCATGACATGAATAGAAACTGGATTGTCTGACTTGGGCAATACTTACCCTCTCACTCTGAAAAGAGATTTTTCTTCTATACCAATGTGCTGTTGTCAGTGGGGTATCATATTGTGTCTTTTACTTAGAGATGTGTTTCAATCTGTGAAGACTAAACAATAATGTATAGACCTATAAAGGACTATGTGATGTATCATTTCATTTACATTTCTTCTTAGAACATGAAGGTAGTAAAGCAAAAAGAACAAAGATATACAAAGTAGAAATGTTTGATTTTTCTTGGGTCTACACTTTTTTCTCATCATAACCAGCTTTTAAACAATAAAATAGGTTCATTTATGAGGATCATCATTATGAGTTGCAGTGAAAATCCACTTCAAGCCATATGCCTATTTACAAAACCTTGGAGTGCCTGCTCTGCCCTCCCCAATCCTGTACCATCTTTGCTGATGGCCGAGAAGGCTGTCACAGTTCTCTGCCCTCCAGCTTCCTGACTGGGGTGTAACTGATTAATTATCCCTGAACACCAAACAAGATGAGCTGCTAATTTTGTTTGTTTTTAGGTCTGTCTTCTGACTTGGTGATTGATTCCCACTGCAGATCATTAATGGAAATTAAGTGTTTTGAGCTGGCTTTTAATTTGAATTTTAATTAAGTTTTCGATCCAGCTTCCAAAATGTCCAATAGATAGAACTGCCCTTTCTACCCTATTGCCTGCTCATCAGTATGGGATTTAGTGTGACCTCCTGTCTCCACCTGATTCCCCAACCAGGAGACTACAGAGGCTCTTACTGCACTAGGGTGCGGATGTGTTTGCTCAGTTCTCTCCCACGCCCCCCCGCCGCCCTCCGCCACCAGACTGGTCAATGAACACAATGCTTATGGCCCCATTACTCAGGCCAATGCCAACAGGTTGATGAATAAATAGTAATTAGATGAACACATATATGTATGGGTGAACTGATGACTAAAGTATGAAGAAAACTAAGAAGAAACTATGTACTGGGTATTTTTCTGTTTACAAAAAATCTTCTTTCACTCATCAACCACTAGGTGTTCCAGTTAGACTTCTAGAATTATGTGGCGGGTAGGATATATCCTACTGATTACCCCTCCAAAGAATCCCATTCCTTCCCTTATTAGCACGAGAAAGTGGAAAGTGGCTGGCTCTCCAGAGTATAAAGACTCACCCCAGTTGGTTTCAGAAACATCTATTTTCTCATATTTTATAAAACTTTAGCACATATTCCAAACAATTTTTATTTTACAGATAAAAAATAAAGCTGTGTTCCTTGATGACTTTCTTATGACACCATGCATGCACACCCTATCTCTTAAATGTATTTAGAATGCAGAAAAACCAGAATTCATTTCTTGCTTCTCAGATAGGCAGAAAATTAAAAATTAGGTAATTTGCAGAGTAAGTGAGGATATGGGAAAATTGGTACTTTCATGCGTTGTTCGTAGAAGTGTATTATGATGCTCCATTTTTGAAGAAGAATTTGTTGATATTATCAAAATTGTAAAATCATGTCTGTAATTTAATAATTGTAAAATCATACCTGTAGTTTAAGAATTTCATGTCCAAGAATTCACTTTTCACACACTGCTGGTGGGAATATAAATTAGTTTAGCCATTGCGGAATTCAAAGCAGTGTAGTACCTTCTCAAAGAATTCAATAATTACCATTCAACTCATACACAAAGGAATGTAAATCATTCTATCATAAAGACACATGCACACATATGTTTATCACAGCACTATTCACAATAGCAAAGACATGGAATCAACCTAAATGCCCCTCAATGGTAGACTGGATTTAAAAAATATGGTACATATACACTGTGGAATACTACACAGCCATACAGAAGAACAAGATCATGTCTTTTGCAGCAACATGGATGGAGCTGCAGGCCATTATCCTAAGTGAACTAATACAGAAACAGAAAGTCAAATACCACATGTTCTCACTCATAAGTGGGAGCTGAACGTTTACTACATATCTATACAACGTAGGGAACAACAGATACTAGGACCTGCTTGAGGGTAGGGAGAGGGAGAAGGGGAAGGATCAAAAAACTACCTGTCAGGTGCTATGCTTATTACTTGGGAGATGAAATAATCTGTACACCAAACCCTTGTGACATGTAATTTACCTATATAACAAACCTACACATGGGCTCTTGAATCTAAAATATAACTTTAAAAAAAAAGAAATAGGAATGATTTTTCCTCCTCTTGTATCAGGGCCTATTTGTGACTTCACAAGAGAGTACTGCAGACAGGAGGCTTTGTGAGTTCTGAGCCTTAGTCAAGAAAATTCATGTAGCTTCCACCAGGTTCTCTAGAGCACCAAGCTGTCAAGCAAAATGCGCAGCTACCACAAGGCCACCATACTGGAGTGAGCAGTCCCAGCTCAGCACAGCCTTCCAGCCAACGCATCACCGCCAACTGCTGCACATGGAAGTGAAGTTCTTGTGGCAGTACATCCTCCAGTCCAGCCATTCAACACCCGGTCCCAGCTGATGGCCAAGATGTCACTGAGTAGAAGAGCCATCCCATGGGCCCTGCCTGAATTTGTAACCCTCAGTGTCAGTGAGCATTTATAAAATGGCTGTGGTTTTATGCCACTAAGTTTAGGGTGACTTGTTACGCGGCGATAGTAATTAGAACACCCATTCATTAAATAAATTGTTAACTAAATAGTAATAAAATCTTGTGGCACCGTCAGAAATCATATGAATTAATATGGGAAAATCACAGCAGCAGAGATATTCATATGTGCATTGGTTGACAGGTAACAGAGACGTGTCTGGAAGGATAATCACCTCAAGGTGATGGTAGTTGCCTTTGGATGGGGGTGTGTTTTGAGATTGTTACTTCATTCTTTACCTTGTTCTGCTACAGCATAGAGTTTTCTATTCCCCTTTCCAGCAATAGACTCATCTTCCAGTTGCTGTGTGTGTTGGCTGATAAATAATTCACAGTTGTCATTTTTTCTGGAGAATTTCTCTTGGCCAAATGCAAGCCTTTTTGCCAAGGTGGCAATTTATATCACCAGACCTTAGCCAATGACTGATTGACACAAGGAAAGCAGAGGCAGCCTCTTCACTTCAAGGGAGGACCAAATATGAGCTACGATTTCTGCTCCAGAACTTCCTGCGGGATGAGATTGAAGCTGGCCTCCAGCTGAGACTATCCTGCTTAAATTCTCCCCCTGCCCTTTCTGGCTACCTCAGTCCCCTCCTCCCGAGAAGACTCTCCAGATAGATCACCTGGACAAGATTCCCCATCTCAGGCCCATCTTCTCTAGAATCCATTCTAAGACAAATATGTGTTATTTTTACAAATAAACACAATAACTATACAGTCCAAAACTACCAAAAGAAAAAGTGTTGGCTCAATTACATGGCAGAGATTAAGATAAAATTAAGGCAATATGTATTTATTTGAAATTTTAGCATCCAGATTATCAAATCTCTACTAAGGTTACATAAAGTTTGTCAAGCCTCAGAAGGAGCAGGGATCAAGGAATCACATCCATAGTCATTTCCTTTGTTTTATTGCATCATGTAGCATATTGGTCATTCTGATTTTTAGAAAAGTCGAGCCTGATGTTATGCTTTCTTCACTTTCTTATCTTCCTTCCTCAAAGCTTCTGTTTCCTTGGAAATGATCCTGTCCCCACCTTATAAAAGTTTTTAATTTTCCTTCTCATTTTATTTCTGCTGCCAGCGAACTGCTTTTTGTGGGCATAGTCCCAGCAATCAATCTCCTGGGCAAAAAGGACCAAGGCAGAAGATAACAGATGCTTTCATGGGTAGCAACATCTGGCAAATGCCTTACTTCAAGGGTCCTCATAGGTGAGCTCACCTCTCCCGGGACAAGTGAGTACATGAAAAATTCGCTTGTGTTGGCCTCGCACTTCTGCTCTGTGCCTCCGTGGCCTCTATCACAAGTTCTGCCATTTTTCTTCAGCCAGTCCCTTTTGTACACTGTAAGGAAACTTGGTCCAGAAACTTTCCAGACATTGATGAATGCCTTTCAGAAACAAGTCTGAGACCACCAGCACCCAAAGATTCGTTAAAGTCTCATCATAGGACAACTAATCTCCTGTCCTAGCTAAGCTTGGCAGAATGGAAGCCAATGACAAGGAAAAAAAGGTGTCCGTCTCCATGTCTGGGTTCCCCAAGACATTCGGCCTCGATCTTTTCCCTGCTTTACACATTTATATTTTCCTTGAGGAGGATAATGTTGGAGTAAATTGTAACTGAATCACTCCTAGAATATGTGCTTATAAGAGACACAATTATTTTTATAATTTTTTGTTTGTTTGTTTTTGTTTTTGAAACAGGGCCTTACTCTATTGCCCAGACTGGAGTGCAGTCGCACAATCTTGGCTCACTGCAACCTCCGTCTCCCAGGTTCAAGCCATTCTCCTGCCCCATCCTCCCGAGTAGCTGGGACTACAGGCATGTACCACCGTGCCCAGCTAATTTTTGTATTTTTAGTAGAGATGTGATTTCACCATGTTGGCCAGGCTAGTCTTGAACTCCTGACCTCAAATGATCCACCCGCCTCCGCCTCCACCTCCGCCTCCCAAAGTGCTGGGATTACAGGTATGAGCCACTGCACCCATACCATAAGAC